>NC_072492.1:26292428-26595458 GCF_027574615.1 Eptesicus fuscus | reverse complement strand
TGTCTTGTGGAACCAGGTTGGGAACCGGATCCCACACTCTTAACGTGCCGCCCCAGACAACTGCCCCCGCTCCGCCCTCCAGAGGGCGCCACAGGCGGATGTACTGCATCCTCCTTCTGCAAGGCCTGGTGCCTCTGCTCCCAGGATGACCCGCTCTGCCAGGACACAGCCCTTCCCAGCGACCCGCTGCGCGACACCCGGCTGGCTCGGGCAGCAGGGGGCGCTCTTTTGTCACTGGACGCGGACGAACCCGGCCAGCTCCTGACCGTAGAGATGAAACAGGACTCCCACTCACCCAACGGCCCCAGCCTTTCCCCTCCGCGGCGCCTTCCCCATCAGAGCTTATCTCCGCTGCCATTAGCAAAGCTATTTCCCAGGAGCAGGAAGAACCTCTCCGTGGAGGTTCCTGGAAAACTCCTGCCGTGGGGAAGGGCCCTGGCGAAGGGGTGGGATAGAGGTGGGAGGTGCTGGCCCTTGGCTAGCGGGTATGGATATTAAAATACTGGGGCAGAGGGGAGGGGACCCGCGAGCCGAGGCCCTCCGCTCTGCCCTGGAGTCCAGCCCATCGGTGTGCAGCCCCGCGCCCCCCGGCATGGTGTGCGTCTGGTGCGTGGCAGGCACTCAGCAAACACCGGCTTTCTCTCCCGAGTTCCACCTGTGATCCCAACCACCAGATCCGCTGAAATGCGAAACCCCAGCTGGGAAAAAGAGCCCCCTGTCTGCAGGGGTGCCACAAAGAAAGGGGAGCACCTCCTGTGACTTTGAAGTGAATGTCACAGGGAGAAGGACGAGGAGCGAGCAGGTGCTGTGAACCCTTCCCCGCCCTCCTCTGCGCCCTTCTCCGAAAACCCCACGAGGCCGTTTGCCGCGCTGCTGGCAGGGGACGAACCGCCGAACAGCCGGCCCAGGGGAGGCCAGAATGAAAAAGGAAGCCATGTGGTGGGTGCCCGAGCCCTGGCGCCACCACAGCTGTCAGCTGCGCGTGACTGCTCCTGCCCCGACCAGAGGCGCCCCAGGCCGCAGGGGGAGGGCGGGCGGGGACCCAGCTGCTCCCGCTGGGAGCTCCCGCTCCTTAGCTTTTCTGGGACCCACCAGCCCCGATCAGGGAGCGAAGATGAGAGCAGGAGGAGGAACCCGATACTCCCCTTCCTAAATGATTCCAGATTTGGCTTGACTTCCTGGCGCCTTGGCCCCTTGCTTACTGATGTGAGTCCCGCTTCTCCGGAGCAGCCTCTCCCGGCATTCCCAGAGGCTGTGGGTGGCAGGAAGCAACCGGTGTCCTGGCATGGCCCCAGACGCAGATCTAGCCTTTGACTTGGCGGCGTTGGCTTTGTCCCCACCCCCACCCCTCAATCTGCTCCGAATCAGAGGAGCCACACTTTAGGGGCATATAGCAAGCCGCCTCCTGCTGCAGATTCTTTGCATTGCCCCTTTGGAAGTAGCCAATCCCAGAGCTGTTCAGAGGTGTTTAGAGCCGCAGATATTCTACCTGACACCAGCTAAGCCGGGCTGTGCTTTCTGTGGGCTAAACCTAAAGAAACTACAAAAAATAAAAATAAATAAATCCAAGGTGTGACAAGTCAGTAGCAATCGCCTACTGAGAAACAGAGCACGGAATGGAGGAGGCAGCCTCACCCTCAAGGGGCTTGTAGTCCAGTTGGAGAGATGAGATGCAGACACAAGGGAAGAGCAGCACAGGGAAGGGCGTAAGGAAGGGTTTCAGCCACAGCAGAAGAGATGTCACAGGTCCCTACATGATTAATTACCAGCGGAATGGCTCTGACAGTAATTGCTCTCCTGGTTGGGGAGAGAAGGAGCGCGCAGACCCATGCGGTCAGGAAGGGCCGCACTGGGGCAGGTGGGAGGAGGGAGGTGGGAGGGAGGCCTGGATTTGAGTTGCTTCTTGAAGGCTGAGTATATCAGCTGTTATTAAGAGAAGTCGTGATTCCTTTGTGCTTTGGAAAAGACACAGGACTAACCCTCCTTTCTCCATTAGTGCCTGGCTCCAGGGCACGGCTTCTCACATCTTCAGGATGCCCAGAAAATACAATTTGACAAATAAGAATGACCTATTTAGGGGCACCTATTATGTGCCAACCATTGCAGGGGGCACCTTTAAAAACATTACTTCTGATATTTGCAACCACATTCATTGGGAGATCCTCTCCTACCCTAATATACAGAGCAAGCAGGGCTCAGAAAGGGTAGGTATCTTGTCCGAGGTCTTGGAACTGAGTCAGAGCGAAGCCAGGATCTGAGGCCTATTCTATCCGATTCCCAAGCCCAGGAGCTCTGATTTGCAGAACGGACCTAGTCGGTAGCTGTTTTCTGAGGAGTTTCCCATATTCGTGCCCAACTGCCTGCCTTCAAGAAGACCTGGGCCTTTGGAAACCTCCGACAGCACTGCACGGATTGAGGACCCAGCTGGGACATTATTTTCCTGCCTTCACTGAGGATAAGGGAAGAGAAGCCCCC
The DNA here is from genome assembly GCF_027574615.1 of Eptesicus fuscus. NCBI lineage: Eukaryota > Metazoa > Chordata > Mammalia > Chiroptera > Vespertilionidae > Eptesicus > Eptesicus fuscus. The sequence goes on along the minus strand of NC_072492.1, from coordinate 26,592,983 downwards.
ACAGATTGTCACTGCTAAGAGAAAACAAAACAGTAGGGAGGTTTCAGAACTGGCAGAGGCTCTGAGCCAGTGGAAAACATTCAGAAGGCAGGGATCTCAGTGACTCAGAGGCCTCTCCAGGGAAAAATAGAATGGACACTTCCCCATCCTCCCCCCAGCTCCCTGTCCATCCTGAATGCTGCCTCCCCTCCCTCTCGGCTGACACCCACAGGGGTGATGCTGATGAACCCGGCCCCAGCTCCTGGAGGAGCCGGAACCCTCAGTCCTCAGAGAGGGGAGAGGCCAGCCCTTCAAGTCCCTGCCCAGGGGGTTCTCAGCAGCAGGGCAGGGGGCAGGGGCAGATGGCACCTGGTCGTGTTGCCTGCACACAGAGCTTGCTTGGGACCTGTCAGCTGGGGAGAGTGCAAATCCCTCCCCTCCCTCTGTTTTGCTTTCCTGACTCCACAGAAATGAGGTGATTTACTGCCAGCTCCTCCTCTCTTCTCCTACGGCATCTCTGATCCCCTTGGCTCCTGATGAACCTTTCAAAAGCCCCTACAGTTTAAAGATGATGAACATGAAATTAAAACCAACATGTTCTAGAAAAAAAATTATGCATATGCATAAAGAATAGAAACATGAATAATCCACTCCTCCAACGATGACTACTGTGACATTTGGGTATGCCCAGGTGGTAATGTTACATTTTTTTTGTATATACAGCTTTGGTGAAATGATACTCAATTTTGTGTACTAGTCATTTACTTAGATTTTCCCCAAATTCCTTATACATTTTTGTGTGAACATCATTTTAATCCATATATATAAAAACCTAAGTGACCATTACGACCGAACAACCAGAACGACCGGTCGACCAGTCACTATGATGCGCACTGACCACCAGGGGGCAGATGCTCAACACAGGAGCTGCCCCCTGGTGGTCAGTGCACTCCCACAGCCAACCTCCCACAGCACCTCTCCCCACTGGCCAAACTTCCTGTGGTCCCTCCTCCCTGCCAGTTAACCTCCTGTGGCCCCTCCCCCTGGCCAGCCAACCTCCCCCTTGCTGGTCCCCCAATAGGCCTCAATCACCGGCCAGGCCGAGGGACCCTACCCGTGCACGAATTCATGCACTGGGCCTCTAGTTACTATATAATATTCTATCATAAGGGTGTACCATAATTTCTTTAACCCCAATATGACTGACTAAACAGCTCTAGCTTTTTGCTGCGCTCAGTCACATCACAATCGACATATGTGTGCATAAAGCTTTTTGACATTTTAGTTTATAGCCTTAGGATGAAGTCCCAGAAGTAGAATTAGAGGCCAAGAGTATGAACATATTTAAGGTTCTTCATGTATTTCTCCAAATTGCTTTCCAAAATGGCTATATCAATTCATACTTTATTAGGAGTCTATAAAAGTGTTAAACATGCCACACTCATTCCAGCAATCAATATACCCTGTTAAAAATTAGTTCCTAACTCCTCAAGTCTACTCTCCTTGAAAAACAAAAATGTCACAGACCAGGCTGACCTTGTCTTTGACCTCATCCTCCCTCTGGTTTTCTCCTTGTTTCTGAGTAGGTCCCCAGCTCTTCCCGGCTGTTCCTGTATCTTTACATACCCTGGTTCAAATGGAAGCCACCTGCTGAGGATGGTAGAGCAGAAGCGCAGGAAGCTCCCAGATCAGCTCTGGGCTGCCTTACTCTGGAGTCTTTCCTCCTTCGTCTTCTTTTTTTTTAATAAATGAGAGAGATATAAATCTCTATCTTGTTTAGGCCTCATGGATCGGGTCTCTCTTACAGAAAGAGAAATGCAATTCCCAAGGGTGAAAGCCTGGAGAAGGTCTGTAGTTTGCAGGTCTTAATAACACACAAGAGATCAGCTAGAAGGAGTCCATCTGGCAGGATCCAAGTTCCAGAGTCATCAGATGTGATGGAACAAAATGATAAAAATAGGTGCCAGGGGCTGAACAGAGGTGGAACCCAGGACGAGGGGAGGAAATGGGCGAAAGGGGAGAGGAAAGAGCCCCTAGGGGAGGGCAGGGTTTTCCTTACCAACTTTGAGAGGGATGGCCACACAAGGTCAAGAATTGAGCTTGAAGGAACAGGACCCCAAATTGCCGGTGGATTCTGAACAGATTAGATGATACACCAGGAGCTTTTAACACGAAGGTGTTAAAACAACAAAGGACTGTTGTTTATGTGTTCCAGCTCCATATGGGTTGACTGACCATCAATTATCCTGCCCCTTCCTTCCTCTCTCCCTCCCTCCCTTCCTCCCTCCCTCCCTCCCTCCCTCCCTCCCTCCCTCCCTCCCTTCCCTCCCTCCCTCCCTCCCTCCCTCCCTCCCTCCCTTCCTTCCTTCCTTCCTTCCTTCCTTCCTTCCTTCCTTCCTTCCTTCCTTCCTTCCTCTAATAGTGAGGTTACAGTTTGGTGGAAATTAAGCCCAATCTAACCCAGCCTGAGGCCCAGTTGAGGAACATCCATGCACTTTCCATTACATGAGCAACACACAAAGCCCACCTGTCACCAACCCTGCGGGGGCTTAAGGCTGCTCAGTAAGGCCTGCCATTCAGGGATGTGGGTCACAGCCAGGTTGTATCATAAGTGGGAAGTCTGAGGCTCAGGTACTCAGTGTCAAGGCTATCTGGAGCCAGGTGAGGGGGGCGAGGGGGTCAGTCAACTCATTCCCTGAGTGGACACAGACACCGTGGAAGGTTTGTTTCCCAACTTAAACAAAGAGAAGGGGCTTGCACTGTGCAGTTAACCTTGAAAGAAAGTCGCTGACGAAGGTCACACACTTCACCCTTGTCCCCTGACAAATGCAGCACTTCCCAGTTTTCCCTCAGACGTCTCCCTATCAAGATAATCTGTAGATTTCCCTCCAGTTGGCGTATTGGCTGCAAAGATAATGTAGGTATTTCCAGCCAGCCGGGAGCAGGGCAGATAAGGGAGGAGAGCGGGGGAAACGTGATTGAGTGACCAAGATAAATGCACTGTACCACAGGAAATCGAAATGCAAAAATAAGGGTTGGGAGCATCTGAAATATTTAAAAAGAGAGAGAAGAACGGGCAATCTCAGCCTTACCCCTTCATCGCCTGAGCTCCTGAATATTGCAAAGGATAATAGGGTGGAGAAAGTCCCAGAATAGAAACTAGCCATTAGGGAGACAGAATGACAGGGTTGGCTTACAAATGGGATTATAATTAAGAAAGGGGGAGAAAGACGAGGGGCTTGGGGTTTGATTCTTCACCTCTGGTCTCACTTAGGTTAAGTCTCAGAGGCAAACTTCCCTGCGTGGTGGCTTCTGCCTCCAAGAGACCTCAGTCCTGCCCTCCTTCTCCGAGGATCCGTGGAGGAGGCGAGAGCGGCGGCCTGCTTGGTTGATGGGCATGAGGAGCGCATTGGGTAGAAGCAATGCCTGGCTGCGGCCACCCAGAGGCCCAGGCCCAGGCCCAGGCCCAGGGGGATTGAATAGCTCACATACGATAAGCGTTTACTTCTCTGTGATGTCACAGTTTGAGGGGAGCCCCCCATACAGTCAGAGGGACCCGAGTTCCTGCCATCAGGCCTTGGCGTAGTCTATAGGGTTGAGGCTGGGCTGCCAGGTTGGCAGCGGCAGGGAAAGAGTGCGGAGAGGGCACACCCAGGTGCCCCAAGGCTCCGCTTGGACAGGACACCCCTCAAACAGCTGGGGTGCTGCAGGGCAGCAGTCTCTGGTGCGACCTGCACGTCAGACTTGGGCCTGGGCTTCTTCCTTTGTCACAGACGCTGCGGTGGACAAGCTGTTTCCATCCTCGTTTCCAGCAGGGTCTGGTGGCAGAAGCGCTTCTTGGCGGAGGTGTGGCGGCGTCCTTCCCCATCTGCTTGCACGTGATCAGCCCCCCTCCCCCCACCCTTGCACCAACCTGGGCTGCAGGAGGCTGACATGCTCATTTCCACTTATTATGGATGAGGAGCAGCAGCATCTTTGCAGAAAGTCTCCCTTTTATCCTCCCAAACAGAGTACAACCCGGGACGGAAGGAGGCCGAATGAAACCATCAGCACCTAACAGGGGGACGGGACTTGCAGGCTCAGGAGGGGAGTACAGCGCTCGGAGCACAGACCACCCTCCCAACCCGCAGCAAGGAGGGTGTCTCTCTCACAGGCCGGAGGCTGGAGATGGGGCGGGTGGGTTCCTTGCACCAGGCCCCCCAGCAGCCCGGAGCCAGCCTGCTCTTCCTCAGGGCCGCCACGTGTGCTGTCAGCCACGGCAGCCTCTCAGAGCGAGTGGCTTCGGACCATCTTCACCGGATCTGTTTCCCCCCCCCCGTGCTGCCGCCTCCACAATCAATATGCATGCGCTGTCAGGAGCTCCCTGCTGGGCGAGCCAGATCTAAGGGTTTCAGCCCCCTCCACCGTAACCTAAGGCCCGCCTCTGTTTTTAAGGATAAAAATCTATGCATAAAACGCCCTAGTGATTCAGAGGGCACCGTCTGGCTTATCTATTTTTTCCTTCATATCATCTGCTTGGCATTTGTTGAAACAATGAAACTATTTTCTTTCTTTAGACATGAAACATGGCCCGGGAAACCCTGACTTGCAGGCAGAAGCCCTGGGCTCTCCTGGGGTCTCCAGGCAGCGCTCATCCTGGCTGCAAACTCTTCCCTCCGCCAAGCCTCTCTCCGATGCGACCTGGGAGCAGGCTGAGCGTGCATTTCTCAGGAATTTGCAAGGAAAAAAAATGTGTTTATGCTGGAAGAATACTCTCAATATTCTCAAAGTGCCAGCTGCTCTGACTATGCACCTGGTTCAGGACGGCTAATGTCTTCTCAGAGCCGGTTACTTAACTTGTTTTTGCCGAAATCTATAGTCTTTTTTTTTTTTTTTAATATTTTATTGATTTTTTTACAGAGAGGAAGGGAGAGGGATAGAGAGTTAGAAACATCGATCAGCTGCCTCCTGCACACCTCCTACTGGGGATGTGCCCACAACCAAGGTACATGCCCTTGACCGGAATCGAACCTGGGTCCTTTCAGTCTGCAGGCTGATGCTCTATCCACTGAGCCAAACCGGTTAGGGCCATAGTCTTATTAGATACAGAACCTTAAAGGAAACCACTTCCCAAGTCCCAGGAGTCGCCTCATCTTCCTCCCCTGGGCTGTCCAGGCTCCTGTCAGGACACTTTCTCATCAATCTTTGCAGTTGTAGTTTTAGATGGCAGAGCTCTTCTCTTCTCTTTTCTTTTTTTTAAAAGAGTTTATTTTTTAGTCTTTATATACGTCACGCAAGTTCAACATAAAAAAAATGGATAATATGGAGTAACCAGGTGATGGAATGAGCGGGGCTTGGTAAGGTGCAAGCAGAAAGCAGCTTTCTTGTCCCCCCACTGGCCCTGCGCGCCGGCTCTGTGGATTCGTCTCCTCTTTCTCTTGCGTTTTGGATCCTCTGAGGTAGGAAGGAAGAGTCTCAGTTCTCCAGGTAATAAAATGTCACGTCCAGCCTCCTCTCAGACTCCCACGAAATTTGTGACGTCTCCCCTCCCTACGCTGGGCCTGTGGGCTCAGGGTGTGGTCAGCCCCTCCCTGTTTTCTCCCTGGTTCTCCTCCTCCTCCACTTGGCACGCTGCCTTCTATTCAGTGTGGGAGGGAAGTGGGGGGCAGTGTTAAGGGGCTGCTAGGTCTCGGTTGACCAGAACGGCTGTCGCCGGGTGTCCCCGGGGTGTGTTTCTCTTTTGGGGTCTTTGGAAACACCAGCTCTCCAGAGACCAGAGTCAAATGACAACTCATGTCTAAGAAGCCACCCCAAGGGCCAGCGCTGGCAGTCTGTGTGCAGGCCTGGTTACCCCAAAAGGGGGTCTTCGGTAGGGACACACCGTGACTGGCAGGACGCAGAAGCTGGAAACAGGCAGAGGAGGGGGCGGTCTGGGTCCATGTGGGAGACTGTTCCTGTCGAGCCCAGGCGGGAGGTGGATTACATGGGCAGCGTCTTTTCAAGGGGCCAGGCTGCGATGGACCGCGTGTTGCTATTCTCATGGGCCCTAGATGCCAATGGTAAACCTTGCCGATCTCATCAAGGTCATTGTCTTCATTGTTGCCATGATTAGCGTTACCATCATCAACTGCACCCTCAAACAAGGGGACGATGAGTTTCTTTGTGCAATTAGAGGACTCCTGGGAGGACCACCTGGGTCACATTTGGCTCTTCCCTTACCCTCTTCCTCTTGTCTCTTACGGAAAGGAACATTCTGGGCTGCAGCTACTCTGCCATGTTTTCTCCTTAGAGCAGCGGTCGGCAAACTCATTAGTCAACAGAGCAGCAAACCGCGGCTCCCCGCAGTTTGCCAACCACTGCCTTAGAGGACAGAGTGGCTGGAGGTCTTTCCTGTTAGTTCCCAAGGTGGGAGTTACCTTACACTTCTTTTCCACCCCTTTCTTCCTCCAAACCAGGGAGGAAATCACACATGAACCCGATATAGCATCCATTTATAAGGCCAACTCACATTTTGCTTGTTGTTCAAAAGGCAGAAATGCCTCTCTTCTTGCATCATCTTCTTAAAATTTTCAACTCCCTTGGTCAAGTCTTTTAGGACTCCCAAAGTTTAGAGCAGTGGTCGGCAAACTTCGGCTCGCGAGCCGCCGAGGTTTGCCGCTCTGTTGACTAATGAGTTTGCCGACCACTGGCTTAGAGCCGTAGGCTGCAACAAAGCCCCAACTTTCCCGAGATGTTAGTGCTCTCAATTCAAAATTTTTTTTCTTTCTCTTTTTCATCCAAAATGATCCAGAGGACAGGGTGGGAGTGGGTTAGGAAAGAGAGAGATCAATCTAAAATATGGAGGCTGATGGCTAATGGCCTTTAGATTGCAAAGACTGGGTAAACAGGTTCAGCACACTGATTCAACATATTAATTGTTTGTTAACCTTTGCGTAACCTTTAGGAAGCCTTTGAATGTGTGGATTTAAAGCCCAGAGTACACTGGAGGTGTTCCCATGGCACGACCCACTTTTGCAAGGTGTTAAAACTCATTAATTTCCTGTTGAAGCTGGGCAGGAAAGGAGGGTTTGGGGGAACAAAGAATACCAAATAGAAAACTAATCAAGTAAATTAATGTATGCAGAAGGCTCTCTCCCAGGCTTGCAGAAATATCCATTTGTTACCTATATAAGCTATAATTACATAAAATGCAAGCGACTGAGAGATGGAGTGTGATTTAAGGGTTGAGAGAGCAAACATAATAACAATAGTGTGATACTAATAGCCATCATCACTCTAATAATGTTGGCCCTTGGCTAACACCCTCATTTAGGGATCTCTGAGCATGTTAGCCATATTAATTAATCCTCTTGCTGTACGGGTGTGAGCGTTGCTCAGAACCATCACCCCCTCACCCATTACCTCCTCAGGTGGAGAGGAGGACATCAGAGCTGGGAGGAGGTTGTGGGATTCAACTCTGCCCTGGCAAGCTCCAAGCTGGAAAGGACCTGCCAGCCATGGTCTTGGTTCTGTGATGCTTAGATGAGAAGAATGGATCACTGATGGTCTTCTAGTAACCGAATCATTCAGCCATTCGCCGAACACACCTGGCCTCCCTGCCCTGTGCTGTTCGAACGCTCTTGGCTTTGGAGCTGCAAAGCCAACACCCTGGGTCCCTCAGGCTTCCCTCTGCAGTCTGGGGCCTTCTGACAATGACCTTGACCAATAGCAACGATGGGGAGATATAAGCTTCTAAAAGAGTCTGCCCTACCTCTTGGTTAGAAGCCAAAACAAACCAGTAGGAACAATCCTACCTAATAAAAGAGTAATATGCAAATAAACCATCACTCTGCTACACCCACAAGCCACGCCCACAAACCACGCCCACAGCCAATCAGAGTGAGTATGCAAATTAATCCCAACCAAGATGGCTGCAGCCACAGAGAGCAGGAGAGAGGCTTGGGTTTCCCCAGCAATAGAGGAAGCCAAGCTTCTGCAGCCCTGGCCGGCCTAGGCCTCCACTCCAGGCTACAAAGTTTCAATTGTAGAAGGTAAACAAATCCAAACAGAAATGGCGGCAGCCAGCCACGGAGCGAGCAGGGGGCTTGGCTCTGCTCCAGGCTACAAAGTTTCAATTGTAGAAGGTAAATAAATTCCAGATACCAGGGCCTCCGCTTGGGTCGCGGGGGGTGTGGCTGGCCTGCAAACCACCACAGGCCCCTCGCCCAGGCCACCCCATGCCCCAAGGGAACCCCCACCCTGATCTGGGACACCCTTCAGGGCAAACCAGCTGGCCCCCACCCGTGCACCAGGCCTCTATCCTAAATAATAAAAGAGTAATATGCAGATTGACCATCACTCCAACACACAAGATGGCTGCCCCCATGTGGTTAAAGATCCTGCCCCCATGTGGACACAAGAGGGCCACCACAAGATGGCCAGCAGGGGAGGGCAGTTGGGAGGGACCAGGCCTGCAAGGGAGGGCAGTTGTGGGCGATCAGGCAAGCAGGGGAGGGCAGTTAGGGGTGACCAGGCCAGCAGAGGAGGGAAGTTGGGGGCAAACAGACTGGCAGGGGAGCAGTTAGACATCAATCAGGCTAGCATGGGAGTGGTTAGGGGGTGATCAGGCTGGCAGGCAGAAGCAGTTAGGGGCAATCAGGAAGGCAGGCAGGCGAGCAGTTGGGAGCCAGCAGTCCTGGATTGTGAGAAGGATGTCCAACTGCCCGTTTAGACCCGATCCTGGTGGGATCGGGTCTAAATGGGCAGTTGAACATCCCTTGAGGGGTCCCAGATTGGAGAGGGTGCAGGCTGGGCTGAGGGACACCCCCCCCCCGCACCCCATGCACGAATTTCGTGCACCAGGCCTCTAGTAAAGAATAAAAAAATAGAGAAAACAAAAAGAATCTCACCTTACACACAAAACACCATTCCTTTTGCCTAAGCCCTCCAAAGGTAACCTCTGTCTGAGCATTTATGTACACATATTAGGTATTTAGGGTTTTTTTTAAACATACATGCTTATGGATTGTTTTTGAACCAGTTTTTTTAAACACTGTCTTAACCACATCAGTAGGTGTAGATTCCCTTCATTATTTTTAAATAACTGCAGAGTGTTCCATCGTATGGAAGGACCATCGATTTCCCTAATGATGGGTATTTAAGGTTGATTCTCCTTTTTTATTATGAGCCTTGTTGCCATGAACACCATGCCTACCACCTCGCAGACATCTGTCAGATTGCCGTGGGGTCGATTCCAGGGGTCAAAGGGCGTGGCCGTTAACATTTTGATCAATGTTGACACATTGTTTTTGAAAAAGCCTTTCTTCTCTCTCTCTCCCTCCCTCCCTCCATGTGAGAATGCATTTCCCCGCATCCGCACCAGAACCCCCAGCCTTGTGGCTTAGCAGGCTCTTGCTAATATCCACTAATCCTCCTGCCCCATTTTCCTGCCTTGGAACCCTTAAACCATCGCACCTTAAGTTTCCTGTGCTCGCCCCGGTGACCATGCGTTAGTCCTAGAGTGGGGTCTGTCCCCTGGGTGACAAGTTGCCCCCCACCATGAAATCTGGAGACACCCCCAGCATCCACTGTTTAATATTCATCGGGAGCCTGCTGTGTGCTGGGCCCACACAGCAGCTGAGACCTTTGGGAAGAAAACATGCAGCGATTTGAAAGGCAGAGATTACTTAATAAAAAGCGACAGCCTCGTCAGAGGCCACAGAGGTGCCACTGTCTCCCTGGGCGTCTGCATGTTCCCGGGAAAGCAGCTGGGGGGGTGTCCCCCTCTGAGAAGCCACATGAAGGCGGCAGCTGCTTTGCTGCATGACGTCTGTGCAGTCCGATGGGGAAGCTCATCACTTCTCCGTCTCCGAGCAAAGAAACGGCACCGGGAATCCCTGTATCTTTCTATCACCCCCGTCACGACTCGGGGGAGTGGATACAAAGAGCCCACATCCGTGGTTAATTGGCAAAGTTATCACCTTTCCTCAGAGGCCAAACGTCCAGTGCATTTCCAATGTCTCTCCTCTTGCCAAGACAGGAAACAACTGGCTTTGTCCCTCGCCCGCACCTCTGGAATTAGATGTCATTTGCAAAGCCCATAATGGCCTGAAGAGACAGTCAGTCGCTTCTTTTTGTCTTCCTCAGACTCGGATACCTTTAACCCGGCCCACTCCCACGCCTGCCCCCCCGTCCCCGCAGACTTTTGTTTCCCGAGTCCCACCCCAGGGCCTGTCAGATTACATATTTTATTGCGTGGAGACAAAAAGCCATCTGGAGCTCCTGGTCTCCACTGTCAGTGGGCCGCCGTTCCCAGGGTCTCCTGCCAGGCCCCCGATTAAGAATCACCCCCCACCAGCCCTCTCCCTTTATCCCCCCCCCCTCCCACCCGCCTCAGCTCTGGTGCCTGGTCCCCTATCACTGGGATCCGGCTTCCTTGTCTTGGCAGAACAATGTGGGCTGTCAGCTTGTATTAAGCGTCGGGGAAAGCGCCACAATTTCAGGAGGCTGAAAGCTTACAGATTCTTCATTTGGTTCTACGAGCCCGACTGTCTCTCCTGGTTGCTAATATACTTATTTTAGGCCTCATCTAGTCCTCTTGGTCCCAAACCTAGATAACATGTGAGGAAAGAGCCTTTGTAAGGACACAGAGGCCAAGGACAGCACAGAAGCTGGGGGTTGGGGGGTAAGGGGTGGTGGGGGGTGTAAATTCATCTCCTTGGCTCCAACAGCCCAGCAGGGGGCAGACCTGTGCTTGGGTCTGGGGTTGGGTGAGGGTGAGGGTGAGGATGAGAAGAGAGGCCACCACGCCTCCCCCAGGCGGGTCAGGGCATCAGGAGTTACATTTGCACTTTAGGATGCCTGGGTTGGGACTGCAGGATGAGAACCCAGGCCCTGGTGACCTCTGACATCCCAGTCCATAGAGAAGGCTCGCAGTGGGATGCAGAGGCCTCTGCTTATAAGCGGGGCTTTGTCACACCTGTCAGCATGGCTGTCCTCAATAAATCAACAAACAGCAAGTGTAGGCGAGGAAGTGGAGAAAAGGGAACCCTCTGCACTGTTGGTGAGATTGTAAATTGGTGCAGCCGCTATGGAAAAAGACATGGAGTTTCCTAAAAAAAGAAATTAAAAATAGAACTACCATATGACCCAGTGATTCCACTTCTGGATATTTATCCAAAGAAATCCAAAATACTAATTTGAAAAGATATATGCACCCCTATGTTCATAGCAGTGCTACTTATAAATAGCCAAGATATGGAAGCAACCGAAGTGCCCATCAGTAGACAAGTGGATAAAGTCGTTGCCATACATATATACAATGGAATGTAAGTCAGCCATAAAAAAGAATACGAAATCTTAACATTTGCAACAACATGGAAGGACCTAGAAAGTATTATGCTAAGTGAAATAAGTCCGACTGAGAAAGACAAATACCATGTGATTTTACTTATATGTGGAACTTAAAGAAAAAAAATAAATGAACGAACAAAGCAGAAACAATCTCCTAGAGGTGAAGAATAAATTACTGGTTGCCGGATGGGAGGGGGTTGGGGAGATGGGTGAAAAAGGGATAGAGATTAAGATGTACAAATGGCCAGTTATAAAAAAAAAACAGCATAGGGAATATAGTCAATAATGTTGTAATAACTGTGTATGGTGTCAGATGGGTACTAGACTTATTGGGGTGATCAGTTCGTAAGTTATATAAATATCTAGTCACTATGTTGTACACCTGAAACTAATATAATACTTTATGTCAACTGTAATTTAAAAATTAAAAAAGTATATAGTGACTTTGTCTGGCAGAAAGGAGGCCTTGCCCTGAGGTGGGCTTGGGTGCAGGCATGGCTGCCGGGCTGTTCCTGGAAGAGCATTGAAGGGCCGTGTGGCCAGCAGTCAGGAGCTGGCATCTGGCTTTCCCATCAGGGCTCTGCCCATGGGAGCCATGTGGCCTTGGGCAACGGCTGACTCCTTATGTTCTCAGCTGTGAGAGTAATCTACTACCCTCTGGGCTGATGTGAGGATGGGATGAGATACTGGTGTAACGCTTCAACATCATGCTTCGCTCCTCGTAATGCTCAGTCAATGCTGGCTGTCATGATTATCTCTGGTTTAGGATTTGAACTCCAGGCACCTAGGCTCCCGAGTCCCACTTGGCAGTGGTATTGTTCATCTCTGAACGGAGGAGGTGGCTGGGAACTCTTCCCCAGAGCTGGAAGGATGGCCCAGAGGTCCCAGTGGGCTGCATGGCGTGTGCCCTCCAGGGTGTCCTCTCAGGGCCAGCACCTCACCCTACACTGGATGCCTAGGGAGGCACCGTGCACTCCTTCCCCTCTGTGGACTGCTTCGGATGGCGGAAGGTTGTACAAAGGTCAATACATCGAGTGTCGTGTGCTTACACTGAAATTCAGCCAGGTCTCCGACGTCAGATTCCGGATCAGCTCCGGGAATGTGTCAACTCTCATCTAAACAAGTCAGCCATTGGCCTTCAGATCAGAGACCCAATCAGAAGCATGAATGTGTTCATTGTCCTTGTCCTCTCACTTGAAAATGAAGCTGAATTTGTCTCTGAGCTGAGTCATCCCAGCACTTAACAAGGGTCCCCATGACTCACGCAGGGGCACCTGTCCGGGGATAACCCTGCCTCGTCTTCCCGTGAGCAGCGGTTCTGCTTCTCCAGGGAAAACAGTGGGCTGGAAGGGCGCTCCCAGCTTCTGAGCGCATACATTGTTCTGGGTAATTCTCACCAAGTCCCATGAAGTAGGTTTTATTATCCTCATTTCACACATGAATAACTGGGGACTCAGAGAGTTTAAGAAACTAGCCCACGGCTTCGGAGCCAAGTGAGGAGTCAAGCTCTGTCCCCAGATCTATCCAGCACCAAATCCGGGCCTCCCACGCCACACCAGCCCCTCCAGCAGCCTTAATTAATCACCGAATAGAGGCGGACACGGTGCCTGTCAGGTTTTGTCAAGAGTTAACACGTTCAAGTGTTGGATTTTCACAAGTGATCAACTGGCCGGACCCTAACACTGCAGCGTCTTTCCCAAAACACCGAAATCATCACGAGGCTCAGCCTCTCACTAACGACCGCAAACCGCCTTGGGGAACCATCCCTTTTAAAAATGAAGCCGGTTGCAAACTTGCTGTGGACAAAGGCGGCCCCGGGATGTCTCACAAATCTTTCTGTAACGAGGGCGGGGGTGGAGACGTTACTCGTTACTTGGAGCTGACTATGCTGATGTTGATGAAATACTTGGGAGCTTAAAGGCTCCTGTGGCTTTGCTCTAAACCCATTTATAGTGGAAACTTTTCTTTTTTCCAATGAGGTCACAGTAGAAAAGCAAAATGGTTGGCATAGACCTATGGAAGCGGTCAAAAGTGAACTGTCGGTAGAAATGCCTAGGTCTCCCCATGTCCTGCTGCAGAAAATATACACTTTGTGCCATAACCGGTTTGGCTCAGTGGATAGAGCACAGGCCCGCAGACTGGGGGGGGGTCCCTGGTTCGATTCTGGTCAAGGGCATGTACCTTGGTTGCAGGCTTGATCCCCAGTAGAGGGTGTACAGGAAGCAGCTGATCGATGTTTCTGACTTTCTATTCCTCCCTGTAAAAATCAATAAAAAATATTTTAAGAAAAAGAAAAGAAACGCTTTGCCATTCGTGTACTTCAGTTTTTTCCAAGATTAGATAATCAAACTAGCATGGTTTCTAACGTTCTTCCGGCCTCACCCTATAATGTTGTGTCTCAATACCAGGCACCATTGGGGAAGAAATAAAATATGATTACATATTCTAACAGCAAGAACAATTTATGGAGCCCTTGCCACATGGCTCCAATTTATGGAGCCCTTGCCACTTTTGATCTTCACAGCAACCTCCTGAGGTAGACATTATTATCATTCCCATTCTAAAAATGAGGAAACTGAGGCCCAGAGAAGTTGAGTAACTTGCCTGAGGTCACACAGCTAGTAAGTGTCAAAACCAGGATTTGAACTGGGCAGTTTGGCTCCCAAGCCCCGTTTGTTTTTTGCTGTGGGGAAGTGGATAATATACTCACACAGACCTCACAGCCCGCTGGGCTCCTGTCCCAGGCCTCTATTGCACCCACACAGATAATCCCTCAGAGCTAGTTTGTCAGGTAGAAAAATTAAGTGAATACAGTATCAAAGTTACAGCAAAGGTGACCAGCCTCTCTGGGCCTCGCAATTCTTATTTGCACCGAGGCTGGTAGGTCAGATCAGTTTCACAAATCCCAGGCGTGGGGGTCCAATATGCACAGTGCTTTTCTTTTTATTTGGAAAAATTGCCAACACTTGAAATAGGGAGTATTCACCTCAAAACCCAAGTCTCCAGGATCTCATGAAAAACTGGGAGATCTGATGAATTTGAGCTCCCCTTCCTATAGGGCATGAGCAGTAGGGGACGGGGCCTCATGGACTTACACTCAGCCCCCTTCCCTAGTTCCTATTTCTTCTTGGCCCCGCGAGGGACATGGGTTTGTAGTCCCTGGACTCTGCATCACCAAGACCCTGTCCCATCTAACGTGGCCCAGGTGGCCCAACTGGCATGGCCAGTGGTTGAGCGTCGACCTATGAACCAGGAGGTCACAGTTTGATTCCCAGTCAGGGCACACGCCCAGGTTGCAGGCTTAATCCTCAGTGGGGAGCATGCAGGAGGCAGCCAATCAGTGATCCTCTCTCATCCCTGATGTTTCTATCTCTCCCTCTTCCTTCCTCTCTAAAATCAATAAAAATATATTAAAAGTAAATAAATAAAGTGGTCCAGGTGTTTCATGTGCTCAGCTGGTCTCTATATTTCCACAGGGCCGGAAAGCCCCCCTTCCCTCTGACCCCTGCAGCAGCCACTGTGGGGGGCTCAATAGTTGTGTGACAGAGTCTGTCACAGAAGTGGGAGAAGTGGGGAGCTGTATGCTTTGTGCTGCTGTGCCCTGGTTGTTGTTTTTTAGACTTCTCTGGCGAATCAAATTAAGTCTTAAATTAAATGTATTGGGGTGGCGTTGATTAATAAAATTATACAGGTTTGGTTGTTCTGTTTTGTGTCGCTGCTGTTGCTACCGGGAGGCAGAAAGTTAGGGGAAGACATACGTTTTCATTCTTTTTCAGCACCAGGTCTCAACTTGACCTGCCCCCGGGGGCGGGGGGAGGACGGCCATCTCAGTCCTGGCTGGGCCGGGTGTGAATCACCAAATCACTTTGGGACCCATCTCTGCCTGGTTCTTTTTACGAAGACCCTGCTTTTCACAGATTAATTGTTGTCAAACGCAACTTATTTTCTAATCCTTTCAGGTTCCATTTAAAACCTTCTGCTTTATTTTACCTTTGTTGATAAAGTCGCTGACAGTATTTTTTTTTTTTTTTTTTTTTGGATTTGCCAGTGATTGTCCAGTTTGACAAATTGGATTCTTAAAGCTGATTCTTTGAAGGAAAGGATGCAGTGTGACAAGACAAGAAAACAGCTCATCCTCGAATCAGGAGGATAAATAAAAAAATAAAAGCAACCCCATTCTGCGGCTTCCCTGTGACTCAAAGGGTGTCTCAGTTGTCACTGATAATCTAATCTTTCTATGATAGGCGAGGAACAGGACAATGGCGACCCAGCCGGCTGCGGGTGTGATAGGCCTCTGATTAATAGGACTGTCCAATGAGCCTCCAGCCCCCAGAAGATGATTAATGACATTTGATGTGAACCCTGACCTCCCCGGCAAGAACTGAGGGAGAAAAGGGAGCTGTTCAGACAGGAAGGTGCATCCTGAAAAGCTGATTGATTCCTGAAGGCTTTGTTACTCAGAAGGCGTGTGTGGCAGGGGAGGAAGAAAGGGGGGCCTCGGGGAGGCCCAGCCACCCTCGCTGCTGGTCCTAGGCTCTGACGGGCATCCTGGTCTAGCAGGGTTTCACAGCAAGCACCTCTCCCATGGACCAGCCTTTTAATTGCCCCAAACACTGCGTCTCAGAAGCAATTCCCTCTGGGGCCTTAGCCAACCTCTGCTGACCTGGGTCATCCCCAACCCATGAGATCACGTTGATCCCTCCCTAACCCAAGTGCCCTGGATCAAACCAAGGAGGCTTTAAAAGCCAGGCACCTAAGCATCCTTTTCACTCTGTCCCCTGTATGGGCACAGGGCGGCTTGGAGTTACCAGGCTTATGGCAAAAACTTGCTTCTGTGGCTGCAGGGAGATGCCAGAAGGAAAGGGGGTGCCGAGTGAGATGGGCAGCGATGGACTGTCAGTCCACACTCAGGGTGTGGGGAGAAGGCAGCCTGCTGGGCCTCAGTGTGTTGGCTCCAAGCACACCTCAAACTTGGCAGTGGTTGGGTCTTCTTTGCTTAGCTCTCCAGGCTCACTTTCCCAGGTGTCTCCCCTTCAGAGGATGGCCATAAGATAGGCTTAGAGGTTTCTCGTTATTGCTTACCCCAACTGTCATGTCCGTAGTAGCCACCCCATGTCATTGTCCTACCGAGAGGGACCATTGGGTGTCTAGGCCTTGGCTGTCATAATGACCAAATGATTACAGCCGAGTAAACTGTTGATCACGAGATCAATCAAGGGAGTGTGTGCGCTGCTGACTTCCCGAGAGAGGGAAGTGCATCTGCCCGTGGGTGTGAGCAGGCCCCGTGAGAGATGAGCCCAACACGAGACCCAGGGGAGTGGGAGCCACAGACACAGGGGCCCTGAGAGGAGAGGCAAGGCCGGACTTGGCCACAACCCTCACTTCCTGACAAAACACTTCAAAACCCCTCGATGCCTTCCACCTGCTGGATTTGGTTTCTGGACCCTCAGCCATCCCAGGCTGCGGGGAGGGGGAGCAGCTATTGGCCAATGTGTGGTCTAAGCCAGTGGTTGGCAAACTCATTAGTCAACAGAGCCAAATATCAACAGTACAACGATTGAAATTTCTTTTGAGAGCCAAATTTTTTAAACTTAAACTCCTTCTAACGCCACTTCTTCAAAATAGACTCGCCCAGGCCGTGGTATTTTGTGGAAGAGCCACACTCAAGGGGCCAAAGAGCCGCATGTGGCTCGCGAGCCGCAGTGTGCTGACCACCCGTCTAAGCAATGCCACCAGCTTAGACCACACATTGGAAGTGGTGCAAGTGTTTAACCATTTTATGGCATTTTGGCTTATCTGATAGATCTGAGGGGAAGATGGACAAAAGGAAGCTACTGTGAAGGACTCACGCTCAATCCAACCGGGACAAAGATGAGCCTTGGGCTCACGCCTGGGCTGGAGGCTCTTTTAGTTCCAAAGGGATAGGGCACACGGAGCCCCTGGGCCAGGCCCTGGAAAGCACCACATTCCTGGCAGGAATTATTATTACTATTAATTTTTAGTGAGTTATTATTAATAATGGGATGCTGCTGGATGGCCGTTGGACAGTGTGCTCAGTTGTGAAGAATAACAAAATTCAGGAGCCTATATGGGATGCTGGAAACGTATTCGAAAGAGGATGTGTAATTGGGCATTTATAATTTCCTTCTTAACTGAGAATGGATCCCCTCGCAACTTGAGGCCCATTGTTCAGTTTCTGCCTGTGGGACTCTCCCCGGGGTCTGGAGTAACTCATTATGTTGAGAAGTAGGGCGCTCCCTGGAATATAAAAGGCCAGCTGAAGAGCTTCCCTGGCAGGAAGAGAAGATGGGCCTTCCGGGCCTCCCCTCCGCCTCCCTTCCCAGGCCATACGATGTGTGCGAGGAGCGGGAGTTCCTGGAGGGATTACTGGGGCAGGGCGTTAATATCCACTGTCCCTCCTTACCTGCCGAGTTCACGCCCGCCCGCGAGAACTCCCTCCCTCCCCGGCCATGAGGTGGCTATTTAATAACAGGCCAGTAAATCCGACCAAAGCATTCAACTAACGCAAGGTTACCTGGGGAAGGGACTAGGGAGGAGGCAGAAAAATGGCAGAAGGTGCAGAGACAAACGGCTTTACTGTTCAAGTGATGACAGGAAGCAGGTTTGACGTGGGTTAAGTTTCAAAGCCTCGCCCAGAAGTTCCCGAGGTCTGGTGTTAGTCAGGGAGCCTCAGGTATTGATTAGCTCAATGATTGTTAACCTGGGGTGATCAGTCAGTCATCTGACAGGCTTGTTAAAACACAAACTGCTGGGTCCCACCCCCCCAGGGTGTCTGATTCAGAAGTTTCCAGTCCATACTGCTTGCTGCCAGGCCGCAGATACACTTTGAGAACCAATGTATTGGCTAGATTGGTGGAGAGCATCAGAATGACTTAGGGATCTTGCTTAAAATACCAAATTCTAGGGCCTTTGTTACCGTCACATGTGTTTGGCTGCAATTAATAGAATACCAGGTGAAAGTTGTTTAAGCAAGAGAGGCATTTCAATCACGTTTCAATTCGACGGGAGGTAGATCATTTGAGATTTGGTGTAGCGAGGGACTCCATGATGTTATACAAAATGGAGGCTCTTTTGATCTAATTGTGCATCCTTAGCACAGCTGAATTTTTATCTTAGGTTCATTGCCTCATGATTGCAGAATGGCTGCCGCAGTCCCAACTATAATGTTCTCATACAACTACATCTAAGACATAAAAAGAGGCAGACTCTCTCTCTTGTTCCCTCTCCCCCCCTCCCCTCCTCCTCTCTTGTTCTCTCCCACCTTGCTCTCTCTCGCCCTCTATTCGTCTCATTCTCTTATATCGTATGTAAAACCTTTCCATAACGCTTCCCTTTGCAACTCATTGCTGTGAAGTGGGTTACAGGCCCACCTTAAATGGAACAATAGCAACAGGGGATGGAATTACGGAACGCACCCAGGTTCACCACCTGGGGCTGGGGGAGGGCTCTCCCCCCCGGAGCATGCTACTGCCTGATTCTGTGACCCAGGAAGGAAGGAATGCTACGGGGCAGAGACGAACAGCGCCTGCCCCGCCGGAGTGACCTGTGTGGGATTTCAGAGACTGTCCTCATTGTAAAACG
The DNA here is from genome assembly GCF_027574615.1 of Eptesicus fuscus. Classification (NCBI taxonomy): domain Eukaryota; kingdom Metazoa; phylum Chordata; class Mammalia; order Chiroptera; family Vespertilionidae; genus Eptesicus; species Eptesicus fuscus. The sequence goes on along the minus strand of NC_072492.1, from coordinate 26,574,092 downwards.
GAAAGTGGCACATCCCAGGAACCCTCTTGGTTCAGGGCACATCAAGAGGGTTGGTCCCCCTAACTCCAGTCTCCCAAGACCTTCTGAGTTAGAATCTCTTGAGGGTAAAATCCAGACCTTGGAAATGATCTTTAATGCTCTCCCGAGATGATGATAATGTATGCCCGAATTTGAGGATCACTGGGCTTCAGTTTCCATGAAGCCAAACGGGGGACTCAAGGTTGACATCCTCCCGGCTAACCTCAGAGCAGGAAATCCCAGGCGACGGGGCGTGGGTGAGACTCCAGAGCTGAAGCCTGGAGGGGCCTGGGATCTCCTAATGCCACCCCCAGCCTGCTCCTTGTCCCCACCAGGAGAAGGGACCGTCTAACTTACCAGTCGAGTCCCCCGCTCTGGGTGGTCTTGAGCCCTGCAGCCACCTCTGTCAGGCCCCTTAGCGCAGAGCCGTGCTGTAGGACTGGCTAGGCAGTCGCCACGGTAGGGCAGAAACCCCATCTCAGGTGTCTTCTATCCTGAGCATCAAGCACCAGGCTGGCTCATCTTAACCATTCGCTAAACGTGTGTTGGATACCTGACTGGACGAATGAATGAACGAACGAATGAATGAAGACGGAATGAACAGGGAGGCCGCACTCTTGCATAAAAAACGACCTCTGGCATCTAGACCCCAAACCAACCCTGTAGCAGTCACGTGCCCAGAGCCTAGAAACCGCCCGCCTCTTCAGGAGCGCAGGGGGCCCTGGGTGGGGGTGGGGGAGGGTCACGCTCTTCGGCAGGGCACTAGATGGCTGCGCCCTGTCGCCCTGGCCCAGGCTTCCCGGCTTCCTTGGGAAGCTGTGTGTGTCCCCACGGCGGTGCCGGGTAACTTTCCGATGGTTTGAGCTCATTACTCATCATTAGGAGTCCTGGTGTCTGGAGTTTTCCAGGTGATCAAAGCTTCTCTGTCTGAAGCCGCCAGGCAGGCCCTGGTGTCTGTCACCAGTAATCCCGCCCCTCCCCCTGCCCTTCGCCTGGCCAGGCAGACAGTGAAGTAACCCAGGAAGGAGGGGATTTGGTTTTTAAGCTCACATAATTCAGCTCGACACCCCGACATGCAGGCGGTGGCTCTGGCTCTGTTCCTGGTGAGAGGGGTGTGGGCCCGAGGGAGCAGCAGCTTGGCTTTGCGGGGTGATTTTAGAGCCGGTGGGTGCCCTCCCCGGCCTGCTGCCCTCAGGAGTCACCCAAACAACACGGGCCCCCATCACCCTCCTGCAGCTCTGTCTCTGGCCCCGACACTCCCCTCCAGACACTGCCCCTGCCCCCTGCCCCCTGCCCCCTGCCCCCTGCCCCCCCGGAACAGAAGCTCCCACTGGGCTCTTACGGGTGCCTGGTGTCTGATCGGCTCAGGGTTCAATTCTCCTCCCCAAACCCCCAACATTCCCCGCGTGCGTCTGTGTCATTGCAAAGAAAATGTGTCCCAGGCCTGAACCCCAGAGTTCTGATGTTTCAGTAAAAATCACAAATTCCTTCAGTGATGGGGGTAGGGGTTGGGGTGGGGAGGAAGGATGCTTAAAACAATGGCCTTGTCTAAGTTTAAGAAAAGGTTGGGATTACAAATTTTGGCCTATAATTTTTCCGATTTGACCAGCCCAGCCGGTGTGTCTCAGTGGTTGAGTGTCATGTGGTTTTGGGCTCAATCCCCTGTAGGGGGCGTGCAGGGAGGCAGCTGATGGATGACTCTCATCATTGATGTTTCTATTTCTCTCCCCTCTCCCTTCATCTCTGAAATCAATTTAAAATTTTTTTTAAAAGAAACATTTGCCTAGCCCTGCCCTAAAGAGTGCGGTCACACTTCCTGTCCACATAGAAGGAGTCTAAGGTAGAGTAACCTCGGGCAGCTCACTCGTGTTGGCAATGGAAATGGCTTTGCTAAAGAGTTAATATAAATGTCCAGGTGCCGGCTTCATGATGGGTCATTTAAGAAAATTAGTGTTGCGAGTGGGATAGAATATTCCAACTGGGGCGATGCCAGGCCCTTCCTGGCCTGGTCTCTGGGTCACCGTGCCGGCCTGTGGACCCGGCGAGCCTCTCTTTCGTGCGTGCGGCCGTTCTGCCCCGGCTAAGTTCCGTGCCCGGTGGAGGTGGAGCGGGTGGTTGGTGCAGGGCATCACCTCTCCCCCGCCTGCTTGGAGGCCCCGCCTGGCTCAGTCCTAGGCCTCCGGGGCTGGAGAAGGGCCAGCCCGCTGGTGGGGCTGCCTGTACTGCCGTGTCCAAGGGCCGCTCCTGTGTCTTCAGATCCACTCCCACCAGCATGTTTTACATATTTTAATTAAAGCGCCGCCCTGGCTGGCAGGGCCTCTGATAGATGGCGCTCAGCCGAGTTGCGGGGTGGCAGTGGTGTGAAACATGGCATCCGACCATGCGCCCCTGCTCTCCAGAAAGCTTTGGCTCCCACCCTGGAGGCGGGCCCACGAGGGTTCCAGGAGGGGAGGCCAGACCACAGGCGGTGGGCGGGGGGCAGGCACAGGGAGGGGTGGCCGAGGCGGGGCTCCGGGATGGGAGAAGGGCTCAGGTAGGAAACGGCCACCCACGGCTGATTCCCACAGGCCAGCTGGCTGGTGGGCTGTGGCTGAGTCCTATTCTTGCAGACACACAGCCCCATGGACACTCCTTATCAGTGTCAAATTATGATAAATGGCGACGGGGAAAAGTTGCTGGGTGGCAGCTGCCGCACCGCGGCGGGAAGCAGGTATTTTTAGCGCGGCGCCTGGGCCGGCTCTGGGTTAATTAATCATGCTGAACAGCACCGAGTTGGGTTCTTGGTCCTGGTCCCCACCTGCACCCCAGCCTTGTCCCCATTCCCCAGACGGGAAAACCAGCTGCAGAGGCGGACGTCTCGCACAGCTAGAGTCGCCCTTGACAGGGCACTGGGCATTCACGGGGGATGCCAGCCCAGGTCTCCCACGGCTCGGGCCCGGCACCTCCCTCTCCTCTCCTCCTCCTTCTGGGCCTGTTCCTGCCTCAAGGCCTCTCCACTTGCTGTCCCCAGGTATCTTCATTGTTCCTGACTCACCCCAAGGGCCCTCCCCTCACAAAGCCTTCCCTGAGTGCCCCTCCCGCCCCAGGCTCTCCATCACCTTGTCCGGTTTACTCCCTTCAGAGCACTTAGACCAGCCCAAGCCACCTTCTTTGCTGATTGCTTTACTTTTCTGTCTGTCTCCTTCTGCTGAAATGCCAGCGGCTTGAGAACAGGGGTCCCCTCTCTTGTTTGCTCTCTTACATCCGTTGCCCAGCTCAGTGTGCACAGGGCAGGTGCTCAGTCAATGCCCTTGAACACGCGGCTGGGTGGAAGGGTGAGTGAAGGCTGGGGGGAGGCCCTCTATGCGCTTGGGTTTTAAGCTGCCATGTGTCTTGTTGGTAGAGGCACATCTGGGGAGACACAGGCTGTGAAGCATCCTCCCCCAGGCCAGCAGCCACCTGGGGAGGCCCAGGCCCAGACCCAGGCCCAGGGGATTCTGGGAAGACAGTATGCTGGGTAGGACCAACTACTACCTTCTCTGCTTTGGAAGTAGCCAACCACACACTCTTTGGTGTTGCTGAGAGATTGCTCTGAACTTGTAGGGTTCTTTTCATAAGTTTTTTCTTGGCCGTGGAGGCAGAGGGACTGGTTTTAAGGGATTCCTAGAAGGCGCTGCTTGAAAGCTGACATGAGCAGCTCAGTTTTGGAGAGTGAGCTTGGTTCTTTCCTGCGTTTCTCCTCCAATACAACCATACTTTGTGGAAGCCACAGTTGGTCGTCTATCCTCCCCTTTCTTGCTTGGGAACAGAACCCCAATTTGGCCCTTGCATGGGGAGGCTTGCGCTTCGGGGAGGCCCGGCCTAGTCCCAGGAGGGCCTGTAATTAGTCAGAGCCAACGATGAGAGCTCCAGCCCCCCAGCCAGTACTTGGGTTAGAGATAGGACCGTGAATGTGATTCTCAACGGGATGTGAGGAGCTTTAAAGGGTTCCCCTCACTTTTAAAGAGGCACATGAAGGAGTGCACATATGTCATGTCCCTTTTCTTCACATGCAGAGGCAGAGGCATGGGCAGGGGGCACATGACAGGGCCTGGGAGGGGTGCTGATCCATGTGGGCAGGAGTGTCCCCAACCCGAGACCTCCTAACACATGCCCTCACCTGAGACCCTTCCCACTCAGGTGGGATCTGATTCTCAGGGGTGGGATCTGGATCTCTGTGGGGTTGATAGCCCCTCTTGCTCCCCCATTATCCTGAGACACAGGGAGCCTGTGAACTGTGGGAATAGACCAGGGACAGACGTCAGAATCCCTTTCTCTTGACACCCTGAAGAGGACAAACAGACGTGCTGTCTTTCCTGGGTTACGTGGAAGGGAATTTGTGAGGAAGGCACAGGCCTGGACTGCGAACCTTTTAGGAGGTGGACATGCAGAGCACGTGCCCAGTGGCGAGTTGCCCCTGCTGAGGCCCCCAGAAGGTTCGGGAGCTGCCCAGCTTGGCTCCTCCGTTGACAGAGGCTCAGGGGGAACGCTGTCCTCCCCAGGGCTCTGAGGAGAAATGAACTGAAACCTCATGAAAAAGCACCAGGGAAATTGAGGAACTTTTCTTTCATAGCTCTGGTTCTGACTTCCAGTGTTCTCTGTGGGAGAGAGACAAAGAGGCTGAGAATAAATGTCGAGAGAGAGAGAGAGAGAGAGAGAGAGAGAGAGAGAGAGAGGCAAAGAATGAGATAAACCACAAGACAGACACACATTTTTTCTTTCGCTGATTCAAAAATATTTATTAGGAACCTACTATGGGCTGGACCTGCACACGCCCCCTAATAATACACCACAACACTGCAGGCTGTTTACATCACCTTCCCAGCTCCCCTCTGGATCTCAGGTCTGGGAATCAAGAGGGTGCTGTTTCCAAACAGACCAGTAGGTGTCATCATGTCAGAAGGAAAGCCAGGGGAGCCCCTGGATTTGAGAGCTACCTATGAATTCAACCTCTATTTCATCTAGTTTTCCAAGTGCCCTATGGGTAGGGCACCAGGCAGGACACTGGGGGTACGTAGGATGAGAGATGCGCAGTCCCTGTCCTCATGTAATTTACAGGGGGGGCCTGGAAGGATGGGTCCTAGGTCACAAAAAGAGGGAGAAGGCGTTAAGTGCCTGGGGAGAGGTTTAAAGGAAGGACCGTGTGGATCTTAGAACATCAGAGACCTCAGAGAAGCTGCCTCCCACTTTCTCACATTACAGCAGAGACAATAGGCTCGGACAAGGGAGGTGGCTCGCCTGTGGTCACATGGCAATTCCAGACATCAGATCTTCTGACTCCTAGAACAGTGCTCTTTCCACCAAACATTCTGTTTCAATATTTGGGTTTGTTATCCCATCTTGAGATTCAAAACTACACCTTAGTTTAGCCATGAACTTCCCTGCAAAGTGCCCTCTCTGGTGCCCACTGCAGGCACTCTAGGACCTAGAGTCTAGGTAGGCCAATCTGCATCTCGGGGAAGGCAGCTGCCCTCATCATGGGCCCTGTGGTTGCAGAGTTGGCTCGTACAGGTTCATGAGGGCCAACTGAGCATATCTCTTCCCAGAGACATCCTGTAGGTAGCCTGAAACCAGCCATGGTGGGAATATTTACACTATGAAAATTGGCAACAGCTATAAATCAGAGCTATTATTTTTTCCCCTCCCAGGGAGCTGCATACCATTGAATTAGTGTTCAGACTGTCTAAGTAAGGAAACTGAGACTCAGGGAGGTAAGAGACACAGCTGCAGGTGGTAGAGCTGCACCCCAGCCCAGGTGGTCTGATACCAGCTCAGAGGTGGTGGCATCAAAAGGACTCAGAGCCACTTGGATGTGGAGGGGTCTACATTGATCCCAGCTTTGTCACGTGGATGCTGCCCCAGGCTGGTGTCATCATCCAGACAGCAACCAGTTTGATCGAAATGATAACCAGTTCAGCTTTGGATCACATTTGAGGCACATTGGAGAGATGTTTAGATTTGGAGACCAGAAGAGAAATCTGGGCAAGAGAGCAAGATAGAGGTTTGTTCTTGACTAAACCAAACGTAGGTCAACTAGAAACATTTCCTTTCTTAGAGTAATCAGATAGGACGTGTGCGATTCACCTCTCTACATGTCTTTTCTCATCTTTTCTGGCACTCGGGAATGATCCGGCAGGGCTGGGAGTGGGGACCATCTCGCTTGCCACCCTTGCGCCCCGGTCCTGGTGCAGAGTGAGCACTCAGTGAGTACCTGCAGAATAAATGAATGACCCGTTTTCACCCCGCACATCCCAAGTCAGCACTGCTGTGGACCATACATCAAAACCTCAGTGCATTTCTCGCCGCTTCTAACATTACCTAGAATTCTGACATCATTATAGGAGTATGGATTGGAATCAGAAATTACCTTTTTATAGCATTTTAGAGCTAGAAGTGGATTAGGTATTATCTCTTACGATGTGCTTGTTTCACTGATGAGGTACTGAAGCCCAGAGACCATTCTGAGACCCTCCAGGCCCCTCCCAGTGTGGGAGACCAGCCAGCCTTGGCAGCCGGTGAGTCTGGCCTGGTCTGCTTTGCTTTGGCTGGTTTACTTCCCTGCTCTCGGCCTCGGTCTGTCTCTGAGGTTAAGGGAGAGATTACACTCTGGTTCTGGAAGGGTGATGAGCTGATCAGAACCCACATCTCAGGAGGCACAACTCTTGGGTGGATGAGCACACAAAGCTCTGGATAACCAACCAATGGGGCTATAATATGCAAATGAATGGATTGTGGCTTTGCCTCCTGATTGGCTGAAGGGGCCCTGATGTCACAATATGTGGGTTTCTCCACTTCAAATGTTTGTGTGTCTTGTCTCTAGCGTCCCCCTCCCTACCCACCCCCCAAAACTCCACTGACCTGGCAGGTCTCTTAGCTCCCTCTCTTTGTCCAAACGGGAAGACTATGGAACCACTCTATCAGGCGGGGTCCATTCTCATGAAGGTGAATACTTTACAAGGGAAGAAGATGGTGGAGAGCGGCCTCCAGTCTGGGGACTTTTCCCTCCCCCAGTCGTGGCCCTCCGGCCTCCTGCCGTCCGCTGACTTGGAGGTCCTGCAGCAGAAGGTGGCTGCGGTGCAGCGGGAGCTGGAGGACTTTAAGAACGAGGCCTTGAAGGCCATCCATTACCTGGAAGACGCCTTCCGTGAGATGAATGGGGCCCTGGCGCAGCAGGAGGAGCAGGCGGCCCGCGTGAAGCAGCGACTGAGGGAGGAGGAGGACCGGGGCATCGTGCGAAACAAGGTCCTCACCTTCCTGCTGCCCCGTGAGAAGCAGCTCCGGGAGCACTGCCAGCGGCTGGAGGGCATGCTGTTGGGCAGGAGCCGAGAGGCGCTGGGCCTCCCCAAGAAGATCCAGGCAAACTGAGGCCTCCCCAAGTAGGAGCTGCGCTTCTAGCGAGGAGCAAGTAGAAGATTTTTTAAGTGGAAGGACAGACCCTAAGTCCTTATCCATTGGCTCCCCTTCCCCCATTTTTGTTGCTTTCCTCCTACCTAAATAATACCTTGCTGAGAGGCCAAAAGACCCCAGTATGTTCTTTCGGTGGAGCTCCATTTATCCAGCATCGTCGGAGAAGGAGGCGCCCTAATATAGGTCCTTTAGACACCTCCAGTTCCCACCTTCTGTTTTCCTGTTTGCAATGGTAATATTGCTCCAATGTATGACATGTTTGTTTTTAATCTTCTTAAACTGATTGTGTTGAACAGCTTTACCTTTCTTTGAATGACTCAAGGCTCTCATGACTTGTTACCTAATGCCCGGTCTCCTGAGAGGGGCCCATCGCTCGCCCAGGCACTAAATGGCCTCCGATTGCTTTACTTTTGCGGCTCCTATCCTCGCCCAGCTGGCTTTTCTTCTGCTTTCACTGTTAGGCTGTCACATCCTGGCTGCCTTTGCCCACCTCTACCTCCCCTCTAGTTAGTCTGCCGCCTGGCCCATCAGACCCACAGAGCTTTTTAGGACTCCAGAGGCTGGAGTCAGATGAGCTCAGCCCACTGATGGTGTGACACCTATAAGGCGGCACTATAAAGAGTGAATCTGGTTTTCACCTTTGACCTGTGGAGCAGGAATCGTTTGTGTACATTTCCCAGGCAATGTACACGCACCATCCACTTCCACAGGCACCTCTGAAAACAGGTGTTGTTTCCCTGTTGGGAAAAGCTGACCCGGGGGGTCTGTCCTTTACCCAGGGTCTCCACGTTAGCAAGTGGCAGGGCCGAGGTCAAGTCCAGGTCACCTGTGCTCCCTTGCCATTTGGCTGCCCCTTTGGAAACAACCACCTCAGGCTGTTCACAGAGGGTTGCGAGTGTCACACAGGTGACTTGGGGCCAGGGTTCCTTGGCTGTCACTGTGCCTTTATTTCCAATGAGCCTTTCTGTTTCACTGAGTCACATATCCTCTCTTGGGCCCCCAAACACTGCCAGACAGCAGGGAATCTCCCTGGAACAACGGAAGCGAGGTGCCTGGAGGCCAGAGTCAGCACCCAAGCAGTCGGGCCTCTGTCCTTCGAGCTCAGGACTCACAGCCACGCCATCTCCTCTGATAGTCTAGGTCAGCCCCATCCACCCTCCCTACTTCCTTTCATAGAATCTCTCCAAACAAGCTTTGAACATCTGGAACCCTCTGCTGAACTTCACAAAAGGACCCTGTGACCCTTTGTTAATTGCAATATTCATCCATCACCATAAATGGCTGCATCCCTATTGAAGGGCTGCATCCCTATTCTAACTTTAGGCTGTTTCTACTTTGGAAGGTTTAGCTGAAGTGGTAATAATAATATTAATACTAGTAATGCTGCTGCTGCTGCTGCTATTACCACTAGGTTAGAGTTATGAAGAATATGATATATTCTAGGCACCAGGCTCGGCCCTTTAAAGGTTGGTACTATTATAACCTTCACTTTAGGATTCTGAGAAAACGAAAGCTCAGAGAGGCTAAGTAACTTGCCCAAGATCGCACAGCTAATAAATGGTAGAGCTGTGATTTGAACCTAGGAATGTCTAACGTCAGAGGCTGTGCTCTTTACCACGAGGTAGGGTTTTTGGGAGCCTTATGAATATCTGCTAACTATTTCTTGGGGAGATAAAATATGAGCATAGTGGATTGGTGAGGTGAGCTCTGGGAGAAGGATTAGTGTGTGTGTGTGTGTGTGTGTGTGTGTGTGTGTGTGTGTGGTTCCTATACCCTTGTAGGGGATGCCTGTGTATGCGTTTACAAATGTATCTGAGAAGAAGAACTTTCTTGGCCAACTATAAGAGAGGCTTGCAAAACCAGCTCTCCCGCGCAGAGGAAAGGGGCTCTAATGCTAACCCATGCGGGAAAGGATTGTGTCTCCTGTGGAATGACTGCTCAGATGAGGGGTTCGCGGGAATTCTGAGAAGAGGCTGAGAGGTGCTGCCCTGTGATTGGTGCTCCCAGGCCATGCCTGGAGTGGTCTGTGTTTAGTTCTGGACCAACGTTTTAGAGGGTCCTACACAGCCTGGAGTGTGCGCCAGAGGACAGGGCAAGCCAGGGGATCCTGAGGAGGGGGCATGAGTGAAGGACCTGGGGACCTCGGCAGAGATGTTGGAGGGGAGACCGGATCATGACCTTCCAAACCCTGGAAGACCTGATTGTGTTTGGGGTTTGAGGGACTAATAAATGTCGCCCTTCTTTTCCCTGCCTCCATGAGGAGCCAGCTGAAGGACAGACACAAGCACCAGGCAAAGGACAGTAAAATACTACCTTGATGGCGAATGAAGCTGCTTGAGAAGGGGTTTAGAATCTGCGAGCCGCGTGGGCTCGCTAAGACCGCATGCCTGAGCCGGATGCAGTCCCCAGGCCCAGGCGCCGGCAGTGATGGAGCTGCCTCTGTAAGCCAGACAGTGTGACCTCTCTACTGAGGGACAGCTCGAGAGAGAGGATGGGGTGGGCTGTTCGAGAGCTGATCTTTCTTCCAAATCCCCCCATCAGAAAGTCACTCCTTTTCAGGAGTGGGGGGGAAGGAGAACCCATGATGCTGCCTGAGTGGAGGTCCCTCCGTAATGAAAGGAATGGGACAGGAGGGTCCACCCCCAACAATGAGGAGAAAGGGTTAGACTGAAGCCATATACTTCTCTAGGGTAGTACTAGCAACAAAGGATGGATGCTGGCGGGAGGCAGATTTCAGCCCCATGTAAGAAACAAAAATAGCGTTGGGTGCGTCTTCTGTGTCTGTGCAGTAAAAGGTTGACTCAGCAAGTGTGGGATGTTCAAATCTTGCACATTTCAAAGAAAAGTCTGGCTCCGGACCAACTCCTGGGAGATAGCCTCCAAGCCCTTGCAATGAGCTGCCTGATAAGAGTGTCTTAGTTTCCCAGGGGCCTTGGGCCAAGCCAGATAGTTTCTGCTAACAATGTGATTTATGGCGGGGACCCTGGGCCAGGCTGTATCAGTTTGACTTCTGGAGGAGTGGAGATTGAGGAACTAAGGTCAGCCACGGAGGTGCTCTATGCCCAGTTATAAACCACCAATAAAACCCTGGACACCAAGACCCAGGTGGGCTTCCCTGGTTGACAGTACAACGTGTTGCTACATGTTGTTGCTGGAAAAATGGGTCAATTGTCCCCACAACTCCACTGGGAGAGGACAGCCGGAAGCTTGTGCCTGCTCTCTCCTGGACCCTGCCCTGTGCTGCTTTTACCTTTTGCTGATCTTAATCTGCATCCTTCAGCTGTAATAAAATATTCACGCATATAATAGCTCTTCTTAGACTGTGAGAAGCTTAAGATGTCCCAAAGGGTGGTCCTGGGAACCTGTGATGCAGTGTCAGATGTATCTGACATTCCACCCTTACTCTCCTCACAATAACCTGTGAGCTAGGCACTACTGCCCCCATGACAGATGAAGGAACTGGGGCCTGGGAAGGTTAAATAACTTGCCTTACGCAGCAAGACTCCAGAGCTCCCTCCCTCGAGCACCACCCACACCAAAGGAAGGGACTTGGTGTGATGGGCTGGCCCTCTTTGCTTCAAGGTCCCATGGGGTGACCCCAAGGCCCTCCAGTTCCAAGGAGGTGAGTCATCCTGTAGTGATCATGAGGAGGAAGTGCTGGAGGAAGAGGCAGGAAGGAAGCTTGTGAATTTCCTGTCTTGGGGAGCTCAGGTACACATCTGTCCAGGTTGGGTTAGACAGGTGTCCTACCTGGAGATAGGTGTCTCCTCGTGGGTTTCTCTGTTAGGGCTTCAAGTGTTCTTCTCCTCTACCAAGGGCTTTTAGCTGCAAGCCACAGGATGCGCTGGCTTCTTTGAGGAGTGTTCATAACGGGACATCTGAAGTAGAGGGTTGGTTCAGTAGTCCAACAATGACATGGCCCTGAGTTGCTCTCTCTCCGATCTTCTTTCCTTCCCCCCTCACCACTCCTCCCCAATGGTCACATGATGATGGCTGCAGGAGTTCCAAAATTGTGTCCTTGCTCGGCAACTTCCAAAGCAGAAAAGGAGTGGCAGACCTAAACTCTTTTCCAGAACCCCCCCCCCCCCCGGCCCACGCCCCCCCCCCCCCAGTAGATTTTCTTTGACATCTTGGCCAGACCTGGCTGGCTTGCTCACCCTAACTCAATCATGAGCAAAGAGGAAAGCAATTGCCATAAGTCACTAGGGCTGGGCACCTCAGTTACCTATGATCTGAACAAAATCAAGGTTCCATCAGTGAGGTTGGCTGTTGGGAGGTAACCAGCTGCAGCTACCGCAACCTAAGTCTTAGCTTTTCTACTTAACTGACACCAGGGGCCAGGTAGGAGGAGCTCTAGGGAATAGCATGACTGGACATGTGAGAAGCTCTTACTTTACTGAGGGGAGCATGGATTCAGGTCTGGGAATTGGGGAGATGGGCTGGATGGAGGTGTGGAGCTACTTTAGTGCTGTGGGTGCAAACCCATTGCCCTCACTTGCTCTACCCTCACCTGCCCCACACCCTTGAAGTCAGAGGCTTAAGATGACTCAAAGGGTGCCGGGAGAATTTGCAACCCCTCAGTCTTTAACATAGGTAGCCACTCTTAGAATGTAATTCACACGTCACCTTCGAGTAAGTCCTGATTTAACGAATTGTCTCTGTTTCAAAGTGCAGGTCCCATATGCCAGGAGCCTTCTTAGTCCTGGGCAAACTGGGATGGTTGGTGACCTTGCATTAGACATAAACCACCTTTAGATGATCCAGGTGAGGCTGTGGTGGGGTGGGTCACAGGGGGGTCAGGGCAGGAAACACGGACAGTGGTGGCCCTCTCTGCTAGATTGGTGCATCTTTTATTTTTAACCAGAGGCAGCTGGCCTGCCCGTTCTGTGGCAGGAGTGGCTTTATTCTTCTTCTTCTTTTTTTTAAGTAGGGGTTTTATTTATTTTAATCCTCATCTGAGGATATTTTTCCATTGATTTTTAGAGAGAGTGCAAGGGAGGGGGAGAGACAGAGACAAACACATTGGTTGGTAGAGGTATGTGCCCTTGCCCAGAATCGAACCTGAGACCCTTCAGTCCACAGGCCGATGCTCTATCCACTGAGCAAAACCGGCTGGGGCAGGAGTAGATTATTCTTTACTTTGTTTCTCCTCCCCACCCTCAGGTTCTTGTCCACCACTTCCAATTGGCCAGGAGATTTAAGAGCTAGGCCTTTCTGGGCAACTTCTGAGACCCATGTGTGGTCAGTTGGGATTTCTGATTAGGCCACATCACACAGCTGAGACCCTTGTCCTGGAGCACAGAGGACTCCATGGTCAAAGAGCCCAAGAAGGGACAGCTTTTTGTAGTTTTTGGAAGATGGGGTTTCCATTCCAACTCTTCTCTCCCCAACTGTGAACAATAAAGTTGAGCAGCCCAACTGCTCACTTCCTTTGAAATTCTAAAGCAAATAGAAGGCAAAATAACAGATGGGGTTTTGTCCCCTGCCCATCGCCACAGTTCTCACAGGCTTTCTGCAAGCCGCCATGCTCTACTCGCTCCTCTGAGCACCCCCAGCAGTCAGGGGGACGCTGAGATGGAAGACACCTGGCTTCATCTTAGATTCTAAGATTCTTAGAATAACCCAGGGCGGCCACGGGAGCGCTCCCCAGGCCCCCAAGTCCTGTTCTGCTGTGAGCTGGGACGCTTGGGTGAGCAGCAAGGTAGCCAAACACAAGGTACCTGTTGTGGGGAACACGGAACCTCTGCTGCAGCAATGCAGCCTTACCTCTCCTACCCACCTGACACCCAGGGCCAGGAAGAGAGCTCAGGGCCGGCGTGGCTGGGCGGAGCTGGCCGTGTGGGCGGGAAGCTAGGGTTTGGGTCTGGAAACTGGCTTCTTTCTACGCAGCACTTTGCCTCCTGATCTGATCCAATCCATTTGGTAGTTCCTGGAGTGCTGAGAGCTGCAAGCCTTGGGCATTTGCCTGACATTCACCAGGTGTCGATCTTTCCTTGTTGTTGTTTTTTTTTCCCTGTGAAAACAGTTTGGCAGTGTCTCAATGTGTTGAACATAAACTTACCACATGACTCAGCAATTCTACTCCCAGGTGTATACCCAAGAGAACTGAAAACATACATCCACGCAAAACAGGAATGTTCACAGCATTATTCATGATGGCCCCAACGAGGAGCAACCCAAATGTCCATCAACTGATAAAGGATGAATAAAATGTGGTATATCCATACTACGGGATGTTATTGGGCAATAAAAAAAGAAATGAGCCCGGCTGATGTGGCTCAGAGATTGAGCGTCGACCCAGGAACCAAGAGGTCACCAGTTCAATTCTCTCTTTCTCTCTCTGTACTGGAGTCACACTAAGTACAAACTGGGGGTTCATTTAGGAGACAACCAGCATGTGAGCCAAAGTTCACTGGTGCTGGCTCTAAAACCAAGGTCTAAGTGAAAATGCCTCCCTCTGGGGCCAGAATCAGGGACTGGGGATGAGTTGCAGAGTCTGAAGGTCAGAGCTTGGAAGTGATAGTCCCGGCAATGGAGCACGTTAGGGGGAGCAGAAGAGGTTTCCATGGTTCACCCTTGTGGGCCTGCAGGGCTTGAGGCCCAGGGTGGGGAGTCCGGCTAACGGAGTGGACACCTTGACTTTCAGACATCCATCCTCCTAGGAAAGGTTCTCAAAGATGCTCTGACAATCTGGGGTGAAAGGGAGAGCAGGAAGGCAGGGCCTGTCCCCGAGACTCGGAGAAGGGAAAGAAGCTGGTTCCGGTGTCCTTGGCTTGCCCGGCACCATCCTGGACGGTGATTGCTCTGGGAGGGCCACGGCCCTATTTCTGGGTTTGACAGTTCTGGTGGAGTCAAACCTGTCTCTACTAAATAAATTAGACCTCTCCAGGGCAGATCAATATTTAATGTGGGGTTTAAAAAGACCGACTCAGGAAATGAGTTTAAAAGTGGAGAATTTGCCTTAGGTGGTAATTTCTGAAATACAGTGGTATCAGGGGACAGATTATTCAAACCCAAGCCATGGATAATATAAAAACAGTTCAACAAGCCGAGTTCTGCTTCCTGGGCATCGATGACTGAATCCTTCAAGTTTCTGTGTGCTCTTCACAGCGGTTTGTGTCAAGTCGGAAGAGACCATCTCCTATGAAAGCACCTGCCCCAGTGATGGCAAAGGTCCTATAGTTGCCTCTGCCCTCGCCTGTGGCAGACATTACTAATCAATCCTGGCCTTCTTCCATTGTGAGTTGGTTGCAGACTCATATTTTTTTCTAAATACTGTACCACACTGTAGGTAGCCACCATCTATTGGCCAGAGTGCACTTGATGTAAAATTTATTTCCCAGCCTCATTTAGTACAAATGCCTCACTTAGCAGAGGAGAAGCTCAAGGTTACACGGAGTTAGTGGCTGATCTAGGACCAGGGCCCAAGTCTTCTTGCTCCTAAGACATATCTTTCCCCTGCCCCCTCATGAATGCATTAGAGGTTGGGGTTCCATCAGGGATTCTTTAGTGACCCCTCTGGGAGCAACAGGGATCTTTCCTTGAAAGGCTTTGAATATTTTGTTCTGGAGATAAACTTATGGATTTTCAGAGCTAGAAACCAGTTTAGAGATCATCTACTTCTACTTATTCCATCAAGGGGAAAATAAAAATCAGAGAGGTTAAGTGACTTGTCTAATGACACACAGCTGGTTGCTCTCTTCTTGACATCAATAATATGCATTCCAAACCCAGCGCTCTCATTTTGAGGCCTTGAACAAATCGCTCAAATGTTTTTATCTCAATTTTCCAGTTAGAATCTCAGTACTAAGTGTTGCAAATGTGTGTGTTTTCAGAAGTGTACAGCATTTACTTTTGATATATTTTGATGTTTTCATATACACCCTCAGATTTACCTTTCTAATAATATTTTGTTTGTACAGTGTAGGGAATATAGTCAATAATATTGTAATAACTATGTATGGTGTCAGATGGATACTAGCCTTATCATGATGATCACTTAGTATGGTATATAAATGTCTCACCACTATGCTGAACACCTGAAACTAATATATGCCAACTATAATTAAAAACAAATTTTAAAAAATGCTAGAAAATCCCTGGAAAAGAGGAACAATAAGGACAGGACAGCCTTAAGAGATATCAAACATTCTATACAACCTCTATAATTAAAAGTGAGTTATTGGAGCATAAATAGACAGAGACCGATGGCACGGAGTAGAAAGTCCAGAAATAGACCCAAGTACACATGAAAGTATGGAATATGATAAAGATGACATCTCAAGCCACTGTGGAAAAGAGGGACTTTTAAATAAATGGTGTTGGGACAACTAGAAAAAAAATTTGTTTGGCTGATATAGAAATTGGTTCCTATTCCCTACCAATAGCAACTGGGAACCTAGATTCGTGCTGGGCCATCAGAAGGAGTCTGTTTTGCATGAAAATATTTTCAATGATATTTTGGTGTGCATGTGTGACCAGGAAATGAAGGTTTCTAAGACAGGAAAGAGATGCTCTCTCCCAGGGGTGGAGGGCAATCCTAGATTCCACACAACTTTTGCGGCCTCCACTTCCTCGTCCATAAAGTGGCAATAATGATACCTGTCCCCCCAACTTCAGAGGCAGATGATAAAGGTCAAATGGAGCAATGTCTGGAAAGGAGTTTTGAAAAGTGAGGGATTATGGTGACAGGCCAAAGGGGAAGGAGCTGGCAGATTGAGGCGAGGTTCTCAGGGGTGGGCGGAATGGGGAGGGCAGAGGGGGAATAAGATGCGGCCCTGGCATCGGAACGCGGGCGAGAATTTCCATGCCCTCATTACACTGGGCGCTGCTGTCAGATTGAAATCCAGTCTCTGCTTTACTGCCCGAGACGCTGTGATATTTTAGGAATGGCAGCCCAGAGGAAGGCCGCGTTTGAAAAAGGTCGCTTTCCTGAATTCGCCACCGGGTATTATTTTTATGACGCTGTTCTGTTATCCAACTTCAAAATATACATCATATTTATATGGCCTCTGCTAAGCGTATATTTTCATTTTACTGCTTACCATGTGGGTGACATTTGGTTATTGAATGCCTGGAGAATTGGACCCCGTGGTTGTTGTTGTTTTTTATTCTTTCCTAAGTGCTTGCTCTGATGTATTAATCTGTACAAAAGGAATGAGACAGGGACACATAAGCATTCACACACACACACACACACACACACACACACACACACTAATCACATTGCCATTTTATCTCACTTTGCGGGTGTGCGGCTACATTTATAAGAGCCGACAGATCTGAAATAGGTGGTCTGAACTGATTCAGGTGGGAAACGATGAAGCCAGCTGCCTCCTGGGAGCCGGTGAAGGGAGGGAGGGAGGGAGAAAGAGAGCCTTTTGTCTTCTGTTTGTGAAGGACACACCAGGCAAGAAGAGAGGATGGAACCACTATGAGTCTGAGCTGAAAGGGACCCTGGGGATAGATGTATGTGTCTATATAAATATAGACATGTGTTTTATAGATATTTTATATCTTATATATCCGTATATCTATTCAGCACTTCACATCATTCCTGATCCTGGGCTCAATAAATGGTTATTGAATTAAGGAACAAAAAGAATAGTTATATAAACCATTTATTGAGATGGTACTCTGTGCAAGATACATTACATGCACTCTCTTAACCTCCCAGCATCCGCAAAGTGATTCCATTATCTCCATTGGAAAAATAAAGGAAATTGGGCTTCTCAAAAAGTTAAATATAGAATTGTCATATGGTCCAGCATTTTCACTCCAAAGGCATAAAAAACAAATATTTGTACATGAACGTTACAGCAACACTATTCACAACAACTCAAAGGTAGAGACATCTTACATGAGTGGATAAACAAATTGTGGTCTGTTCATACAATGGAATATTATTCAGCCACAAAAAGGAATGAAGTGCTTACCTGCTACAACATGAATGAACTCTGAAAACATTGCAAGTCAAAGAAGCCAGGCACAAAGGTCACGTATTTCATTTACATGAAACGTCCAGAATAGGGAAATCCATAGAAAAAGAGAGCAGATTAGTGGTTGTCAGGGGCTAGGGGTTGGGGTACTTGGGGAATAATTCCTTAAAGGATATGGGGCTTTATTTTGGGGTAATGAAAACATTTGGAACTGAATAGAGATGATGAATGCACAAGACTGTGAGTGTACTAAATGCCACTAAATTGTTCCCCTAAAATGGCTAATTTTATGTTATGTGAATTTCACCTCAATTTAGGGGGGGAAAAAAAAGGAAAGTCAGTTTAGAGGGTGTGGTAGATGGATTATATTGGCAACACAAATCACTCTCCTCCCTGTGTCTACACCAAGCACGTCAAACTCGCAGCCCATGGGCTGCATGCCTCATCTATTTGGCTTATGTTAGCCTTTGAGTTTGACATGCTTGGTCTACACCAGTGGTCGGCAAACCGCGGCTCGTGAGCCACACGCGGCTCTTTGGCCCCTTGAGCGTGGCTCTTCCACAAAATACCACGGCCTGGGCGAGTCTATTTTGAAGAAGTGGCGTTAGAAGAAGTTTAAGTTTAAAAATTTTGGCTCTCAAAAGAAATTTCTATCGTTGTACTGTTGGTATTTGGCTCTGTTGACTAATGAGTTTGCCGACCACTGGTCTACACCATCTGCCCTATAACCTTATGGACCTCTTCTATTCCGACTCTGGCCTCGGCCAAATGACACTTTGGTCAATGGGACAGAAGCAAACTTAAAGGAGAGGCTTGGAAAAGCCTGCATATATTTCCACTCACTTGGACTTAAACCAGTGATGGGCAACCTTTTGAGCTTGGTGTGTCAAACTTCGCCAAAAAACTGAGCATTAACTCGGGTAGTGTGTCACTTTGAGGAAAAAACTAACTCCAAGACTCTAGTCGCAAATGTTTCATCCTCAGGAGCAGCAAATGTTTCATCCTCGGCATGCGGCCGCGTGTCATCAGAAATGGCTACGCGTGTCAGTGCTGACACGCATGTCATAGGTTCGCCATCACTGAAACACTGCCATGGGGACAAGCCTGGGCCAGCTTTCTGGGGGATGAGAGACTATGTGGAGCAGAGCTGAGTTATGCCAGACAAGACCATCCTACACCAGCCAGCCCAAAGCTGAACTGCCAGCTGCATACAGATGCATGAGTGATCCCGGCCAAGATCAGCCACCTGGCTCACATCAGCAGAACCACCCAGGCTGTTCATTGGTTCATGAGAAATAATAACTGATGGTTGTTTTAAGTCATTTGAAGTGGCTTGTTTTACAGTAATAGCTAATGAAAACAGAGAGGTTACATACCTTACCTGAGGTCTCACATCTAGTAGGAAAAAGTAGCACTGGTTCCAAAGACTGGTTCTAAAGGTGCTATTCTACTCACTTGCCACCTTCATTTTACGAATCAAGAAAATGAGACTCAGAAAGGTTGAGGATGGGAGCAAGAGCAATCACCTTGGGGAGGGGGTGAGAGTCATCCTCCCCTCTCCTTGGCAATGAAGGAGTGTCACGTGTAAATCCTCCCAGCCTGTACCCAACTCCATACACACACCACTCCCCAGGCCCCAGCCCAACACCACCGGCGGGTATTGAAATGCTGGTGTTGGTTTCCAATTTGGATTTCAAGTGGGACCTGTAGTTTTCCATCCGTTTTTGGCAGGGCTCCTGCCCTGCACTGTTGTGGGTACTGCCTTGCTGGCAGAAAAGTAAGACAGATCATTTGTCTCTGCGCCGTTCTTCCCTCTTAAAGCATTGCTCCGGCATTATCACGGCTCTTGAGAAGACTTTGATTTTGTGAGGCGGCGAGTTGCTAGGATGACGGCTGCCTGATCAGCTGTATGTCCCAGGAAGGACATACAACTCACACAGGCCACACGATGTAGTGAGCCAAGATCAAGATTTTGAACGTGGTGCTGTTCCCTGACATCCCTCTCATACAAAGAGAATGCTCAGGACACTCTGCTTTCCCACCATCTTGACCCCTACCCAGCTCCTCCCAGCATCCCCTGGTGCTCCTTGGAGAGCTCCTGCTTTGGGGACAAAGAGCCAGCAGTTCCTTTGGTCTGGCCAAGCTAAGAATGGCTGAGGCAGGTGGCAGCCCCCTCCTGCCGCAAACAGATGCAATCAAGCCATCAGCCTGTCTTTTTATTTTTTCTTAATCAATTCCCAATGGCAAATGGGTGTAGGAAGGAGGGCAGCCTGCCCCAGGCATTCTGTACTTCAATCAGGACAACAGTAGGAGCTGGGTTCATAAAACTATAATGTACCATTTGAGCATATTTCCCAGTACCTGGGCCCTGCAGAAAGAGGGCGGCCTGAGCCTTTCCTTCCATTAGGAGGGGCAGGTTAACCCTTCACCCCAAGGGCAGATGGAGTTGTTACACTGCCTTCTCATGGGGCCAGGAGCAGGTCTCGTGCTCAGCTTACCAGAGGGCATTGGGGTGGCATGTTAGAAGGAGTGGGTGCAGCACGTGGCCACTGGGGGAACCTTTGGGCGTGGGCACACCTTTGCCTCCAGGAGCTGTGTGACCTAACTTCTCTGGTCCTCGGTTTCCTTGTTTGTAAAATAGCGCTTGTAACACCTGTCCTTCTGGGCAATGAGTCATAAGCAAGGTGAAGAACAGGTAACCTCCAGGGGAAACCTGGCTCAAAGAGGCGCTCAATGAAAGACCAGAGTAAAATGGAGCCAACACATCTACGGGCCTTTCTGCACACATGGACTAGAAGGAGATTGTCCTAACCACAGTGAAAAGCTGAACAAACCGGAAATCAACAACTCCTCTTAGACCCATCACAGAATTGAGGTCACTGGGAAAACCGCTGCACCCCCAAATTGGAAAGACAGACAGGCAGATACAGATACAGAGACATACAACTTACTTGAGCAGAAACCTTAGAGCAGAAACTTCCACAGGAACCAGTGCTGGGTAGGAAAATTGGAAATGTAATTGACGAATTGCTAGAGGCTTAATGTGGACAAGCCAGAGGGCTCGACTCTTCAAGGGAACCCAGTCATACAGGCCCCACACTTGTGTGAGTTTTACCTCCAGGAGCTCTACCAAGATCTTACAGGAGAGATGGAGAAAGATCCCCTGCTGGCTTCCTGCAGGGGGAGGGGAAAAGGAAGCACTTGGAAATACTTCAGAACACTCTGTTCTTCTTAACAAGGCCTGCCCTCAAGAGAAACTAGTTAACCAGAGCCTGACCTGCTGGGGCTTTAGCAGAGCCTGAGGGACCTGGGGGAAGGGAAATACCCAACTCAGCCCACCCTAGCCTTCCTGTCCCACTTCAGGGAGTGAAAAAAAATTGAGAAGCACGTGGAAAGGTCACCACTCAGAGGCACGGGCTCACTAAGAGATGGGCTATAGAGCAGTCCCCCCGCCACACACACACACACACACACACACACACACACACACGTCACCATCACACCACTAATGGTCTAGATCAGTGGTTCTCAACCTTTCTAATGCCGCGACCCTTTAATAAAGTTCCTCATGTTGTGGTGACCCCCAACCATAAAATTACTTTCGTTGCTACTTCCTAACTGTAATTTTGCTACTGTTATGAATCGTAATGTAAATATCTGTGTTTTCCGATGGTTAGATGCTCCAACTGGCTCAGTCCTCCTCGCCTGAAGCAGGGGCTGTCAGCTCCATATCCAGATGGGGAAGCCGAGGCTCACAGGGGTTAGGGAACTGCCTTGGGTTCCACAGCTAGCAAAGTGGGAAGCAGGAGTTAGATCAGGTATTCTCACTCCCAGACCACGGCCAACAAGGGTGCCCCTGCACTTGCCCTTCAGCCCCACACTCTATTCCCCTTGCTCTGCAGCATCTTGAGGCTGAGACTCTGCTCTTTTCCCAAACCAGGTGGACACCTTGGCCACACAGGGACTCCAAAGCCGCTATCCTGCATGGCTCTGGGATGCCGCCAGAGGAGAATCTAGCGGGCTTTGGGCACTGCTGTCAGAAAGGAGCCTGTGTGGCAGGTCACCACCCTATGCTCCTCTGGGTCACACCTTCCTCAGGAGCTCATGTCCCATTCCAAGCCCCTTAGGGGCCTAACCTTCCTCCATTCTGGACATCCAGCCCAAGACTCAGGGGCCAAGGTTGTGAAGATGCTCAGTGGAGCGCCAGGTCTCATGCAAGCTGCCTGGAGCCAGGCCTGAGCCACAGCCCGCCCCCTGCGGCCAGCACTTCATCAGGCCAACCTGGTGGGACAGATGCAAGGACACCCCTTCCCTGGACCCTGATGCTCACCGCTGACGCTGCCAGGGCTCACGGGCAGCCCGTCTCTGTGCTGTGCCCCTGTTGAATGTTTCCAGAAACAATGTGAGTTTCCTGGCAGAGGCAAAGGGAAAGAACTCCAGGCCTTCCACCCACTTCTCCGGGGACAAAGCATAAGGAGAGAGCTTGGGAGCCGAGCACGCAGGCTCTGCTGTTGGGTTTTCTGGGTTCAAGTCCTGGTTCCAGCTGTGCCACCTTGAATGAGCTCTCTGGTCTGGAGTCTTCCTTATGAAAAGTGAAGATAATAATTATAAGTAATTCACCGGGGCTGCTGTGAGGAGGATTGAGTGGGGTGGTTTATGCAGAGCCTCAACTCCTGGCACCAGGAGGTGATTAAACACACTCTTAGTATTATTGTGGCCAGGAGCCTTCCTGTCTGGGACATTTTCGAATAGAAAGGAGCCTGTAAGAAAGCAATGTGCATGGGTCTCCCTGTCCCACCAACCCTCCACCGGGTGACCTTGAGCCAGTCACTTTGCCTCGCTGGCATCATCGAGTTTCCCCACCTGTGAGTGGGAATGGCCGCTTTCCATGCCCACCGCCCCCCTCAGTCACAGGAACGAGCTCATTGGCCAGGCCTGGAGGGGGCAGGGGAGCACACTGAGCCCTCAGGAGGCACTGCGCTGCCACAATTCAAGATATTATTGTTTGTGAGTTTGAAATTTCCTGACAGACAGAATGAGCCATCTGAAGCGAGAGTTTCATTTCCGTAGCTGTCCGGCTCGGCCATCTGGGAAGGCCCCTGAGTGACAAGCTATAATTAAAGCCTCAGCGTAAGTCCAAGTCGGAGAAGGACGGTCTTTCAGCCCAGCACACTGGTGAGGACCGGCCTTCCATCCGCGTGTCTTTGGGGGCCTCTCCCCGGTTGCTCTGTCTGTCTGCTTGAGCAGGCAGCCCCGTCCTCATGACCTTTACTGATCTGCACGAGGGCCCCACCCATCTGCCCATTCCCTGAAACCTGTGGAGCTGTGTGCATCTGCTCTGGGACCCCACGGGGCCTCTGTGCTGAGGTACCCCGAGGCCACTTGCAGGAGGCCGGGGGTGGGTGGGGAGTGGGGGTGGGGCTCAGGGGCAGATTGCACCCCGGGAGTTCAGGCAATCTGCAGGGGGGACAGAGAGGCTTGGATCTGGGGTCAGGATTACTCTCTGGTTTTGTCTGCCTGTGGCTCTGGGGCATGCCTGCAGAGGGAGGGGATGCCACTAGACAGAGGCCTCCTCGCTCTACCCAGAAGCCCCTGCAAGCTGGCCCTCACGTGCGTCTGGCCCATGATTTCTTCCTCTCAAGGCACCTCTGCCTCAGCAGGGTCTCTGTCTCTCCGGGTCTTCCTCTCTGATTTGTTCACTAAATATTTATCAGGGAACCTTCACTGTGCCCCGGAAATGCAGTGTGAACAAAGATGTTTCCCCCCAGCTTCCAGACGGCAGGGCAGCTATGAGTGGGTGAGAAGGGAAGCTCTAGGCCCACACAGAAGCCCCACCAACCCCCCCTGAGCCTGCTTGGGTGGAGGGAACAGGGCAGCTGCCTCCCCCAGCTCAGGTGCACTGCTCTGTAGGCAGGCTTCCTGCCCCAGGGCCTACTCACAGGCGCCCCCCTTCTCCTCCCCGAGAGAGAGAATTTTCTTCTCTCTCTCCAGCCTGCACCAGACTGTCTGAGGCCAGTGGATCACGATCCCATCCACGTCCTCCTTCCCGGACCATCCTGACCGCTGGCCTGTTTCTATACCCACCGTCTCTCTAGTCATCCCTTGGCAAGAAAGAATATTCCCAGTTAACACCGGGGGCCATGAGGTGCAGAGTGAGGCAAGGTGAGACGGGGTCCCTGGCCACTCTGCCTCGGGCTAATACAGGATGTTCTTCTCCTGGGCACGTGTTTGTTTGTTGCACGTGTTAATGCTCTTGTCCATTTTCGCGCATTTGCAGTCACCTCATGAAACCAAAGGGCAGAGACTCCTTTCCCACTTCTTTGGGTCCTTTCTGAACCAGCATGCGGGTGGCAGACGAGCACCGGATGTGGGTTTGGTCTGTGCTGGGTGTCCCAGTACCTCTTCACCCCCCTCCCACCTCCTCTCAGACCCAGGGAGCCCACTGCTGCAAACAGCATCACCCGCACTTCCTGCCCCCTGGCTCCTCCATAAGGGGCTGTTGGGAGACTGCAGGGTGGGGAAAGGGAGGGGGCAGGGCACTCGTGGCCTACTTCCTCCTTGAGGGACAGTGAGGAGTAGTTGCTGGGTCACCACGTCCATCAGGCCGCCCCTGTTTGGTGGATCCTGCTCTCCCTGGACGCCTATAACATGGGCCCCTAGAGGCCTAGGGGTGCCCACTATTGTGACCTTAGTGTATTAGTTTCTCGTGGCTGATGTAACAAAGCACCACAAACAAGGTGTCTTAAAACAACTGAAATTCATTCCCTCGTGGTTCTGGAGGCTAGAAGTCCAAAACAAAGTGATGGCTGGCCGAGCTGCCTCTGAAACCTGGAGAGAAGAACCCGTCCTCCCCTCTCCAGCTGCCGGCGGTGTGTTGGCAGCCATGGTGCTCCTTGGCTTGCATTGTAGCACTCCAGTCTCTGTCTCCCCGCCACAGGCTGTTCTCTCCTTGTGTCTCTGTATCTCTTTTCTTCTTATAAGGATACCCGTCGCATTGGATTAAAGGCCTGCCCTTCTCCAGGATAATCTCATCTTTACTAATCACATCTGTGATGACCTATTTCCAAATAAGGCCACATTCTGAGAGACTGAGGGGTGAGGGCTTCAACATATTATCTTTGGGGACACAGTTCAATCCATAACACTCTAGGTTGCTTCCTAGTCCATCCTTGGTTCCCTTAGCCCCACCCCTAGCTCTTTAAAGAATCCTTTCAGCCCGACTTATGTGGCTCAGTGGTTGAGTGCCGACCTATGAACCAGGAGGTCATGGTTCGATTCCTGGTCAGGGCACATACCCAGGTTTCAGGCTTGAACCCAAATTGGAGGTGTGCAGAAGGCAACCAATCAATAATTCTCTTTTTTTTAAAAAATATATTTTATTAATTTTTTACAGAGAGGAAGGGAGAGGGATAGAGAGTTAGAAACATCAGTGAGAGAGAAACATCGATCAGCTGCCTCCTGCACACTCCCTACTGGGGATGTGCCCGCAACCAAGGTACATGCCCTTGACCGGAATCGAACCTGGGACCCTTCAGTCCGAAGGCCGACGCTCTATCCACTGAGCAACACCGGTCAGGGCTAATCAATGATTCTCTCTCATCATTGATGTTTCTATCTCTCTCTCCCTCTCCCTTCCTTTCTGAAATCAGTAAAATATATACAAAAAATAAAAATAAATTTAAAAAAATCCCTTCATTGAAACCTCTTCCGTTACCCCTTTGAGTATGCTGTTCATTTCCTGACCTGAAATGGATCCCTGCTTTGATCCTTACTAGCTGTGTGACCTTGGGCAAGACTTGCAATCTCTCTGAGCCTTGGTTTCTTTGCCTCTAAAGCAGAAAGACTTTTCATACCTGCTCTACCTACTTCGCTGTGCTTGTTGAAAGCTCTTTGTAAACCAAAGGAATCCACAGCACTGATTTGGGATCGTGATCATCCTTTGTATGTGGTAAGATGCTGTTGGGAAAGGGCTGGGTCTAGATTGTTCTCTTTGATCTGAACTGAACCGAGCACCACGTGCCAATACACGCTGCATAAGTGCTTCTTGATGCTGCTGATGACACGTCTTGCCCATCCTGGCCCAGCCTTGAGAGACTGAACACTGAGCTGCTCCAAATGCAGGTCAGCCAGGGCCAGTTTCTTAGGGTCCTTTTGATTTGGACTTCAGCTGAACCTGCCATCCCAGGCTCCTCCGTCACCAGCCCTTGGAGAAGCTAGCATCCCCCTGAGTGGAGCCCTTACTGTTAGTGCGACAGCTATTTTATCTAGGCCGCAGGGAAACAGAGATATTTTAAGATGAGTGTGTCAGCTGGGGTCAGTTTCCACTCAGCTATCACTCGCCCATGCCAGGGAGAGAGAGGTTTCAGCTGTCCCACGGGAGCCCATCAATCAATCCCGACAGCACTTAATCAGACGGAGGAGCCCTCGCCATGGTGTTTCAGAGAGGGAGACCGTATTGTTGTTCACACTCAACAAGTAATTTGGGATAGGAGTTATAAGCCTTGTATCTTTGGAGTGTTTAGATCCCTAAGGTAGTAGGCGGCTTTCTTCTCAGATATGGGTGTCTCCCATTTCTCACCCTGCACAAACTCTCCTCTTGTCCAAAACTATTTCATTCATTCATTCATTCATTCATTCATTCAACAAACAGTCCTTGAACCCCTCCGTGTGGCAGGCCTTGGTCAGGCGTTGGGGACAGTCCTACAGAGAGGAGGGGCTTATGAGCAAAGAATTCCAAATCCTCATGAGAAGCACTCGAGCTAAGGCATGTATCTAGGAGAAGGAAGGGGAAACCTAGGAGAGGAGTGGCCAACTCTCCTCAAGGGGCAGGGGGAGGGCAAAGTCTGCACAGGAGGAGCAGCTCAGCGGGGCTCCGAGGACTTCTGCAGGTGGATGAGGGGGGTGAGCACCTTCCAGGAAGAGGTAACAGGGAAGTTGTAGAAGTAGGAAGGAACAACCAGAATTTTGAGTGATTCAGTAGGTGGGGAGTGGGAGGAGAAGAGGCTGGGGTGGTGGAGGGCTGGGCCATGAAGAGCCTTGTAGACTTGGTAGAGTAGAAGCTCCATGTAGGGAAGCACCTTGCCTGCCTTGCCCCTGGCTGTTTCCCCTGCATGTAGAGCAGGGCCTGGACATGGGAGACACTCAGTACATATTCACTGAGTGAATGCAGGATTGGGAGTGCCTGACATGGAGGCTGATGCTGAATCAATCCCTCCGTCACCTCGCCTCTATCTCCCCATTCTCCAGTGTAAACAGCTTTCAAGATCTCCATCAGCCATTCAGTAAAACTCATTTTTCTCTGGCTGGTACCCAAGGCTTTACTTAATCTCTCTCCCATCACTTTCTTCAACTGTATGCTCTCAGTCAGGAGTTGGTCAACCCCGGACAGCTGGCCAAACCTGGCCCACTCCCTTTTTTGTAAATATTTTTTGCTGGAACACAGCCATGTCTCAATGTGTACATGTTGTCGGTGGCTGTTTCCCTCTACAAGGCGGAGCTGAGTAGCTGCCACAGAGACCTTCTGACCCACCAAGCTGAAAATACTTACTCTTCGGCCCTTCTGTCCAGAAAAAGTTTGTGGACACCTGTGTTAAGTCTTTGGACTTAGCACTTGAGCACAATGGATGCTCAGTACCTCGTTGTTGAATGAGTGAATGAATCAGTGAGCAGAGGACTAGTTTCATGAGTGCACTCAGCCCCACACGGTTCCCCATCTGGTTCATGCCTTGCCCTGCCTGCTGTTGTCACCTCTCAGCCTGGGCACAGCACCGCCTGGTGACCTTTCAGCAACATAGAGCTGAAGGGCAGGGCTTGACACCCCCCCTTTACCCCACCCAAACACAGGGCCAGGATAGATGGATCTCGGGGACTTCATTTAGATATGGCTGCTGATGGCCGGGTCTGGGGCCAGGGCGGTGGTGTGGTGATGGGAGAGGCTGGGCTATCAGTCAGGACTCTTGGAGTTTCAACGACAGAAACCCTATCAAAGAGGTTAGGAAAGGAGGGGGACTTTCAAGGGGAGGGGGGGGAAGTGGAGGGCAGACTCCAGCTCTGAAGAAATGCAGTAAACTGGGCAGACCCAGGGGCCAGAGTAGAGGAGGCCTTGACTCTCTTTGCCTGCACCCATCTTTCCCTCACCCCTACCTTCGAATCTCTGGCGCTTCCTTCTCTCCATTATCAAACAGGTTTGTTCCATGGGGCAGGGAAGACGGCCACTAGCCCTAGATTCCAGCTCTCCTTTTTCAAAAGCCAAAGGCCAGAGGTCTCTCACCACAAACTCAATTAGAATTGTAGCGGGGAAGGACTCTGATTGGTCAGATTGGGGCCACGTGTGCCCATCCCTGAACCAATCCCTGTAGCAAGGGGCTTGAGTACTCTGATTGGCCACACCTGGGTCCCCTGGTCACCCTCCACCTATGGGTAGGGTTTCTTATAAAAAGAAAAGGGCTAGTGAAGCAAACTAGGGAGCAAAACAGATGTCCACCAGCAGGTACCCCATCAAAGGGCGCATAGACCTGCCTACAGAGCTGGGGCACCAGAGGAGGGAGGAAGTCTTGCCAGCCAACTGAGGCACCAGGTCAGCTGTATGTCAGCGGTACAGGTGACCTGACTGAGTCCTAGAATCTAGAGTTGGAGCTGCCACAATCCTTCCTGCTTCCAGTTGGGACTGGTCCTGGGAAACAGAGGTCTGAGCCTGCAGGGCTGAGAGACCCATGGGCCCAGCTGGATGTGTGTGGATGTGGGTGTGGGCTGAGAACCAGGCCAGGCCTGGGCACAGCCAGATCGTGCCCATTCACCAGGCTGGGCTCAGATCTCCTTCCTCCAGGCCGCCCTCTCCGACTTTCCCTCCTGGAAGGGCTTTTCTCTGCCTCTGACTTCCCACGGAATGCTGGTTCTTTTCCCCGCTGGGAAGTTAACTTTTCCTGCCTAATCTCATTTCTTTTCTCCCCGCATCTGACCACTGACCATGTCGTGCTGGCTCCCACCTCGCTCCTTTCTGCTGTTAAGCCCCATGTCTCCCATCTGATGTTTATGAACCCTTTCCTAAAAACCTAAATGCAGGAATTTACATTTATCCCTTTACATGTTTCCAGCCCATTATTTCAGCCTGTCAAGATATTTCTAAATCTCATCCTTTCTATCAACAATCCCTCCGGCTTTGTGTCAATGGCAAATTTGACAAGCGCATCTCCTGTTCTGCTTCATCCAAGTTGCAGAAAAATGTGTTGAGGCAGAGTCAAGGGCTGAGCCTTGGGGTGTTGTTGGAGATGCCTGCCGGGCGGACACTGGGGGCCCAGCTCCCACAGGGCCTGCGTCACAGGCAGGCCACACTCCAGCCTCACTCAGGGCCTCGGAGGAGTGTTTTCCTCCAATCACCACGCCTCGCCCTTCGTAAAAGCACCCCCTAGTCCCTCCTGTCCTCGTCCCTTCAGGGCAGGAATTCAGTTGAGCATGGCTCGTCCTTGGTGAACTCATGAGGGACTGTTTCTTTCTCTTCGCTAAGTCCTTACACTTAGGGGTTTGCCAGGGGTTGTTTTCAAGTCTGCCAGCCTGTTGGTACTGGGATTTAAAGTTCCGTTTCATTTAAAAAATCAGGATGTGGGCTGTCCGTAGTCCAGCATCTCTTCACTCCCTATAATCCCTCAAAGACGCCTGCCAGGGGCTCTGTACTTGTCCGTGAGGTTCTTGCCATGGGACCACGTGCCTGGGCCACCAAGCTCCTGAGAGGCCAGAGTCACTCTGGCTTCACCCACGTTGATCCAATTTCCTTTCCTTTCTTTTCTCTTCTTCCCTCCCTCCCTTCCTTCCTCCCACCCTCCTTCCCTTCCTCCCTTCTTCCCTCTCTCCTTCCCTCCCTCCCCTTCTTTATATTTCATGAAATAAAAAATTTTAGATTTTTTTTTAGATTTTTATCCACTATAGTATAAATATATATGTAAATATAAATATAGAAAATTTAGAAAATACCCACCCCTAAGACATTACCTGATTTACAATTTAGGGCTCTCTCTCCCCATTTTCTAGGCATGGTGTGTTTGCTTTAAATAACTGTAAACATGACAATTAAAATGCATCATAAATATTTTGAAATATTCTATGCCACAGTTTTCCTAATGTAAAGTTAATACACGAGAAAGTAGTACATACTTATAGTAGAAAATGTGTGACTAGTTTGAGTTCTGTTACGTTTTTACTTAACATATACCAGTCCCATCGCACCATCTGCTCCGAGGGCACGTGCTTCTCGCTCCCCGTGTAGCTCAGAAGCCCTGTGGGTTGTGGACACATGGTTTTTGCATCTTTTCAAGCTTCCCTGACTCACGTCTAGGGCCATCCTCGTCCCGCTCATTTTATCCTCCACAAGACCTGTCTCAATAGGTCCCGTGAAGGCAGGCTCCATTCCTTTCCTGTTATCCCCAAAAGTCCTTTTGCCAAAGAAAACAAAAATCTCCTCTCTCTGGCTCTGCCTTCTCTCACGGTGACTTTATCACCTCGGGGTGAAGGTTATGCCTGTCGGTGACTCCAGCTGCCTCACAGCTGACACCACCAGCACTTTTGCTGGACCCCACCTTACTAGCTCCACCAAGAAAGCTGAAATTTTAAAAAAATGTTTACAATTGATTTTTAGAGAGAGAGGAAGGGAGAGAGAGAAACATTGATGTGAGAGTGGAACGTGGATCAGCTGCCTCCTACACGCCCCCTACCGGGGATGGGGTCCACAACATGGGCACGTGCCTAGCAGTCCCCTCTCTCATGGCCTCGGGGACAGCCTCCCAGCCTCACCAGGCCTGCAATGACAGCCTGGGGACCAGCGCCTCGTTCCTAGGTGTAAACTACCCATTATACAGAGCCGCTCTCTAGCAAGCTGGGGCTCTGGCATCTTAAGTTTATTACATGCTAATTCAAGCAAATAAATTTGCCCCAGCTGTGAAGCAGAGGAGATTAATAACCTCAAAGATTACTTTGCTGCTTTGATGAGTTTCTTGAGCAGAGTATATTTAGGAAGAGCAACTAGATTAGTCAAAACCCCCTTTAATTATTAGTGACACTGTGCAAATGACTCTATACGACTGGAATACCAACGACTTCACTCCCTGACCTCTGTGTTCGAATAAACACCTCTTATTATAGCATCACGCCTTCCAGTCCACACACCATGGCAACTGCTGGCCGAGGACCTGGCGTGGGATAGCTGGCAGGTGGACTCCAGGAGCGGGGTCCTTAAAGGCATACACACCCCTTTCCTTGTTTTCACCTTGACCTGGCTCAGGGCCACAGGGGTGCCCTGGGTGTCTGGAGCTAGAAGAATTGGTTCTCACACGAGGGGAAATGACTTGCCCAAAGTCATGCCGCAGATGAGCCACATGGTCTGTCCGGCACTGCCACCTGGGCTTCCACTCCAGCATCAATGCTGCACGAGAGGCTGTGACCGTGCCCAAATCCAATTCCAGGGACACTCGGATCCCTCCCTCACCCAGGTACCTGGGGCCTTGGTTTGGCCCCATCTTAGCACTCTTCCTCCACGAAGCCTCAGGCTGTTGGGACATCTCACCTCCCCAGGTCCAGTGAGTGAACCAGGGATGCTGGTACCTGGGCCAGGGGGTGGGGGGAAGGAGTGCCTTGATGTTGACCTCCCCCCCCCCCCCCGCTCTCCCGCCCTCCCCCCCTCCCCCACAGCCAACTCAGTGCCAAGTCCCATCCACCCGTTCCCACAAGGAGCCCTGAAGGAGGCACTGTCCCTGTATTTTCTAGATGAAGAAACTCAGAAAGTTCCAGCAACTCGCCCTGAAATGCCCATCCCTCCTTGTCTACCTGGACTGTGTGTCTCTCCAGGGGTTAACTGGTCCCTGCTGGGCTCCCAGGCCTGGAGGCTTCTCTGTCACTACAGATCCCTCCCCAGAATGGGTCTCCCCAGCGTGGTTCCCCGGAGGCCAGCTGCTGGGTGGGAGGGAGCAGGGCAGGGCTCCTTTGTGCAGAGCGCAGGCCCCTCCTGCTCCCCATGGAGGTGCCAGCCCCTCCCTGAACCGGAGACAGGCTCTGAAGCTGTCAGGCCAAGTGGCTCACCTGGGAGGTTCTTGGGAGCGGAGGTTCTTGGGAGCGGAGGTTCTTGGGAGCGGGCAGGGGAAGGAGGGGCAGATAAAGGCCCTTTGATTGTTTTCAGGAGAGCTGCTCAGCTTCAGGTGGGGGTGGGGCGAGGGTGCAGTGGGGCAGGAGGAGCTTGTATTTCAGGACCATTCAGTGGCAGATTCTGAAAAATATTTGCCTTCCACGCCCTTTCTTCCTCACACGAAGCCTGTGGGGCTATGGAAAAGCCTGCCCCAGCTGTGGTGGACTTGGCAGCACGATCCCCAATGAGCAGAAGGAGCAGCTGAGGTGCTCCAGGGAGTTAAGTAACTTGCCCAAGGTCACAGCGACCCAAGGACCCAGGAGTGGCTGGTTCCGAAGCCTGCGTGGCACAGGATATGGGCCCGGACAGACCCAGAGGTCCTCGCACCTGCATACCCGAGGGCAGGTACACGGGTTCTGAGAGCCGTCAGTGGCCCTCAGCGGCCCGCCCGAGGCATCAGGAGATGCTGGAGGGGGCGGCCTGAGCTCCGCCCCCAGAGTGGCTCGAAGGCCAGATGGTCCATCCATCCATCACTCCCTACGTTTTTATTTGGGGTCCACCATGTGTCAGGAACTGCTCCCAGCTGGCCTGCGTGCTCGCAGGGTTCCAGGTGCTGCGGACACAAACTCAAATAAGTTGTTCTGCCTCGAGGTGGGGTGGGACACAGACATGTAACCCCCAAACGAAGGGGTACAGGTGACCAACGAGAGGGCACGTGAGGGTGGGGCTCCCCAAGGGGAGGTGGGCAGGTCTCTCAGGCAGGCATGCATTGCCTTGTGGAGCTTACTCCCATCTGCTTGCGGGGTCTCACACCTGGTTTCATTAGCTCCCCACGTGGACCTGTCTCTGCTCTCACACTGAGCACACAGGCGGAGGGACAATTTCCAAGGGCCAGCTCGTTGCCAGCATCCAGGACGACCTGGGAGGCCAGACTATAACCCGAGGGCACGTTGTCAGTCAGAACAAGGGGAGCTGGATGGAGCAAATGTTCAACTGCACCAAGTAAGAGGGGCTGATGCCCCTGTAGCTCGGTAGGGAAGGTGTGTGCGCAGGACAAGAATGCTAGAAAGCCTTGGGCTCAGCGCCCCGCATCCACCCACCGCCACCTTGCAGGTGCCCGTACCCCAGCTACAACACGTGAAGTTAGTTGTTTAAGACTTCCTCTCCCCATGGCACCAGCAGTGGCCCCGAGACTCTCCTAGGTCCTGTGCTTTCATGGCTAAATGATGCGTCTCTCTGCCCACCCCGCATCTTACCATTCAGCTCCTCGGGAGAGCCCTTGGTTCCCGCATTAGCCAGCTCTTTAGGAGAGCCTCACAATGGCTCCGCTTCATGTCAACACGCCCCATCACCAAGACCGACTTCGCCAAACGGACCCAATTTGCCCAGCACACACAGCTGTTTGATGTAGTCTTTACTGCAATTGGTGGTGAAAGAAAATTGCTCCACATCTCGTGTTCCACAGAACGGAGGACAGTTGCACAGGACATGATCTACAGCCCGGGGGGAGTTGGATCTATCCGCTCAGCTTCCCCTCGGCCCTGAGACACATTCCTTCACCGTGCCTCCTCCCACAGTGAGGCTTAGATGCCCTTCTGCCCCACAGGTCCCCACCCCGGCAGAGGTCTCAGACTGGCTTTCACGGAAGAACTGCATATAAAATAGTATGTTGTTTAACGTGTAAACATTTGGGGACTGTGCTGGAGGACACGCCTGGCCACATGCTGCTGCGGTGCAGGCCCCGTGCACCAGGCACCGGCAGCGAGGCTGACCCGGGCCCCTGCTGTTGCTGTTCCGAATCGGTGAAGAACCCGGTTCAGTTCTGAATGAACAAAGCACGCTCTTCTCTTCATTTACATGGTAGTTACACTCCTGCCCGGTTCTCATCTATTGGAAAGGGGCAAAAAACTACTTTGAGTTGACTGTCAAATGAAACTAGACACCGGATCCAGATAGCTATAAATCCGCTTCTCACCTACATGACTGTCATATGGGACCTTGCAGGACCATAGAAAGCCAGGCCTTCTTGCTCCTGACTTACTGAAAGGCAATTTAAATCTTTCCAGAAGTGCTTCAAAAAAAAATAAAAAATCCCAGATGGTGATTCTATTTACATCTTCTTTCACTAGAAAGAGAGAGAGCAGGGTGAGCTTCTTAGATCTTACAACAGCCTGATGGGGCAGGGGCTGTTACCTCACGTCATACACACACACACACACACACACACACACACACACACACACACACACACTCTCCACAATCATGGCGGCTGCCTATGGACACGCTCCATCCCTCCCGACCTCAGCTCTCGCGAGCTCTCGTCTTTCCCTCCCCCCTCACCTTACACCTGCTGATTTCTGCCTATTACAGGGGATCATGTCTTGGGCTCTTGGGCCTTTCTTTCCTGGTCAGGACAAGTCTCCCCCTCGCTCCAGATCTGCACGAGACACAACCCTGCAAAGACCAAATTCTCCTTGGGGGGTGTGGGAACGGGTGGGGGCCTGGGAGAAAGGCTGACTTGTCCTTGGGTCATTCATTGAACGTGGGGACATGAGCACCAGTCAGATTAGACTTCCTGTCCCACCACAGGCACACATGGACCCGCCACACAGGGCTCTCTCAGAGCACCCACAGGCCCTGCTTTCCACACCCTCCTTCACCTGGTTGTTTTATGGGCACTTTATACCTCCTCAGCATCCCGTTCTGATGTTCACAACCACGACTCTGACTAGTGCAGGACTTCCAAGTGCCTTCTGAATCATTAAAGAAAGATTAAATCACATTCCGGATGGTTTCAGCAGTAAGCGTAGCTGTGCTAATTCAGAGTCTTGGAAAACTGGCAATATAATAAATAGCAACTTTCCACAAGCCAGAGTATCCACATTAGACCCACCTAAAAGCTCAGCTCAGCCCTAGCGGGTTTGGCTCAGTGGATAGAGCATCAGCCTGTGGACTGAAGGGTCCTGGGTTTGATTCTGGCCAAGGGCACGTACCTCGGTTGCAGGCCCAAGCCCCAGCCCTGGCCGGGTCGCATGTGGGAGGCAAACAATCAATGTGTCTCTCTTACATCGATGTTTCTCTCTCTGTCTCTCCCTCTTCCTTCTACTCTCTCCAAAAGAATCAATGGAAAAATATCGTCTGCTGAGGATTAACAACAAACAAACAAACAAACAAACAAACACAAAGCTCAGCTGAGCTAGACCACTCCGGGTAGGCGGTGAGGCCACCGATACCCAGCCACACAGGCCCAGCTGGGCAGGAAGCAGAGCCGATGTCCTGTCCAGATGTGCTCCGTAAATCTCCCAGAAATTCAAACAGCCGTTAATATCTGCCGATGTTGTGAGTGATGCTCTCGTCATCGCTGCCATTTATCTGGGCTTGGCCCTGGACAGGGTCATCTGGTTAATGCAGGATTCCATCTCCATTGCTTTGTAACTAGTTTTTAATCAGCCCTGATTGCTGAGCTGAGATGCTGCGGCCGGCTGGCCTGCTCCCTCCTCGGAGAGTGCCCATCGATATGTCACAGCAATTAAGCAGAGACCTGCGGGAGGGGTGGCGAGGGTAGCAGGAGAGCCAGGCTGCTTGGTCCCCCACAAGCTCCTCCCCCTCCCCCAGGGAACTCCCTGGTCCCCATTCACCTTAGGAGGGTTGGCGGAGGGCATCTGCAGACGAGGGATGCATGCCCTCAAAGAGGCATCTGTTCCAACCGTTGCTTTCTTCTTGCCCATCAATTTAATCTCCCAGGGGGTAGAGGAAATGACCAGTCTGGCCGCTCTGCAATCAATTCTGATCA
Source organism: Eptesicus fuscus (assembly GCF_027574615.1). Taxonomy (NCBI): domain Eukaryota; kingdom Metazoa; phylum Chordata; class Mammalia; order Chiroptera; family Vespertilionidae; genus Eptesicus; species Eptesicus fuscus. The sequence goes on along the minus strand of NC_072492.1, from coordinate 26,538,811 downwards.
TCTGTGAAAAATTGACTGGCTAACTGGAAGTGATAAGAATCTTGGGGAAAGGGTCTTTTAAAAAAAAGTATTTTTATTGATTTCAGAGATGAAAGGAGAGGGAGGGAGAGATAGAAACATCAATGATGAATCATTGACTGGCTGCCTCCTGCACACCCCACACTGGGGATCGAGCCTACAACCCAGGCATGTGCCCTGACCGGGAATCAAACCGTGACCTCCTGGTTCATAGGTTGATGCTCAACCACTGAGCTATGCCAGCCAGGGCAAGGGAAAGGGTCTTTATAATATTTTAGGCCATCAGAGCTGAGGCAGAGAAGGTGTGGCACATGGACATATTCCTTAGACTTGAGGGAGAAAGACTATCAAACATTCAGAAAATAATCTATGGTCATTTTTTTTTCAAATTACAAGACTCTGGAAGGGAGGATGGTGTGAGAAAGTGGGAGAGCTCTTACAAACACACTTCTGATTGGCCAATCTCAAATGACCCGGATGAGGAAGAGATGGGGAATGTCCCTCAAGGTTCCAGTGTTGGCTGAACAAGCTTTCCAAAAACGACCAAAACACCAGTTTTAGCAGCAATATCTGAGCTCCCTTTTCCTCACAGCAACAGGTAGTATCTTCCCACTGTCTGCCAGATCGATGAGTGTGGCTTGAACTTTAATTTCCCGCTCTATTGTGAATTTGAGCATGCTTTCATGTTTCAGATTTTGAGCCCTTTGGGTTGCCTCTTGCATAAGTCACCTGTTCCTATCCTTTACCCATTTATCTACTGGGCTGCCTTTGTCTTGTCACTTCCTAAGAGCTCTGTATATTTTATGACCTTTGTCCTCTGCATTACAAATATCCACCCCCACCCAATCTATCATTGATCTTTCTTACATTTAAGTTTCTTTGCCATATGTAAAGTTTTTTTAATATCATAATGTCTTTATATCAGATATATTCTTTTATAGCTTCTGGGTTTCTGATTTTAGCTAAAGGCTCCGTGTTGCATGAATGGCATAGATTTTCTTGCAAGACTTTTGTTAAGTTTTACACTGAAATCCTTAATTTACCTGGAATTTATTTTTATGAATAATGTAGGTTGGAAGTCGGCTTTTATTTTTCTTAAGCTGGAAAGCCAGCTGCGCTTGTACTGTTTGTTCAGCAACCCACCGTAATCAACGAAATGAAGCTACTCAATATATTTATCATATAGTATTTAATTCTTATTTTTCTATTTCTAGATTATTTATTCTCTCCCACTGATCAGGTCAATCTACCTGACTTTTTCTATTCCTCTGCCACTCCGGTGAGAGCAAAGTGACTTAGGTAAGTCTTCAGATCCAGTAACACCGATAACCTTCATTACCCTTGTTCTTGCTATTTTGAGGGCATTTGTAAAACTTGAGTATTTAAAAAAATTAAACAAAACCTATGAGGATTTTTATTGGAATTTCTGTGGGGCAGCAGGGATGGTACTCTCTTGTCCTCAAACAAGGTAACAAGACACAGACAAGTGCTGATGCCTTGCCTGTGAACACACAAGATGTGATCCTGGGACCCAATTCTCCTGTCTCCAGACTCAGATAAGGACAGACACCTTCCAACTTCTCCTCTTGGCCCCTAAGATGAAGCTGGAATAAGCAGGGGACAGGAAACTGGAGGGGAGACCCGAGAAGGCCATGCCCTGGGGCCTAGGGCTTTACCCAAGGCCTCGAGGAAGCAGCTCCGAGGACACTCTCAGGCCCACGCTTCACCCCTACCAACCTCTCAGCCTGGCCCATTATCTCCAGGGCTTAAAGGCCAAGGAATCCCCCTGATTCAGATAATGGCTTGACTGCTACCACCAGGTCTTAGGACTTGCCCTCAACAAACTGTCTCAATTCTTTCCTCTTCTCTCCCTTATTGATAGCCAGAAGGTGCAAGTATCATAGATGATGTTTCTACACCTTTACTTTTGTCATTCTACAAAATTCTCTCCACGAGGCAAAACTTTAAACGCTCGAGGGTAAAGGCGGGGCTTCCTGATACCCTCCTGGACAGACCCCTAACTCGAGGGGTATGGAATTTGGCCAGTGCCCTGCGCCCACAGACTGCGGGTAGCCCACAGTCTTGTTGAGGGGGAGGGGAGGTGGGTGTGTCTGGTGATACCCCCCACCTCCCAGACACAGCTCTCCCGGACTTTGTAAACGAAAGAACACCAAACGACTCTGTTCAAAACAGTTTATTTTATTTTATTTTATTTTTTTTGTCAGACAAACACATTGATTTCTGGACCACAGTAGAGGATGGAAACCTTTCACAAACTTATTTATTTGAAAATACAAATATAAAATTATACTTTCCACATCTGTGATGTGAGAGACTGCCATCCACATAGTAATTTTTTACAACAGGGCTTTAAGAAAAGCCACACACAAAGACCTGAAAGATGCTTGAGATATATATATATATAGATACATATATATGTATATATATAAAAAAAATACTCACTACCAAAGTTGTCATCAGTTTCATACTAAAGTATAAAAGTAAGGGTGAGGTCAGCCACAGTGCTAGGGGAAGTTTTATTTAGATACATTTATGTCCACATGAAACGCTTAGACTTGCATCCTATTACATATGGAATTCCGAGTTTACAACACACCGTGAACGGCAGATTGGCTATTCCACGCTACTCAAGAGGACACCACGCACAGATTCCACACGGATGGTTCAGTATGTACAGGTACAGTAGCGCCTTCCAGGGAGGCTCTGGGACTTGTCTCCCAGTCCCCGGCCCCCCCCCTCCTGCCCCGCCTCCCGGGAATGAAATCCTGTCCGAGACGATACATTCTGATTATTTTTGATAGCCGAGTGGTTGGATTAAGGTTGCTTCCCCAGAGGGGTGGGTTTATGTAGATTTCTTTGTGTCTTAGTTTACTTACTTTTTTTTTTTTTTTGGTTAAAAAAAAAAAAAAGGAAAGGAAGAGAAAACAAACATAGTACAGTATTAAAGTATTGCTTAACATAAGGTGGTGTTTCCTTGTGTAGTGTCTGCGCCCAGGTCTGGGCTGAGCTGACTTCTGCTGCTTTTCTGCTTAGGGTGAGGGCGGGGGAGCCCGCCAGTGTCTCTCTTCAATGTGCTCGCCTGCGTCTGCCCCTCTGCTCCCCCCTTGCTTTTTTTTTTTTTTTTTTATGTCTTCCTTGGGAGGTAGCCTGGCTGGTGAAGCACATTCAGAAAAAAATTCTCCCCTCCCCACCCACCCCCAGGCTCCCTCTGTCCCTGCATGCCACTCCCAACCAATAAAGAGAAGTATGAGTTAGTGTTTCTTTTGTAAACAATTTCATATGCAATATAATACAGAAAGCATGGCTGACCTTCAATAAAACATGTAGTAAACTATATTGCTTTATTTTTGATGACGCTGCAGTGAGTGAATGGCAGAATGAAGCAGTGTGGTGGTGGCTAAGTCCCTAGCCCTCGTTTGCACTAAAGATCAAAAACAGGTTTTGTTTTTCTATTTGGAACCCAAACAAATCTTTTTTTTTTTTTTTTCAAAATCCCCAAATGAAAAACAACCAAAAAAGAAGAAGAAGAAGAAAAAAAAAAGGAACCCCCTCCCCCCCCAAATAAAAATAAAACTGAAAACCAAAACTAAACACCTTTCAGGTCATTAGAACCAACAATTACCCAATGATTTTTATACTAGTCTAGCAAGATGTGTGTAACATTCACTGGCTGTGAATTGCTGTGCTGTGAAACATTAAATTGACAGCAAAAGAGCCATGCTACCTTAAAGTCCAAGCTACGAGTTCAAATTAAGATGAAGGTTTATGAAGGATAGAAACGCAAAGGCCTGTCGGGGCTTCGTTTGAACCAAGCCAATGAGCGCCTGGGATGGAGTGAGAGGCTGTTTGGTTTTCCCAGTGGGTGTGAGGAAGGCCACGGACCGGGTGTGCGACAGCTCCGGAGAGGGGACCACGCGCTGGGTCATCCCCGGGTGGAGCCGGGAATGGGTCCGGGAGCTGATGCCCCTCACTCTCCTCTGCTTGGAAGGAGAGGGCCTGGGGGTCCCAGGCAGATGGATCTGGAAGCCAGAAAGTCACCCGGCGGCTGTTTTATGATTCCGGGGAAAAGCCATCGGCCAAGAGGGTTTCTCCCCCCAGGGAAGGCGAAAGGCGGTTCCCATGTTCGCCATTGAGCTTGATTGAAACGAAGACGAGGCTGAACGTCAGTGCGAACAAAATTTACAAAAATCTTTCAAAATGGACTTCTAGATGAGTGGGGGGGACTAACGTGAACCTTAACCTAGGTAGCCACATTAAAACATATCAGATTTCCACGAGATTTGTGCTATGGGCTACTGGGTCTCTTCAAAAGGTATTATAAACATCTAAAACATATTCACACAGATTATCAATTTCTTCTGAGCATTCTTAAAAAAATATTTTTTTTCTCTTAGTAAAATCATTTTAATATACCATGCCTCCCTCTTTTAAAAAATAAATTAAAAAAATCCAGTTTTGCATATCTAGCATTAGCATTTAAGGTAGTATGGCACACCCCTTCACAGTTGCGGGGTGGGGTGGGTGGGAATCTACAAAACGCCGTGGAGTCTGCCGGCATTTGAACATCGTGAGACCTTGGGTTAGTTGAAACCACATCAGATCAGCAAGAAATAAAATGAAAACTTGAAATCGAAAAAAAAAAAAATTAAAAGGAATAAACTGCCCCCAAATTATTAGCCTTTTTTTTTTTTTCCATAAATAAGAGAAAGTTCTATCCTTACTGGTCCTAAATCTGAATAACTATGTCTAAATTTTTAAACCTTAATTACGTTATATCTATCAATATGTACTAGAAGAAAGAGGAGAAAAAAAGTCACTATACTAGTACCAGGACAGCACGCTTACAAGATAGCCATTTTATACATTATTAACAGACAGCGATCAACAAAGAGTCTCCTGTGAGGTGACGGGGACGCAGAGAGAGGCAGGGTAGTACAGTACATCACCAACATGGACAGAACAGTAACTGAATTCCCTAGTCTAGACACTGAGTTTCTGGGAATTTACTGTCTCTTTTTGTTTTGTTTTGTTTTTTTTCTTAAATAAAATGTCTATTTTGTTATTTTATTACTTGGACAAATTTGGATATTTTAAAAGCGCCCAGCTTTTTACTGTAACCTGGTTGTTTGGTCATCGAAAGAAAAACATCCCCCGCCCCCCACCCCCCCGCAAAAATCTCACCAAACAACCTAACGTTTTATTGGAGAAACAAATAACATGATTATTTTTAAGTGTTGTTGTTTAATTAGAATTGGAAAAGGCTCTTTTTTCTTTCTTTCTGAGTGAGCATTTTGGAGCCTTTTTGTTTGAAGATGCATTTGCCCTACCGTGTCCGTGAATGTCTACATTAGTCTACTTTGTTAGTAAAATTTATAAAAATAGGAGTGCAGCAGCTCTTTATAATAAATGTCGCATTCAGTGTCTCATACTGGCTGTGCCTTAAGTACCAAATTTATAAACGTAACAATTTAAAAAATATTAATAAAACGGCAATATCACATTTTAAAAAAGAAAAAAAATATATATCCACACTACAATATGTTTTAATGCCATCTATTGAGTTGTACTTCTATAGTTGCTGTTGCCGACCTATTACCAATATTAAAAAAAAAGTTAAATTAAAAAATATCCTTCATCATAAGTATCTCTCCCCAACCGAGGACCATATATTATAACAGCCAAATGCTAACATGTGCAAACAGGAAACTGTCAGTTTTTCCCACCAGTCACAGTGCAGCGATGTTTATACTTTTTATTTTTAAAATTCTGTTTACATCTACAATAAATTAAAAAAAAAATTCTTCCATAGCCTCTCTGGTGATACTTGCAGCACTGAGGTATTAAAAATAATATATAAACCGAAAGGTTGCTTTCCTAATTTGTAAATAGAAAGTGAATGGAGAAAAGGTTTCATTAATGCAGGCTTATCCACTCCTGGCCTGGGGGCCCCAGAGCTGGGGGCGGGCGAGGGACAGGGGGAGAAGAGAGGCAAAGGGTCCCAGGGCCCTTTGGAGGTGCTGAAATGATTGGACAATAGAAAATGATCAAATATTTAAAAATTAAGACTGAAAAAGGATGTCTCCCCCACCCCTCCCCTCCCAAGCCAAACAGATGTGCTTTGAAACTTTAAATATGTTAAATATTAAAATTGTAGCTTTGTTTTTTAAAAAACGTCTTGGGAAAAGCGGTTTTTCATATTTTAAATAAAAATCTAACTAGACGGTAACGGTTGAAGCTGTGCACAGACGAGAGGTTAATATGCTGGTATGACACTAATCGAGTCTTCCACACAGACAAGAGGAGCTAAACAGTGTTCCAACTCTTCCCGGGGTCGTCCCGGCAGCTGGGTGTTCTTCAGCCTCCGCAACTGACTGCGTTCTGGGTCCTTCCCCTCCTCCCTCCACAGAGCATCGAACTGCCTGGGACCGACTCCCTCACAAAAATATTTTTGATTCTCTCTTTCTTAATAGTTTCTATGTAGTTAATGGAATTGTATTTACAACATTTTTTTTTTTTTAGAAGTCACAATTTCAAAAAACCTTATATCACCTCTTTCAACAGAAAAAAAGCACTTATAGAAAAGGAGGACACTCGAAACATGGTCATCCTTACCTTATTGCCGAAAATAGATATACTTAGGTTAACAAAGAGACATCACCAAAAAGAACTGCGTAGCCTGTGGTTAGCCTACTGCATCTCACTCCTGGGACGACGCAAGTGGAAGGCCAACGCCCGCCTCCCCTCCACACTTCGCACCCGCGCTTCCCCCTGCGCGCTCAAGTTGCACCTGAAAATCCATACAGTCTCAGAATTGGTACCAAAATATTGAGAGTAATATTACCATCTCAGCATCCTTTAAAAGTGAGAACAGAATCAAACAAGCAAAAAAAGTTTTTGTTTTTTAAAGAAAAAATAATACCTTAATATAACAATTATACTATGGTTAGCTTTTAACTAGATATTAAAGCTATATGACTACTGGACTAAGTCAAAATCACTACTAAATGTGATTCAAAGAGACTTCAAAGGAGAAGGGGCAAGAGAGAAGGGAAAGGGAAACCATCAAGAAAAACAAAAAGAAAACAAAACCAAAATCATGGTTATATACACAGTGAAAAGCTGTTGTCTTATATTACAGCAGACTCGTGAGATGATGAGATGTGTCAACCCTCGATCCGAAGCGAGCCATCTCTGGTTGGGATGGGGAGTGAGGCTGGTGGGGGTCCAGGTCTGATGACATCACCTAAACAAAGGGCCACTCAGAAACTTCGCCCAGTCTTGCCTGGACATCCAGGTATGCTCTGCAGGGTACGGAAGGTCGGGGTGCCCGGAAGAGAACATAAAAGTGGGGGGTGGGAGGAGAAAGAAGTGTCAGGCAAGTATCCGATTTATTCCAACTACGCTTTCACAGTATGACGCCTCGGGGCTCCTGGGCATGCTTGAAACTGGCCTGGCTAACAGCTTGCTGGGGCGCAGCTCAGGAAACCTGACATCTAAGCCGGCCGAGGCCGAGGCTGGGGCCGGGCAGCGAGTCAGCTCGCGTTGCTGGTTGGATGCAGAGCTGTGGGGTCCCTGAGGGCCCGCCCACGTGGTCATGCTGGTTGTGGGCTGGACTGGCGAACTGCACGCCGACCAGCAATGCTTTCTCTGGTTAAGCATCTGCTCTCAAGGCCACCATGTTTGAAAAATGCCTGCCTTTATTAGCTACCCATCAATGACGGTCCCGAACTGAAAATGCCAATGCCCACTAAAAAGACTCCTAGGAATCAAGCTAGGAATCAAGGTCAGGACATTATGAAACATCCACAGTGAACAACCAGCTTTGCTTACAGGAAATAGAAACAGGCCCAGCAGTCACGGGGGCGTAAGAGCTGAGTCTCCCTGAATAGGGGGGGCGGGGGAGGAGGCCTGGGCCCCGTGGGGGATGGCACTGACGCGTGCCTTTTGGTGCAGCCACGTGGCTCAGTTGGCTCCCTTCATCCATTTTTTTTTGGGGGGGTGGGGGGTGGGTTGCTACCTCCACTCTCTTTGTTATTTCCTCCTTCTGTGGAAACTGAGTCCCAGAGCTGGATGGAGGATGGGCTGGGAGCAGCCTTGCCCCGCGCCCCACCCCATGGAAAGGCTGGGGTGGCCTTGGAGACGGTGGCCAGAGCCCTGCACCACCCTCCTTTATGGAGGGGGGGGCGCTGGCAGCCCCCGCCCCTGGCCTCCCAGGGATCTGCTGCACCTGGTGGTTGTGCAATCCCCTGGTCATGTGACCACAGAGGGCGGGAGCCACCTCAGTCCCCAAAGTTCCCGGATCTCTCAGTCGGCCTGGCTCTCAGAGGACCCTGCCTCCCTCTGGGGCCCCGACCTCAGCTTAATTAGTGGTGAGTAGCTCTCCTTCAAACTGTTAGTGGCCCCTGGCTCCACCATGGCTGGGTCAGTGCTCTAAGGGCGGGTGGAGGCGAGGGCTGGGGAGCGTCCACACACGGGTTTATTGGGTTAAGAGAGGTAGTTGAGTTAGTTGAGGTGATTCCTTAGCAGCAACGTTAGAGAAATCCAAGAGGAATTTATGGAGCTCAACTCAACATGGTCCCCCTCTACGAGAGAGGAATCCTATGGACTGCAAACCAGGGGCAGCCACCCCCAGCCTGGCTCCTCCCGGAGTGACGGGCGCTCCGCCCCAGCTGGCTTTCTGAGTGGGCCCCATTCCCAGACTTCGCTGTCACCTCCCTCTTCCCCAGAGAAAGACCCACGTCTCAAGGCCCCCACACTAACGTGCTGCCGCAGGACGCACCAGCTTCCCGAGAGCACCCCTCTGGCTTCCTGGCCTTCCCCCCAGAATGGCAGGTTCTCATTTTCAAATGAGAGCGTGACAAGAGGCTCCCTCCCTGACTGCCCCAGCCTCCCTCTCCTCCACGCCACCCCTTCCACGGCCCGTCAAAGTGATTTAAAAAATGTTTAATTAACTCGAGCTCAGTTTAAAAGGTTAGGAAACTGGCAGGGATCCAAGCCCGTGTTACGCAGGTGATATCGTTAATTTAATTTGCTTTTCGAGCGGTAATCTGGATAATTACTCAGTGGTTACTGGCGAAAATGTTTTCTTTTCACTCAAAGATGCGGTCTGGGCTGTTTGACGGCAGGAACCCCATTGTCTGAGGCCAGGAGCTCTGGGGAGCTGAAAGGCCCAGCACCCCACGAGGTCAGCTCCCGGGACCCTGCGGGGAGGCCTGGCAGGAGCCCAGCGTGTCCCTGCCGCCACTCCCCTGGGACGGGCGCAACATGTGATCGCCTTCCAGTTTCCCACACTCTTGATTGTATTTCAAGACAAAGAAAGATGAGCGGGTGGGGAAGATGAAGAAAAGGAAGCAAAAGAACCAAACCGAGAAAAAAAAGGCAGTAAAAAAAAAAAAAAGTGTGTGTGGGGCGTCATGATTAAAGCTGAAGAAAGGAATGAAAGATTAAAAGATTGGATTTTTTTTTAACCCCTCTTCCCCCCACAAGAAAGGTCCAGAGAGAGGAGAGATGGATGTGATGAGACCGGGCCCGTGCGTACTGCATGCCCAGGGCGCACGCACTACGGACACGCCCGGCAGGGCGGAGACATAGGCAGAGAAGGTAATACCTCAGAGTGAGATGGCAACGAAAGCACCTGCTCAATGGTATCCATTTGTAAAGGCCGTTGCAATCAAAGGTCCCTAAAATTGCACAATTGTTAAGGTCATCAGCACGCTATACATGGGAACAGATTGTCATATTCTGGGAAAGGAAATGATGTCTGGGACTAGATTGTGGTTGCCAGCATGAATATGCAATTCTGAGACACCGTCCCCCCCCGCCGGCCCCGCTCCCACCCCATGCCTGTCTGCGTGCCCAGGGGAGAATCAAGAGCCAGATTCAGAGGGGCGGGTGGTGATGGGAAACGGAGGCTCAAGCCCCAAATGCGAGGCGCTGTTGCCCTGAACCCCTGGGAGGGCGAAGATAACAGTGTCTCCGGGCTCCCGACGGCTCCAGCTGGGGAGAAAGCAAGTCCTGTGCAGACCAGAGGAGATGCTATGTGGTTATTTCTGAAAACAGCCCACAGGTCAGAGAGACCCCGGTGTTCGAGAACAAACAGGGCCCGTGTTTCTGGGTGCTGAGAATGGGAATGAGTTGTGTTCTACGTGGTGAGAGAGGGTCTCCCAAACTGATGCAGCTCTCAGCTGAATAACAGTACTCTGGATTTGGTCCTACAGATGATCTGAGGGGTTTTGATGCATCAATCTACTGACTTAAGTGATACTGGCTTGGGAGTGGAATTGAACAAGGACCCAAACCACAGAGGCCAGGGCTGGCAGGAGTGGTGTGTGTGTGTGTGTGTGTGTGTGTGTGTGTGTGTGTGTGTGTGTGTGTTGGCAATCGGGGGCAGAAACCCAGAGGCCCTGGTGTCCCACACTGTCTGCACTTGCTCTGTTCTCCCCAGCGCAGGCCCTGAGGCAGGGCTCTCACGACAAGGACAGGAGCTGGGACAGCAGACACTCCCATCTTAGCTCCAAGCCAAACTACCTCCGAGACGCCCAGGTTGGCTAGGGCAGAGGTTGGCTGATTTTGTTTTCCAAATGGAAGGGACAGCGAGTGAGTGGGCTCAGGCACATTCATGCTCACACACACCGGGAGGGGAAAGAACAATACAATCTGAAAACAGCATGCAAATCTGTTAAGCAAATTTCTATGGCCTGGATTAGTCAGATTATAGAACCACAGAGCATTACAAATATCAAATGCATTTGGCCTTGGTGGGGAGGGCACAGCTAAAGGACACAAGTGGGAACTTACTTGGAACCTGGAAACTGTAAGAAACGTTAGCAAAGGAAACCTCCTGGGGAGGGGGCCTGCACCACACACCACGTCCCAGGCACGGGCACCTGCCGCTGGACCTGGGGCCAGGGGAGGGACTCTACCCGCTAAGGCTGCTACCTTGAAGTGGGGGCTCCACAGCTCCGAGGTCCCAGCCCATGTGGCCGTCTCCAGAAGGCGGAGATCAAGGACCGGGGGCCAAGACTGAGGACTGACTATGTGCCACCAGGTGACATATCCTATTCCCATGAATTCCCAGGCCTCCGAGAGAGGCATGCGTATTTTTGTTTTGCAGCCAGGGAAGTGGTGGGCCATATAAGTGGCTCAAGGTGGCATGGTGCTCTGAGCCTGCCCTGCCCTCGCTCCTTCCACTCCATCACGTGGCGCGGCCCACAGGCGCTCCGGTAACACCTGAATGGAGGAGCTTCAGCCCGAGGTGGCTGAAAGGACGTGGATGGGGACCCACCATCTTCTCCTTGGCTTCCAACTCTGGGCTTTCCCAGCACCCCCTCCCCAGGGGGGCACAGAAGATGGGCAAGAAGGAGACAGGAAGGCAGGGGAAGGCAGGTACTTACAGCTATGCCGTGGCCGAAGCCGGAGCCCGGCTGTGGGCTGGCCGCACTTATGTAATTCCCCACTCCGGAGTCCTGGCTGGCAGGGCCGTAGAGATCGGCGACAGGTCCTGGGCTGTTGGCCCCCGGGAAGCCTCCGGGCCGCGCCGGGTTGGAGCCTGCCGGGGAAGCGGGCGCGCCAAAATTCGGTTGAGCACTGTAGCTATTCAGGACTGGTGTGCAGAGAATAGAGCTGGGTATGAGGCCAGAAGCCAGGCATGCACCGGTCATTACAAGCCAAACACTCGAGAAAAACAGCTGAGGCCCAACTTCTAACACTCAACCAAGGCCATGCGGAAACATCAGCAGGGACTCAAGAATACTCAGCCCAGGCTACTACTAAGAAGCTCGGAGCTCCAAAAATAGAGAGAATAAAAAACAACCATTCAACACACTACGGCAATCAACCGGAGGGTGCTCCACTGCCCACCGAGTTATCACAATAGAAATAGAGATATATATGGAAGAGAGAGAGAGAGATTTTTGTTCACATCTGATTTGATGCTCATGCAGTCTTGTCTAGGTCTGGGCACGTTGAGACAGCATTCACATCCCATGCAAACTACAAAGGAACTAGTTTTAGACTACACATTGTGTTAATATTGATATTAAAACGTGACAGGAAACAAAGCAATTTGTGTCTAGGAAAAAAAAAATCTTCGGGGAGGGGGTTTTTGATTTTTGTTTCACATTTTCTTTTTTGTTTGTTTTTGGATCCATTAAATGACAAATTTGTTTTTTTTTTTTTTTTAAAAAAAAAGACAAAAAAGATCTCCAGCCCCGCACCCAACCACTTCCCCCCTCCCCACTGGCTACTCCCTCCCCACCCACCCCTCCCACTGATATCCCTGCATGAAAGTCGTCCGTACGGAACGTGGTCGAAGGATGGGATATGTCATGGGCATCTCAACAGAACCGGAATGATGGTGGCAGAGGGTTCCCTTTGGGGTGGAGAGCAGGGGATGGAGGGAGGGGCTGGGGTGGGGATGGCAAATCTGGAGGCTGGGGTCGAAGTTGGGTGAATGCCAATGATATTCTATAGGACACCCACACACTCACCTCCTGCAGTAGAAGGAAAGGGGGGATTTAAACTTTTTTTCCTTTTGTTTAAAAAAAAAAAAGAGACAGAAATATGAATGCAGAGCATACTGACTGAACCAGTTTATAGCTAAAGCATATCTGACTGAAATGCCTGCTTCCTGTTAGTTCTCTTCAGATATAAACTCCAGACTGACAGAAAGAGCTAGGAATGTACCTTTGTGACAGCAAGTGGGGACTTTGAGCCCCCCATCCCCAGAGTTGTGGGTGAGGGGGAGCAGGAGGAGACACAGCCTGGGCCCCCCACCCTTAACCTCCCCAAATTCCATCACTCCCTCCCCCGTGAGAGCCACGGCTGTCAACCAGGTTAATTTTGTCTCATCTTCCTGTCCCCTTCGTAGCTTAAACATTTTCTTTTCCAGAATGGGGAACATTTTTTCCTTTTAATTGCAAAAGTTAAGTTCTCATTGATTTTAAAGCTCAAGGTGACTGGGGCTGGCGACTTCTGGGCAGCAGCTAACCTGTCTCGAAGAACCGGACCATCTGGGCTCCGTGCATTTCCACGGCTCCAAGGGGCCGAACCTCAACATCTCCCTTCTGCCCCCTCAGCATTCCCCTCTCTGCCCGGTGGCCAGCTGCCCTCAATGGCAGAAGGAAAGAACATGCGCACCCCCTCTTGGTCATGGCCTTGCCCCAGGGGACGGTGGTTGCAAGTCCCCACTTCTGGTGGGGCTGGAAAAGCCAGAAGTGGATGGATTTCTACCAACCTGTCACTGGGAATGGGAAGAGACTGACTGACCTTGCACCCAAGCCAGACTGGGAGGAGACTGGGGACAAGAAGGTACAGAGACCAAACCAGGCTGCTTGGCTCCTGACTCAGCAGAGAAAAGGGGAGCTGCTACCTGGGATGCCCTCTGGGCAGGAGGTCCCAACGTGAGGCCCCTTGGAAGCTGTAGCCGAGAAGTGAATGAACTGGCTGATGAAAAGAACAGGTTAAAGAGAGAGAAAAAAATCACAGAGGCTTAGAGCAAATAAGTGGCTGATTTGGGAATGCTCTGGCAGACAAAAGGGACGGGGCTTTTGAATATAGAAGATTAAGCTTGCAGATAACATTTGTCCTTTCTCACTCAGGGAGGCAAGTATCAAGCCGAGATGTTCAAAGGCAGAATTATCTTGGTCTAACACACTTTTTTTCCTCTGGGCTAGGGAAAGTGGCGAGCGCTCAGACCGTGGACTCCTGGGTCACCCAGGCAGCTGACCCCCGTCCTATGCAAAGTAACTAACAAGTGGCTAGCCTGTTCTGTTTTAGGGGTGGTGGGGGCACAGTGGAAGATGGATAGATTTTTTTGGCAGATGAGGATCTAGGAAGACAGTGGGCAGGCCCACCTCTCTAGAAGCTGGGCTGGGAGAAGGGAGCTTGCGGTCTCGGCTCCCTCCAGCAGGGGGAGAACTACCCAGAGACCGGTCCACCAGCAGAGGCAGCCTCGGGGACAGGATGCGGCGCGCCCACAGAAGGATGCTGTCCAGAAACGCCCCCTCCATTGACTCAGAGACTAGAGGGCTGCAGGTCTTCTTCCCATCCCTGCTACCTCCCCCGCTCCTGTGCGCCCAGGCCTGCAGTGTAAGAGTTGGTCTGAAGGAAATGTGGCCATAAGCAGCTCTTAGGCCCGTATAACCCCTCCCCTGCTCAGCCATCTTCCATCAAATGGCACTAAAGGCGCTGTATTAGAAAGCAGCTGTAAAACCCCAAGCCCCCTACTGTCATATACACTTGCTGCTCACAATGCCTGAGGCCCATCTCAAAGCCACCTTGCAGGTGTCCCCCAGCCAGGGCAAAGATTGGGCATAGTCGCAGGCAAGAAGCAGCCAGTTCTGGGCAGGTCTCCTTTCTCCAGGCTTCTGGGCAGTGGAACCTGACCCATCAATGGATGGGGGCATGGAGGAGACGTGCCCGTGTTCCAGCCAACAATTCCCTTCCTCCCTCTGCACGTTCAGGTCCCCAAACAAGCCCTCCGGAGGCCCAGGCATCTGGGAAAGGCTCCTAGCAAAGGGCTCTGGCTGCTGGGGGAGGGTGGGGACCACCACTTTGCAAGCAAACTTCTCAGCAGCTGTTGTTTCTGTGTGCAGGCGGGAAGGCCTGAGGGGCAAAGTGGTTTCCTTCTCTGGGAAGGTCATACTGAACGCTGGCTGGCTCTACAGGAAAGGGGGTTACTTGAGGACCCCTCTCCCTCCAAGCTACGACCTCGAGAGGAGAGGCAGGGGGAGAAAGCACAAGGCTGAGGTCCTGACCTGGGTGTATTTTCTGTGAAGGCACCTCAGTTTTCTGTCTTGATGGAGGGCACCAAGCACCAAGACTCATTTTGAGGGGCCAGAAATGGTCCCCCACACTAGGATCGAGTCAGGAAAAGGGGATGGCACATCATTCTTAACTGGCAAGGGCACCTTGCTACTGACTTGGTGGAGTATGCCTGTGTGCATGCGTGTGTGCGCGCGTGTGTGTAGGGTCTCAGTACATGTTGCTGAATAATTCAGTGCTGAGATTTAGATATGGGACATTATGATTCCTGTCTCATAAGAGGACAATGTCTTGCAAACATCCTGGCATTTCTGTAGCAGAAGCTGTGAGTATTAAGGGCTTGGGCCAAGCCCTGCCCCAGGCTGGCAGTTTGGGGGCTCACTGTGGGGAGAAGGGTTGTTTCTCCATCAGCTGCTCTGGGCAGCACCCACAGTAGTGGTTTTAATCCTGGGCAGGTTCCTCTTCACCCCTCACCCCTGTCCACCAGCACCTTCTGTGCTTTAGTTGTCCAGATGGTATGCGCAGGGATGCAGCTGTGAGGTGGAGAGACGGGGCACTGGACTTGGAGTCAGAAGACCTGAGTGTGACCCTAGCCCTGACCTTGGTGTCAGACCCTCACCTGCCAGAGTCCTGGTCTGTGAGTACCGCCCGCCTTCGTCAGCCTGACTCTCAGCAGGGAAAAACAGAAAGCGCTCTGTAACTTGTCAAGTTTAAAACAAATACACCTATTTTTGAAATAGTGGCGTATGCAGAGCCCAACAACACAGGTACCATGTGCAGATTTAGGAAAATACAATTCACTTGCCATACCAATCAGGAGATTTACAAATGGATCCTATTTGTCCACCTGGTGCATGTAATCATCTCGGATCTGAAGAAAGGACTCGGGGGGATGGCGGGCAGGAAAGCAAGGACACTAAATCCCACTGAGGCCAGCAAGAGGGAATACAATTGAATTAAAGTTGGAGGCACTTTGCATTGAATAAAAGAAGGAACTCCTTGCAGGAAAAAAGAGCACTCTGACCCAGGAAAGCCAGGGAATCTTATTCCTGAGACCCTGACAAAGGGCTATCCTGCAGGCTTAGACCCTCAGCTGGACCTCGCTTAGATCAAAGCTCTGGACACCGCTGTCCTCGGGGTTTGGAGGCAAGCCCGGGGGATGGCTGCCTTCCGTCTGGCACACAGTCTGCCCACCTGGGCTCTGAAGGGGTTGGGCCGAGAGTGGAATTCGTCATGGAGGTAGGGAGGTCCTGGGAGAGGGCAGTGAGTCCGGACAGCCTCGCTGTAGGTCTAAGGAAAGGTATGGGAGTCCAGCTATTTCCGTGTGACCCCTAAGGAAGGCCCCTGGGCCTGTGGCAGAAAGCTAGCGCTCAGGCTGCAGGGGCGCCCCTGGGAGGGCACTGCTACTCTAAGACCTGAAAAGTGGGTGATTATTGGCCCAGAGAAAGGAACTGCTTACAGATGACCCCAGCCCACATACCCGAGACAACTTCAGTCATTTGCTTTGTGACTTACGTGCTGCTGCCAGGCTTAGTCTCGGGCAGGCGGCCCTGATGGCCCCTGGCACACGTCTGGGACCGAGCGTGTGTTGCTCAGAGCGGGGCAAATGCAATGGCGGCCCGTCCTCCCGTCCAGTTCAGAAGGGGATGTACTGCCCACACATGCTTCCCGGGCCAGGCGGGGGCGCTTGGGCTGACCCGTGTCACGACCCATTCCCTGTCCCAGCCCCCAGCACAGTGAGGACGGGAACATAAGCTCGTGTGATATTCTTGAGGCCAGGCCTGTGTTAACTCATCACACTGGATTTTAGGCGTTTCTTTGTATGTTGTTTTAGAGAATTTAAAAAACTGGCTGAAAGAGGAATGACTAGAGGGGCCATGCTGATAGGCTGAGGCCAGAGTCACTGTCCCTCCGACACTCCCCTCTAACTTGTCTATATCGTGCTTCTCTCCGCCCGATTAAAAACTCCACGGCACAGAGACGGTCTCCCCTATTAGCAAGGGACCCCTCAGGGCAGGGTGTGTGGACAGGTGGGCGCTCAGGGTCTCATGGGACCCTGTTCTCCAAAGCCAGAGCGACCCACCCCTATTCCCCCACGATACCCGGGCCTCAGTGGACGCTGGGCCCAGAATGCCAACTGGCTGTCAACAGTGGAGACCTGCATCGTCCCTCTTCACAGCCAGCCACTCATTACTTGGGGGCTCTGAAGAATGGCAGCTGGGCACCCCAGGGGAACAGAGTTGGGGACCCCAATTTGCAGTCTCCTTATTGTGCCCTCTGAAGGTAGTGCCACTGTAAACACACACGGAGGATCAAATGAGAGAGGCCACCATGAGAAGGTAAACCTGCTCCCGATAAGGAAGGAGGGACCTCGCTGTGGGCTGTTACAGCTGGTCTCGAGCAGAGCGGGGGTGGGGGGTGAGGGGGCGGGTTTCCACTCCAGCAGTCCGCCAGGCCACTCTGTCCCAGCCATCCTTCGAGAGCTTAGCCTGAAGGTGGGAGGTGCAGAGAGAGAGGGCCAGCAATTACAGCCAGCCTGGGAACCCTGTATGACACACTCAATTAAAATCAAACCAGCTCCGGGACCCAGATGCAGGGACAATCAATTTTATATACAGTAATTTCTCAAGCTCTGATGAAAGTCTATTTCAGAAGGGAAAGAGGAGAAGCACGTTAAAACGGGGGAAGGATGAGGAGAGTACGGCAATGGTACTTCTTTTTCCCTGACTCCGTATCCAAACAGATATATCACCGAGAGGAATACACCCGGCCTGGAACCAGCAAGTCTCCACATACCCAGAGATGCCTGGCTTATCTCAGACCCGGCACAGCACGCACAGGGCGTGTTTGCTCACTCGCTGGGCTGACAGGGAAGTCGGAGTCACAAACACTCCAACTGTCAGTGACAGTGCCCGTCTCAGAAGACGGCAGTTTCTGTTTGTTCTCTCAAAACCTAACCGGCTCCAGACGGCTCTGGCTGATGCTCTGTCTGCCGGCTAACGCTGGCGTCTCTCCAGCGGGGACTTGATGGACAGTGGACCCTAAGACTTGGGCCTAATGACTTTGAAGAATGTCATCTCACTCCCCTAAAGAGATAACTTCACTCCCGCCTGGCTCTAACCCCCTCCCATCCCGTGTTAGTGTGAACCCGGAGGTCACACCGCCCCGCAGACCACTGCGGGGAGAAGGCTCCAGACGCTGGAGCGGGCCCATCCCGGAGGCTCTGTGGCCGGAACCATGTGCTTTATGTTGAGGTACAATCTCAACAGAAAGCAGCTCCTTCTCTGCCCATCTTGATGCTCTTTGTTATGGGCCCTGATTTGGGTCTGTGGGTGTGTCTCTTCCTCAGAAGGGACTGGGCCCAGTTGGTTAGGGAGGAGGTGATGGGAGGAGAGGTCAGCGGCTGGCGGCCATCATATACATTCTGGAGATGGGGCAGCCTTGAAGGGCCGGGGCCTGGTGGCCAAGGAAACCAGGCTTTTGTCATGAGGGCCAAGAAGGAGCTTTCTGGAGCCACGGTGAGGCTCCCATTCCTCCCAGACGCAGGGGTCCTGGGGGACAGAGCTTGTTTGCATGTGTCTAAGGAATGAGGGGAGAGGGGCCCCAGGAGAGGCAAGGCCACGGTGTGAGGCTGAGGCGGAGGCTGTATGAACCTCACTCTGCCGGTGTGAACTGTCTGCCGGGGCCACCGCATCGCCAATGAAGGGACCTCAGCAGGCCGCCCTGCTCAGGTCTTCAGTCTCAAACGAAAGGTGGGGGGCCTGACCCCGTTCCGGGGGTTTCAACAGCGCCTCCGCCCTGAGCCTCGAAAGTGCTTGGGAAGACGAGGGGAAACCAACTGGGAGACAAATATTTATGGTTTGGCTGAAGCAGGTGGTGTTTTAACACTCACATCCTGCTGCCTGTTCTCTAAATTAACAGGTTTCAGATTCCAAACCCACGCAGGTTAGAACTTGCAAGGAGCAGCAGATGGAGAGACCCACCCGAAACCACCAGCCCCCAGGAAAGGCTGTGCTGAGCCGCCGGCAGCTGCGCACACAGCCCTGGGGAGGCAGGTGCGCCTCCATCCCCAGTCATCTAGGCCAAGGCGGGGTGGGGGTAGGGGTCAGAGGGTGGCCCCCACGGGCGATGACAGAGCCTTTGCTTCCTCATCCCCCCACCCCCACCTGAGAATCACCAGGAAATAAGGACAGGGAGTGTGGGGCCCACTAGAGACCCCCTTTCTCTCTCCTGCACAGTGTGGTGGCCCCCAGCATCTCCTGGTTCAATCCGAGAACGCTTGATCCGGTGGCTGCCTGTCCCTCAGGAACATCCTCCTCTCTCTCTTTTCAAAAAAGCAACCAGTCTGGTTTCCCCCCATGAGCACCCGGCGGCCCTCCGCGCTCCTGCGCCGGGCGCTCCCTCACCCGTTTCCACCCTGCCTGCCCCGGCCAGAGGGGCCAGGAGCTTGCTTGTGTCTTGTAAGTGACATTGTCAGCCCAGCATACGTTCTCCCGGACTATGTGCTATTGCTAAATGAAAACACAATGAAATCTGGCAAGAGCTGCCTATCAGACTGCAGGGGGCTCCCGGAGGCAGGGCCATGCCTGCTGCATGAGGCGGGGGGTGCGTCTCTCCCGTGGACCAGACCCCCTTCCTCCATGCCACGTCCTGGAGAACGAGGCTGCGCGTGCAGGACGTTGCTCGGGGCAAGGTGAGGTGGAGAGGGCACTGCCCCAGAGGAAGGAAGCCCTCCCAGGCCTGAGCCCTCGCAGAGACCCCTCTAGAAAGTGGGGTCTTTCTGCAACCAGGGGGCTGACCCCAGTCCCAAAGACCACTCCATCCTGCGGAGGGCAGTCCTGTGGGAGCTGGAAGGCCCTAGGACCCATCAGTATTTACTGCCCAATCCCGCTGCACGGACGCTGGCTACCTGGGCCTCAGTAGGTGGGGAGGAGGGGTGGGGAGGGGTGGTGGGGTGTGGGGGTGGGGGTGGTGGTTGTGGGGGTGGTGGGGAGGAAGCTGAGGGGCAGCCCCTTGAGGACCTGTACAAAAGGCTTTCCACTTGAGCAGCCTGTCTTTAATGATTATAAAGGCACAGGAGTTTAATCCATTCTTGATGGAAGCGCTAATAGCTCTGTGTCCTTGAAGTTCAAAGCAGGCGCATACATGTCACTAATTAGCTAAGCACGGAGCCATTCAGCTCCCTCTCATGTTTCTAATTAGGTCTTTAATAACAAACAAACTCTGACCTTACAGAAAGGCCCCCATTCGTCAGACAGTCAAGGAGGATGGCTGCTTCCCTCTTTATGGGGGACCCAGGGCCTCTGCTTCTCTGGGTACATGCCTTTACTCTCAGCGGGCTGGTCCTCGAGGGAAGCAGGAGCACTGTCTGTGAGCACAAAGACCCTTTCCGCTCACCTGGGAGGGGGCTTTCTGGCCTGGCTGGAAAAACCGAAGACTGGCAGGAGGGTCCTGGGCTCCAAGGCCTCTGGCTAAGGCTTCCAGACCGGCTGTCCTGCTGTTACGGAGGTTAGGGCCAGCTGCCGGCTTGCCTCTGTTTACCCGTTTCTAAGGTAGGGACGCTGGTGGCCAAGTCACAGAAATGCTGCAAGGCTCTATACCTGGCAAGAACTTGGTGGAACTTGAGTCCACAGCTACGCACTGGACTTGCCTGGGGAGCTTTAACTATGACTGAAGACTGGCCCACCCTGGTAGGTTCTGATTGGATGGGTTTGCAGGATGGCCTGGACACTCGGAATCTTACACACTCCCCAGGCACAGAGCTGATTTGGTCATCAGCAGCAGCTATTAGCAGGTGCACCTGCACTAATGAGTACCATGCAGAGCCAAACCCTAAGGTTTAATCAACCCTAAAGGTTAATCAACCATACCCACGGGTGGAAATCTGACTAGTTTTTGGTTTCTGTTTTTTGGTATGGTTTATTTTTTTAACCAATACACAATTTTGGAACGATTTCTGTCCTCTCATTGCCTTCATGCATAAAAAACAACAACAACACAAAACAAAAAAGAAACAAACAAACTTGACTGCTGTTTTCCAGTGTATCCCCACCAACGTGCCTCAGCGCTTGGAAGTCCCTGGCTTTCTCTAGCCACTCCTCTCAGATCTAAGGCACTAACACCGTCACCCAGTTCACCCCCAATGACAAAGGGATCAGGAACTTTGGTAATAGAAGCAATGCAGAGCTATAGACTGAATGGTCCCCAAGAACCCTTCAGTCTGAAATTCTTTGCCCCCCAAATCACCCAGCTATCTGTGGCAGAAGCCTGACTGGAACCAAGTCTTCCAATTCCCTATACTTCCTTCTATGCTCTTACCCTCTTTCTCACCCCGCCCCCCCCGCCCCCCCTTAAAGCTGCTTATCATCCTTATCTGATTAATCCACAAGGCATCCCCCCCCCCCCCCCCCCCACCCCAGGCAGGGTAAGGAATAGGAGAGAAGCTTCTGAGTTGTTTCCATCCCCAAAGCCAGGGCACAGGAAGACATGGGCCAAATCCCTGAACACTGGGTAACTTTCCAGCAAGTCATTCCCAAGCTTGGTTTGTTTCTCTTCAAACCAGCTGAGCAGGGAGACATCAAAATCTCCGAAGCTACCTCAGTGGAAGGTTTAAAGACCATTTTGTATACTCAGAAAAGTCAAATAACATGGCCAAGAATACACAGCAAAACTGGACAAGGGTTTTCTCCAACATCAGCCCATGTTTTCTGGTTTTGCTGCTGTGTTTCTGGTCTTTTTTTTTTTTTTTTGGAGGCTGGGTTGACATTGCCAGACCTTTCCCTGGATAGGCACCTAACTGATCCCCTGAATCCAGGGCATCCTAGGTCCTGCGTGTCTGTGAGGCTGAGCCTCTCTTTCTTGCCCTCAAGACCAGGAAAGCCGACCCTCCCCAGGCCGCGGTCAGAAATAACTTCCAGAAAAAGGGGGAAAGGGGGCTGGGCAGCCTTTGCCTCCCACCACAGTGGGCTCTACCGCACGCACACAGGTTTGCATTAATTGTTTACCACATACCTGGACAGACCATTTTATTAATATTAGTAAGTAACCAGGAACAAAAGGCCTCTTTATTTTTAGCTCTCTCTAATTGCGTAGTAATTACTCATCTACAAAACAAATGAGCCCCTGCTCCTGGTTGCCATGGTACCAGGAGCCCAGCCTCTCTCTGCAGGACGATTGGCCGAGGAGCCCACTGCTCCCGCCTCCGGCCGCACCCTTCCCCAGCCATTGGCCTAAAGCAAAGCCCCAGCAACTGGGCAGCCAATCACCTCCCAGGGCTGGGCTTCCCAGCGACCTTCCAGATTCAGGCCTCACAGCTCACAGGAAGGGATGTTGACATCCCTACGGAGAACGTCTGTCCGGCCCAGAGCGGCTCTCCCTCGCTCCATCACCTCATTTCTTTCGGGCGGTAGCTAACGTCCTCCAGTCCTGTTTTGGCTAAAGGCTCCTTTCAAATAATCATCTTCAGGCTGGCTCTCTTACCGGACCGCACCTTCTCTAGGCCTCCTTTGTCTGAAAGGATTTAGGGACCAGAAGTCAGATTAGAAATGTCAGCCAAAGCCAGACAGCACCATGACGTTAAGTCTGCAACAGCAGAAGCAAGTGCAAAAAATGCATATGCCACCGGAGGCCTCTTGTGAATGATTTTTGGGTTCTCTCCTTCCCCAAGGATATGGAGAATCGAGTTGATGGCAGCGGTGGCTTTTTGTCGAGAGTATGTTTTAAAGATGCAGAGCTTTTGCTCAGGCATCACAGGGCTGGTATGACAAAGCATCCGTTGACAGTGGCCCAGAGCACAGATCTGATGAGACAGACCTAGACTTAAATCCTGTCTCTGCCGCCTCAGATAAGCTATCTAAGCCATGGTTTTTAAATCTTTAAAATGGGAATGATGGTGCCCACTTCATAGGGTTATGAGAATTAAATGGTGGGCCTGGCACAGTACTTGCTTCATTCATAAAACGTCTGAGTTATTATTAATAATATATTAGTATTATCATTATTTTATTAAAATTGGCTGGGAAGTGTCTCTAGCATCCTATCAACCACATGCAAGAGATCTTTCTCTTAAGGAATCTCCCAGGTAGGTGTGAATTTTGAGAGCTTCCAATATGACTAGCAATAAATCCCCTAGCATCTTTAACCCTGCCGGGCTGGGTTTCTGAGCCCAAAGTACTCTGACCCAAAGCCCAGGACAGTGCCTGCCACATATAATAATTACTGTTGCTACGCACATACAAACATCTGCTGAATTAAACTCCATGGCAGATGTACCCTGGGTCCAGATCTAAAATCTACGTCTGAAAGTCAGGCTGTGAGGTCCTGGAGCCTGAGTCCTCGGCTGACACAGTGCTGGCAGCTCAGACATCCTGCATTCCTGCACATGCATGGCGTCCGGGCAGCAGGTGAGTCCTGCACAAACACGGCTCTTCCACGGGGCTGCTTAAGGGAGGCCGAAGACTGGGGGTTCAAGTCCAGGTTCTTCCTCTTTGACCAAAGCCATGCTCCTCAGGTAACCGGCTGTGTGATAAGTCATGTCTGCGGTCCAGCCTTCTCATAAAAACAAACCTGTAAAACCAGGCCCCAAACTGCCTTCCTGCCTGTCTCATGGGGTAGTTGCAGTAACCGACATAGCAGTCTAAGCTCAGCAGAAACACAAGGAACCACAATGCACCAGGCCTGTGCTCCTTTGATGATTCTCATCAACAAGGGGTTGCACCAGCTTCGGGGCTCCCAGACTCTGCAGTGCTCCCACCCAGCCCAGGGTGCAAGGAGGGGGTCCCTCTATCCCTCTCGCTGGTGCCCAAAGGAACCATCTCACTTTCCACTCCTCCTTCTGAGCCACCATGACAGTGGGGACCCAACCCACTGGGTGGGGGGGGGGGGCGGGCAGGCACGAACAGATGCGTCACCCACTGAAAAGAATTCCACTGATTTAAAAGACCATTAATATTCCGCCACTCCACTCACTTTAGGATTAACTTATACTTAGGTCTGGGCTTCAAGGCTAGTTGCTAATTGTACTAGAGTTGATTTATCAAGTGCATGGGATTTCTATTACAAAATTATTGATTAGAGTTGATGTATTTTATCCTCCACAGGGTTGGTCCGAAAGCCCTTGGAAAATGAATGAGGCTGAGGTCAGGGGCGGGGGTGGCTTTTTGCGTGATTATAAATTCACCGGGGTTACCGAAATCCAGTGCTGGACTCTTTAAGGGGAAAACCCTGGCTCGCCCAGAAATGAAGACTGCAGTGACAAACTGAAACACAAGGGGCCCGCCCCCGGGACACAAGGCAGTGGACTGGAGATACGTGTTCAGAAGTTCTTTCGGGTCCGTCTGGCTGGTTGCCGCGGCTGGTCCCAACCGGTCACAGACGGGCTCTCGCTCTGGGCTACTGCGCTGGCTGTACTCCACGGCCATAGGGGTGGTTCTATCTCAGCGAGAGGGTGTCCCCAGGACCCTGCCCACAGATGGGCCATCGTGGGGTCACAGGCCCCGGAGAATGCTTGCTGCTAGCACAGGGGAGGCTGGAGGGGAAAGTGGAGATGGTTTCACAGCCCCCCTCCCCCTTCCTGGCCACGGGATCCTGCTGACGGAGGTGCAGGAAAGCCCTCTTCAGCAATGAAGGCTGCACACGGGTCCCGTTTCCCATTCTCAGGGAAGCTGACAGTGCCAGAAACAATGCCTCAGGGGAAACAGGGGCTTTCAGGGGAAGGGTCCGGATTCTCAGACCAGTGAAGGGAAGAAGCGTTATCTGCCTGTATACTCCTTGGTGCTTGGCACAGAGCAAACCTTCGATGCGTGCTTGCTGAAAGCAACACCTGGGAACCCTAAAGCTCATGCCGCAGCCGATGCAAATAATTCCTGGATCCCTCCAGCAGCTGGAGGAGCATGTGTGGGACGCCACCGTTCACGCCCCTCGGCCCTTAGCGTATCAGGCAAAGGACGCCACTGGGGACATGTAGAACATGGTGAGCGGGTGGGACAGGCATGCCTCCCTTGCAAGATCTGCTCTCTTCCCCAAAGCATTTTCCCTTCTGGCTCAAGTGAAACTATTCTACACGCCATTTGAATTTTACTTTTGCTCATTTTAGCTGTTGGAACAGAGACTCTTAGGATGTTCAGCCACAGGACAGCAAAGCCGTTTTCTGAGCAGAGCCAGACCTGGGATTTAGGCCATCAGGGGAGATTTCCTGCTCTCTCTGCCTTCTGTCCCCACTCTCTTCCCCTGCTCCCCAGCCTGGGCCCATCTGCAGGGTCAGCAGCCAGATGCCTCACAGTTCCAGACCTTCCCTCTGCCCACGCCCCACCCTCACGGCCACGCCCACCCCCATGTAGGCGGAGCCAGAAGGATGGCACATTCCAGATCTCCCTCCCTGGGCCTCAGCCCTCATTCTGGGGCCCACTGGCCTGCTCACCCCTGCCCTCCCCGCACCCCGACTGTGCTGCCGACTTCCACAGCCCTGCTTCTCTCCATGAAGCTCCCATTTGTCCCTGTCACTTCACACTCTTGGGGACTTCACGGCTCTGTGAGTGCCTGGGCCTCTGTCTCCCACCACAGATGGGGACTCTCCAAAGGCTCTGAGAGACCTCTGGTGCTCCTCAATGACTGGTCGCCACAAATACGGGGAAGGCGGTGTGTCCAAAGGTGACTGCACGTGGCCCTGAGCTGAGGGCAAAGGCAGCAGGACTGGGCAGTCTTCCTGGGGAGATGGAGAAAAACTGGCTTCCTCCCTGACAGTTACAGCAACCCCCCCCCCCCCCCCCCCGTGCCAATAATCTCCGAGCTGGCAAAGGAGCAGAGGGCTTGGGGGGCCTTGCTGGTAGCCCCTCAGAAAGAAGAAAGATCTGCTGTGTTCAAGAACCATACGAGGAAGACAAGGAAAGGAAGAACTTGAAGACTCCTTCTGACCTGGTTCCGTTCTCTCTCACTATAGTCGGACACGTGACAGAGGCCTCAGTTGGGAAGGCTAGAGCTGAGAGGGGTGACCCAGTTCTGGACTGGGGGAGCAGGGAGTGTGAGGGGAGGTGGTGGTGGCTGATGGCGAGAACATGGATCCAAGCCCCTTGGCGACGTTGAAAATATGGAGCCCCTTCTCTTCCTGGCCCCCCACGCTATCCTTCAGACAGCCGTGCCATGCCGCGCTGTCAGAGACCCTGTAATATCAACTCAACAATGCATGTTCTACAACTACGGCTACAGCTACCAGGACATCGACTACAATGCATGCATTTAGTTCAGTCCCACAGATACATACACTCTAAGAACAGGCAGGGAGGTGTGAAATGTTTTACTGGACAACAGGTGTTTTGGAGTTGTAACTAATAAAAAAAAAAATCGAAAACGAAAGTACAAAAAAAAAAGACATTTCTCGAGAGTTGGATATGAATTTGTTTCTTGAACTGTTTCATCTGAACAAGCAAAAACATGCAAACCAGCTGGTACTAACAGGAAGCTGGACACTGAGAGAGGATTAATAGGTGTGGACAAACCTTCCCGCTGAGCGTGCTCAGAAGAGTGTTTGAGAGGAGGTGTGCAGATCCTAGTGTAAGAGAGGCGGGAAAGTATGCCTCAGAGACACTCTCACCGCAGCCCCAACCAAGCAAGAGAAAAGACAACAGAAACGTGACTCTCACACTCACCACCGTCAGGAGCTCATGTTACTACATTGGAATAAAGCTGGCAAGTATAAAGTACAGTAAGGGGTCCTGGCTGGGGCCGGAGGTGGGCTGGGGAGAGGAGGGGGCTCCGAAGCTCTAAGATTGATCCACGGACCCACCCGTAATGCCACCCAGAAATGAAATAGCCTCCGAACCACTTCCCTCGCCCATGGGGGGAGTCGTTTGCAAACAGGATTGAGGTTTGAGTGGGACATGATGGGGCCACTGGAACTGAATGAACACGATCAAAATAAACAAACAAACTCTTGACTGAGTACAAGAAAAGATGACATTTCAAACCACCGGGTGAAGATAAAAGAAAAGTGACCACTGATAGTGAAGTTATCTAGGAGTCGGCAGGGACCTCCCCTGGTGGGGTCACCTGAGCCCCGCTCACCTCAGGCCCTGGGTGAATTAGGCAAAGGCGGGCAGGCTGGCCCGGAGGAGCTGGCTGAGGTGGGCGCAGAGCTCAAGGCCCCCTGGACCTCCTACCCTGACACCGAAGCCCTGACCGGTTCGAGTTGCCAACCTGAGCCCAATGGAAGCTGCTTCCTACCCCCACGGTCTCGGCAGGTGCTTCCGCCTCAGGAAGCTCCTCCCCTCGGCCCTAATAAAAGGAAAAGCCCAAACAAAACTGTGGGGCCAGACAAAAAGCAAAGACAAACGTAGGGGATGCCTGGTCCCTACCCCATGCCCGAGAGCCCTGGCTTTAAGTCGTCTGCTCGTCCAGCACGGCACCAAGCTCAAGGTCGGTGCCCCAAAGCGTCTCCCTGAACCAGCTTCTTCTGCAAGGGGTGCAGCTGAACTGTGACTCCCTCAATGGCCGAGGCTGCTGGTGCTGGCTCAGGAGGCTGAGGGAGCACCCCTACCCCTGGGGAGGAGCTGGGCTGGGGTGCAGGGTTGCAGGCATGGTGAAGGTAGAACCTGACAATCAGACCTCAGTGAGCCCCTGCTGGCTGGGCGGATGTGCAGACCCCAAGTCTGTGTGGCCCTCACACCTGTGCCCAAGTGCCACTGAGGGGCCACTACAGACAGGCAGATCGTGGGCTGGTCTGCGAGGTTCGGAGTTTAGATCTTTCTTTAAAAGAGGGAGGGGTAGTCCTTACAGGCCAACGGGCACTGAAAGAAAGAAAGAAAGAAAGGCAGAGCTCTTCCTTCCCCAACCCTGTAACCCTGCGCCAGGTCCACAGGAAGGTAGGGGGTGGGCCACCCTGTCTATCACGGGCAGGTGCCCTCCACTGGGGAGTATTCTGATTAGGCGGCCCCAGGCTAGCCATGCCCCTTGGGCATAGCCCAAGCCCTCAGTCCCAGGCAGCACTGTGGGTGCCTGTAGCTTCCTGGCGGAGCCCGCACTCTGGGGGGAGGAGGGGGGCGACACCTCGGAGTTGAGGATTTACTCCTGCTCTACCAGGCTGGTGTGGGGCAGTGGTCGGGGCACACACTCCTGAATAGAGTTCACTAACAGTGCAGCGATGAGCATGGCTGACCTAGGATGGCCTGTGGGAGACTGCGTTCCCGATGGAAATGGCTACAAATAAAACACCACTGATCCTGAGAAAACAAAAGGTGTGGTTGGAGATGGCTCTGACCTGGGGGTTAGGAGTTAGAGGGGTGGGTGGGACTCCCGCCTGGCTCTGGGTCTGTGGGAGGTGAGGGTGGCGGAAGGGGGCCCAGATCACGGGGAGACCCCTCTGACTCACAAAGAACCCCATGCTGCCCTTTAAACTTGCCATGAAGTCGGGAAGGATGGGGTGGGGAGAGAGGCAGGGTTAATTTCGGGTTAAAGTTTAGTTTCATAATCCAAGTTATAATAAGAAAGAAACTGAACGGAGAAAACAAAACCAACAACACTCAAAAATCTCGTTTCCTTTTGCTCGTCCCCCCACCAGGCACCGGTAGGGCAGAGGCTCGCTCCTGAAGTTAAAAATCCAAACAGAACTGGGGGACTTGAGGCAGCTGTGCCCCCGCCCCAGGGCAGGGGGCGCCCAGGGACGCTGGTCAGAGGGCCAGGGAGGCCTTTGGGGCCGGATGCTCAGGGAGGGCGCCCCGCTCTCCGCACCTGCTGGCCAGTCT
Organism: Eptesicus fuscus; assembly: GCF_027574615.1. NCBI lineage: Eukaryota > Metazoa > Chordata > Mammalia > Chiroptera > Vespertilionidae > Eptesicus > Eptesicus fuscus. Next base: position 26,510,276 of record NC_072492.1, on the reverse strand, counting down.
GCCCAGCTCTCTGGCAAACTGCCCGCTGCGCCCCGAGAACGCCCTGGCCCCTCCACATAAATCCCCAGCGGGCGGTTCACAGGAGCGGATCCTTTGTAGCTCGAGGCAGTGCCAGTTTGCATGGAACGGATTTTTACTGAGGTTTCTAATGGGCCTCACTGTGCCAGTGTCTTGTCACAGAGGTTTGGGTTTTTGGCATTTGCCCTCTGGGCTTTTAATGCCCCATTTCCTGGTACCCTCACCAGCACCTCCCTCCCCGCCCTCCTGGGAGCCGTTACATCAAACTAATCGTCCCCCTGGATGCTCCAGAGCCCGGTCCACAGGGTGTGGGGGGAGCTGCAAACCACGGTTTAGGGGGAGCAGGGGCTCTAGGTGCCCAAGGGGGAGGCGGGGGAGGCCAGGAGCCTCGCTCGGAGCCCAGAGCACAGCAGAAGCCCCGCCTGCTTAGGAAGGCAGTGGGCGTCTGGGGCATCTGGGGAGAGGACCCAAGGCCCTTCTGGGGCCTGGACGTGCCCACAGCGCCCCTGGGAAAATGTTCCCACCTCACTTGAGGGGTTCCAGACCTCCTAAAAGGCTGGCTTTGGAGACCAAAGGACTGGGGCAACCTCCTGGGCGGGAAAACCCCGCTTCTGTTGGCCGCCGGAGTCCAGGAGCTCTCTTGTCTCTGCTAAGAGTGTCTGGGCGGCAGCAGGGACCTCAGGAATTGCAGCTCGTTCGCTGAGGTCAGGGCTGCCCCCGGTTTGGCCTTCGGGAGCTCTGGCCTTTAGCCGGATCAGCAGGCCCACCTGCCAGGGGCAGCAGGACCGAGTGGACTGGTTGCTCCGAGGCTGAGCTTCCCCGTGACAACCTAGACCTCTGGCTGGGTCAGAGACCCGAGGAAAGGAGGCTTGCGAACCAGCAAAAGCCGAGGGAAATGACCGCAGTGCCCGAAGCCGGCTGTCAGGTGGAGGGGCTGTCCAAAGCCGAAGAGCAACTCGTTTCTCCTTTTTGCAGTGACAGGATAACAATCTACCTTTGGTTTGCAGTCCCTGACCGAGCCCGGCTGGGGGGGGCCCTGGGTGGCGGGGCCTGGCCCGAGCCTCCCTGTCCCGCCCTCCGGGCTGTGGTGAGAGTCGGGGACAGCCGCAGCCACACAGATCCGACAGGGCCTTTACCTTCCCCCGCACACTGGGGCATGCCTGGCAGCCGCCTGTCCCATACACCTTCCTACCTGATCCTCTTGCCGCCGCCACCGCCGCCGCTGCCACTGGTCCGTAAGCCGCTGCTGGGAAGCCTGGCGGAGAGAGAGGCGCTGGAGTCAGGGGGGAGGGTCCTCGCAGGGGCCGCAGGGAGGCAGCCCTGTCTCCCGGGCTCCTCTCCCCCGCCCTCCACACAAAGGACGGGCCAGCTTTTAGGGGGACACAGATCAGTGGCTTCTCAGGCTTCTGGAAGGCACAGCAGCTGTAGGTGTGACAGATGCTCACACACCTGTCACCCCGGAAACTGGTTCTCAAAGGCACCCCAGAGGATGAGGAGGCACTTCTCTGGAGAGCTGGGGTGAGCTCCCTGCCACCTCTGCACTGACCCCTGGCCATTCCCAGGCTTGGCCAGAGCAGGACCCAGGCATGGCTGGGCTGCCTGCAGGGAGCGTCCGCCCTGAGCCCCAGGCAGGAGGCCCTCGGGACGGAACCGACACAGGAATAGGCACCTTGGCCAGGAGTCGGCTTAACTCTAGCTGTTTTCCGTAGGCTCTGCAGGTTTGCTGGGCCATCTTAACGCCAGACTTGGTCATGTCAGCAGCATGGCTGCCCAGGCCTAAGCGGGGAGAATTCTGGGGGTCCGGCTGACCGCGTGCGCATGAAGCCCACGGTGGGAGGGAGCATGGGGCCCCGGGACAGATGCGGAGTGAGCCCTGTGGCTTTCTCTCTCTCAGTGGTTCAACCTCGGAGGCACGGTCGTGGGGATTTAGATCTGGCTCTTATCTAGCCGGCACTGCAGGGTCTCCTGGGGTTTCGATCAAGTCCTGTGCGTTCTAGAAACTTCTTGATCGAGGCTTATGCTATCGAATACTGCACCAGGAAGCAAGGCTACCCCAGCAATGGGACTAAAAGGACAAGGTGACCCCGTGTGGCGGCAGAACATCCAGGGAAGGGAGGCGGTGGGCCAGTCCCCTCCCCTGGGCTTCCCTTGGCCACCAGATGTGCACACAGCCGGGCACTGGGACACACACAGACATACTCCCACACACGTGACACAAACAGCCTCTCCATCCAGGCAGACACTTGGAGGCCTGATTCCAAGACCCATTCCCAGTGACGGGTTCTAAATGATGTGCCAGAGGCAGCAGCATGGAGCACACAGCCCCACAGAGCTGCTGGGCGTTGGCCACAGAGCCTTCCAGTAAGGCATCTGCACAGGACCGAGGGGAAGACATGCACCACGGGCGGCAGGGAGCAGGGAGGACAGGAGGGAGAGAGGAGCCATCCCCAAACAGAAAACTAGAAGCCCACTAAACTCTAAGACTACCGTCCTAGCTACACGGAACTACTGGGGGGAAAGAAGTTCAAACGGAACGAGCTACTCTAAGAAGGTCAGGCTAAGCTACTGCAAACGCCAATGAAAAGAAACATACTTGCATTTAAATATGGTAATAGGGCTGTTGAAGGGGGAAAAAGAAAGATCCAGGTGAAGTCAATGTACACACGCGGTGGACCCTGCGGCTGGACTGGGTCTCCCAGCTCCTGTGAGGACCACAGGCGCCCGCCTGGAGGCTGCTCCCTCCCCCTGCGGGGCACCAAGGAAGGGGCTCCCCCACCAAGGCCTCTCCCCATTTCTTCCGGGCAGGATCTAGATTTCTGAAGATGTGGGTGCTGGCGAATGTGCTGAAGGAAAATAAGGAGCAAGTCAGGTTACTTCTCCCTGTCCCACTTCTCAGCCCGCCAGGTCCCTGCAGGCAGAGAGCATGGACCAGAGGAGGAGGAGGAAGAGGAGGAGGAGGAGGAGGAGGAGGAGGAGGAGGAGGAGGAGGAAGAGAAAGAGGAGGAGGAGGAGGAGAGAAGGAGGAAGAAGAGGAGGGGGAGGAGGGGGAAGCGGGTGTGGAGAGCAGCAAGGCCCAGCTATTCTTGCACTCTCTCAGGAAGCAGGTTTCCTTGGAAGTGTGACAAGGTGGTGGTGGAGGTAGGGGGATGGGTGGGGGGCAGGGAGGCAGGACTGGGGGAGGGGAGTTTAGTCAATAAAAAGACTTAACCAAAGGTCTATTTTCTGGAGTTGAGTGCATTTTGGATGAAAAGTCCAAGAGAAAGAGGAAGGGAAAAAAATATCCAGGGAAATCCATTATCCTTAATCTCAGATAAAGGCTGCTGGAGACTGAGCATCACATTGCTAAGGGCTGGAATTTAATCTCCATCAAAACGGGCTGAACGGAGTGACAGGTGTGAGGAGGGGCTGGGAGTGGAGGGCCACCCAGTCTGCCCCTGACAGTGAGCGAGCCCACAGCTCTCTCAGCACAGGGCGGCGGCCCCACCACACAGCGTCCTCCCGGCCCCTCCCCAGGCTCCCTGCCACCCACTCCAGCCTCACTGTCACCCTCTATCCAGCCATCTGCCCTGCCTCCAAGACAGGATTCTCCCCGTGCAGCGCTGTTCCACCTTCTCCATGCTGGGCCCCGCGGTCAGATGGTCACAAACATACTGGGGGCCTTGAATTCCTTACTGGTGACAGTGGTGTGTAATCATTTATCCTGTCCCAACGTCATGATGTCATTTTAGTGGGGCTCACTTGCCAAAGCTCAAATGAGAACGTGCCATCTTCTGTTCAGCTCTAAGAACAACTGGGCCAAGCGGCTGGCACGACCCTGGTCGTCTGATCTTCCCATTTCTTGGCAATAAATCAGGCAGAAAGGAGAAAAGCATTTTGCTGAAAAAAATCTCAGGGCCTCAGTGCTCTAGGTTGCCTACTGGGGAACTTAGGTATTAGGAATGTAGCATGCGCCTCCTATTCGGGAACCTGGCATTAAAAAAGCAAATGGCCCTAACCGGTTTGGCTCAGTGGATAGAGCCTCAGCCTGCGGACTGAAGGGTCCCAGGTTCGATTTCCGGTCAAGGGCATGTACCTTGGTTGTGGGCACATCCCTAGTGGGAGGTGTGCAGGAGGCAGCTGATCGATGTTTCTCTCTCATCGATGTTTCTAACTCTCTATCCCTCTCCCTTCCTCTCTGTAAAAAAATCATTAAAAATATATTTTAAAAAAAGAAAAGAAAAAAAGGAAATGCCTGGATACACAGGAATGAAGCACTAATGGTGGAATTCCAGGCATGGGCTGACATTGCTGAAGAGCAGTCAGACCCGATTCGGTGGCCTGGAGCTGCTCTGTCCCTCACGTGGAGTAACAGAGGGCTCACTGGGCTTGGCCCCAAAGCCTGCTCCAGCCCCGGCTGCCCTGCCTCGCTGGGTGACGTGGGTGTCACCTCTCTGGGCCCTGAGTAACCGACTCCTTTTTCCTGCAAGGAGGGTGGGCTTGCCTTGGCTGGCGTGGCTCAGTGGGATGGGCTGCAAAGGGGTGAGAATGGGAACAGGTGAATGACAGACACATTTTTGGAGTGAGAGGAGCCAGGGGTTCGGAACAGAACAGGGGGCATGAAGAGGGACAATTGATAACCAAAGCCACACATTTACATGATCAAACTGTATAATTTAGCATCGAGGGAAGCAAACACATGTCTATTTGGGGGAGGGCGGAGAGGCCAGTGAGAAGGCCAGGTCTGCCTGGGCCAGGGGAGGGTCCTGGATCCCCCCTGTTGCTTAAGGGAGCTGCGAGGTTCTGGGGCCAAGAGCCCAAGGGCGCTGGCACCTACCGCAGGGGGATGGCACAGAAACGGCCCCAGATATTTCTCATTGCAACTGCTGTTTGGCTTAATTTTTAAGTCACATATATTTCTTTAGACATTCAGGTGGGGATAGAGGGAAGGTGCACTGTTATAAAAGCTTTGCGAGGTTTTATAACCTTTTGTTGCCAGAGAGCCTCTGTTTGGATGAAAGGGGTCTTAGAAGCATCGAAGAGGAGCCAGGGAGCACCCTTTGAAAACAAAGGGAAGTTCCCAGAAGAGGCGAGTGCAGACCATGGGTGCAGGGCCAGGCACGGAAGGTGTGCGCTTGCCCAGATTCCTTCCGGCTCCGAGGTGCTAGGGAGCAAAACAGGGTGCCTGCTGCCACTGAGTCCTGAGGCCCAGAGAGGGCGAGGCCCGGCCCCTGCCCCACTCGGCACCTGCAGCGTCCCATCTGCAGCGTCCCATCTGTGACCGACTGCAGCTGGGCAGGGCCTCGTGTTGCTCCTCTGTTAACTCGTTAGTGACGCCTCCTGGCTGGGCTGCTGAGAGATTCGGTGAGCGGATGGCGCTGGGTGCTCAGCACGGTTATCTGGCACTCGGTAATGGCTTAGTAAGTGGAATGATAACTTTTATTTCTATTTTTATTATTATTGCTCAAGGTAATAACAGTAGCGGAGCTGAGAACTCCCTTCGGTGCCTTCCTATTCTAAAATCCTATTAATTTCCATGACATTTCACATCCAAAGTGCTTTAATAGATAACATTTACAATTCGCTTGTGAGTGATAAGGGTATGTTTTATCTGCAGTGCAAGCTCTAAGTCTGGTGGGGTAATGTGATGGCAGGAGGCACGAGGCTCCCAGGGGCTGGGGTGGCCACGGCCCTGCGGCGTGGTGAGCACAGGTGCGGACATGGATCCCAGAGCCCTGGTGTTTGTGCTTGGCAGCGGGACTGGTGAGCTCCGAGGCCCTCTTGTCCTGACATGTGCCCCCGGGCTCCTAGCAAGGGCCTGGCCACAGGAGCCCTGTGGGTCCTTCCATCCAAGCGGGGCCCTGTTCGCTCCTCTGCCGGACAGGTGCCCTGGTTCACCACTCTGTTTCCAGCAGCGAGGGCAGGGCCTGTGGCGGAGCAGGTGCTGAACAACGAGGTGCTCAATGAGTGAAGGATGGATGGGTAGAAGCAGATGAATAGATGCAAGGGTGTGGGGCAAGAAGGAGCTCTTCCTGCTCGTGGCCTTACCTGAATACCAGCACATGCACGGCCAGTACCAGAGGTCAGATGAAGGAAGTCTAGAGGGGCCTTAAGCGAGTACCACTCAGGGCTGGCCTCAGGCTCAGCGCAGGGCAGCAGCGCCACAGGGGAACGTGGCTGGCTTCCCCTACTGAGAGTGGCAGCAGCCACTTTCTCTGTGGTAAGTGCCTCTGGGCGAGGCCGTCCACCTCAAAGGGAGAGACCCCGAGCCCACTGGGTCGGCGCAGTGGCCTTCACAAAGGCCCCAACAGGGACCAACTTCCTACTGCGGGGTGGGGTCAGCACTCCTGGTCGATGGAGTGTCTGCCCCAGATTCCCTGGGTCTGGAAAGGCATGGCATCAGCTTCCTAATGCTAAAATCTGTTGTCTAGTCGTCCCACCCGTGACAACATCTGCCCAGAGGGGTGGGGGGAGCAGAGAATCAACAGAGGCAGGAATGCAAGGGTGGGGGTGAGACATGCAATGCATTCATGCCTTTAAGTCTGCCGGTCCCTTGACATGGAATACCTTTCTCTCATCATCTGCCTGGCGAACTTCTATTTGTGCTTCAAAACCCCATTCAGATGTCTGCCTGAAAGCTTCCCAGGCAGAGCCAGTGACTCCTCCCCTTCGCTCATTCTGCACACCAGTCAGACCAGAAGGGAACACATCTGAACCCAGACCCTTTCCTGCACCACAGAGAATGCGCTCTCGACCCCCCCCACCCCAACCCCACCACCACTGAAGGAACACGGAGCAGAGGCAGTGACCCTGTTGGGTAGGGTCGCTGGGGGAAGGGGATCCAAGTCCATCTGGACACAGGGATGAGGAGGGAGGGAGTGGGGCCACACCTCCGCCTTCTGGTCTGTCCGTAGCTGTTTGTCGGGCTTACGCTGCGCAGCCCTCAGGCCTGGCACTGCTGCCTGTCTATAATGCCACACTGAGCAATTTATGCTTTGTTGTTTTTTTAAGCTGTGACCTTTCACTTGCTTTTGCTGACGGAAATTAAAACTGAAGGGTTGGAAGAAGGTGATTACATTCCTGCTGGTTGGCTTACTGGAGACTTTGTGAGCTGGTGGTACGGGCACCTGGACGGTGTGAAGGAAGTGAGGACGGCAGTGCCGGGGGAGCTGGGATCTGGTGAGCACCACGCAGCCCACGGAGAGGGCAGGTGAAGTCCTGTCCACAGCCTACCTCACTGCTGCCCCTGACCAGGCCGGCTGGGCCCTCTGCTCAGGCATGGATACCATACCACACTACCCTTTCCAAAGCATTAGCTCATCCCTAGTCTCAGTAACCTGCAAGGAAGAGGACAGGACAAGGATCAACAGCCCCATTTGACAGAGGGGGAAACTGAGGCCCAGAGGTGGCCTTACTCTCCCAGCAAGCTAGGGGCAAGAACTGGTCCCCGACTCCCCGCCTGAGAACAGTGTTTGGGCTTTAGAACGGGTCGGAGAGCGGGGTTAGGCACACTTCCCTCTCTTTATGCCGAGGAGCTTCCAGAGGCGCCGAAAACTAATTGAAAGTGAAACCCGCAATTCCCGTCCACTCGGATTGCTCCCATTCATTTCCGCAAACGGCCCTGCGCTCTGCTCCCATCTGGGGATAGCGTCAGCCCTGACCGTCCACGTGGAGGGAGCAGCAGCGGCACGCCCCACCCACAGCCCTGACTGTCCTCACGCAGGATTTGGGGTGCGCTGCCGAATTTTGCTTTCCCATCTATTACAGTAGCAGATAGGCTTTCCGGACTAAGCTTGCCTTTAATATTCAAACGAGAGGATTAGCCCCACGTGCACAGGGCCAGGTGGCAGAGGAGCGGGCTGGCCCGGGAGGAGCTAGCTTGTGGTTTCCGCCCCGTCTGTGGAGGGGTAATCCCTGGAGGGGAAGGGACGTGCAGATGAGGGCTGTGGTGAAACAGATGTGCAGGCTGCTGTGTCAGGAGGCGCTTCCGTTACAAGGGAGCATGTGGTTTGAAGTGCTGGGACCCACAGCTGTGGGTGCCCCGTGCATGGGTGCATGGGCACGGCACCGTACCTGGGAGCCAGCCACCCTGTGTCGGCATTTCTAGATGGGCTTGCCTGCTAGTGAGCAGCCAGCCGTCCCTCACCGGTGGGCTCCACCCTGGATCCCAACCGGGAGCAGCGGGGGTTCCCCATGAGGGCACTCCGAGGGGACCAGCAATGCTTCCTCTCCGGCTTGTGGTGGAGATGGCTAAGTGTCCCCTCCGGCCCATCCCGCTCTTCTTCCACAGGCCCGAGCCCTGTTTCTGGCTGGGTGTGCAGCTACCTGGAACACAGACATTTCTGCCGTTCCCTTGTAGCTAGAACTGGCCGTGTGACTAAGGTCTGACTGCGGGATCGAAGCAGAGTGTCACGCGTGACTTCTAAAAAGTATTATTAAAGGGAAGCGGTGTGCTCTTCTGGGGGGAACATGTAATGACTGGAGTCAAGCAGCCTTCTTATGAGATGGAGTCTCATGTTGAAGAAGAGAGAAGAAGACAGGAGAAGCCAAGACCTAATACTATGAAGCTTCTTTCACACGGGAGAGAGAAACAATTCTTATTTTGTTGAGGCCATTATCATTTTGTGTTTTCTTACTTACTTTTGAATTTTCTTCCTTAAAACGGATTCAGTGTCTAAGGGTGTCATCTCTCTGCCTGGGGTACACCCTCTTCCCCTCTTCACTTAGCTAACCCTTTGAACTTTGCAAGACCCAGTTCACCTTCTCTAGGCATCCCTGACGGCTCCCAGGCAGGACCGCAGCCAACTCTGTGCCCTCGCAGCAGCGACAGGTTCCCTCTTGAGCTGAGCAGCTGTCCCAGGGTGCTCAGTGGTCTGACCCTGACTCACTCCCTCGGCTGGACTGTGTCCAGAAGGAGCGAGTTTTATTCACGTCCAATAATTGGTACGTGACCCAGTGTCTGATGATCAGTAAATGAAGAGGGAAGGAGGGGAGCGGTGGGGTGGGTGTGAGGGTGGGCAAGCAGTCCCAGCAGCTCCCTGGCTTCGCCCTGAATTCCTGTTTACTAGGTGTACCAGTTAATAATGTGGATTTTCCCAATAGATGGAGTTACACATATGTTGATATATATGCGATTTGATATGTATGCTATTCTGTTGTATTGCTCCTTCAGATGACCACTTGTTCCGATCGATGGCACACGCACTTTCTGAGCAGCACTTCAAAACGTACGAAGAAGTGGAAAACTGGGTCTCTGAATGGTCTGCCTCAAAACAAGAAGAGTTCTATTGGGACGGTATCCACAAATTACCTGAAAGATGGGGGAAATGTGTAGCTAGCGATGGACGTTACTTTGAATAAAGCACTTTTGATGTTTCTCTTGAAATTATCGTGTTTTCTTTGATTACAAAATCCACATTATTACGGTTAATTATTAACCGGCTAAAAATGTGGATTACCTATTAACCAGTTAATACTGTGGATTTCCTATTAACCAGTTAATAATGCGGATTACCTATTAACCGATTAAAAATGCGGATTAATCACTAACCGGTTAATAGTGTGGATTAACTATTAACAGGTTAATAGTGTGGATTAACTATTAACCGGTTAATAATGAGGATTAACTATTAACCGATTAATAATGCAGATTAATCATTAACCAGTTAATAGTGCAGATTAACTATTAACTGGTCAATAATGCAGATTTTGTAATCAAAGAAAACACGATAATTTCAAGAGAAACATCAAAAGTGCTTTATTCAAAGTAATGTCCATCGCTAGCTACACATTTCCCCCATCTTTCAGGTAATTTGTGGATACCGTCCCAATAGAACTTTTCTTGTTTTGAGGCAGACCATTCAGAGACCCAGTTTTCCACTTCTTCGTACGTTTTGAAGTGCTGCTCAGAAAGTGCATGTGCCATCGATCGGAACAAGTGGTCATCTGAAGGAGCAATACAACAACATAGCATACATATTGAATCGCATATATATCAACATATGTGTAACTCCATCTATTGAAAAACTCCGCATTATTAACCGGTACACCTAGTGTTCTCTTCACTGAGAAGCAGACCCACCAGCAGGCACCTCCATGGGGTGACGAGGAAGGAAAACCACGCCGGACAGTGACACGGCAGCAACATCAGTGCCCGTTTCTAACCTTTCCATTGGAGAGCATTTACTAATTTACAAGGCACGTTCACCTGTACACATCATCCTGTCTAAGTGTAACCACCTCACTAACTGGGCACTATTATTATGCCCAGGGCTTAGCTAAGTCACCTGCTCAAGGTGACGTGGTCACAGTGTGCCTAAGTGGGGCCCGAAAACAAGGTCTTCTAGCTGCATGCCCAGGACCACAGGTGCCTCCTGCAGCCTGCGCCGTGCAGGGGAGCTAGGAAAGCAAGCGGCGTGCAGGCCGCATGTAGGCCGGTGTGCACACGCACGTGCATGAGCTCACACAGACCTGGTGTGCAGATGTGAAGGGCTCAGATGTCTCACTGGCGTTCCCGCTCGAGGGCAGGAGTGGTGGCAGAGGAAGAGGCGTGGGGCGAACCGTGCAGCTGGCATGCAGATGCTGCCTCTGCTCAAGGACAGGACCACCTTGAGCAAGTGCAGGGACACGAGAAAGCGGGGGGCTGGGGACAGGCGGCAGCCAGGGGGAGGCTATGCTTTCAGAAACCGCACTGGGCTGTCACTGGCCCCGGTCACTCAGTGCGGTCACCTTCCCGGGAGCGAGAACAGGACACTGTCAGGCTAAGAGACAGCAGCACACAGCATGTCCGTGGCAAACAATTTATTTTTCTAGCTCAGTTGTTTATGGGTGGTGGTGGTGGGACACGTCATTAGGGAGAAGCACGGATGAGCCATTTACAGGGATGAAGAAAATTCACAATGGCTAAAATGTTGGGGAGGCAAGCATATTAGGGCAAGTTCACCAAAGCAAAACAATCCGTACATAGCAGAACAAAATAAAGGGGGAAAAGCCATGGAGCTTAAACAAAAATGAGCACTCACGAAAAAGCCAGCGGGAAAAGAAAGGAAACGGACCAGTTATTCCATCAAGCATCTTTAATGAGGTGCGCAGAGCCGCACGCTGGGTCTCGGGGACACTGACATTCAAACACAGATCTGCTCACATCCAACGCACCCAACGGAAGCGCACGGGCCACTTCCCACAAACTGTGAGTGTGGACCAAGGGGCGACTCTTGAGGGTCCAACTGAGCTGTACCTGATTAATCCAAGAGAGTGGGGGGTTTCAAATGGGGAGCAGGGGGGTCAGGATCATGGGAAAAGATAGCCCTTCTGGGGGTGACCATCAGGGGTGCCGCCTGTTCAGGACGGACCCTCTGAGTCCTGTCCACACCTTCCCCGGTGGGCCGGCAGGGCAGGGGGCGAGGGTGGGGTGTGGGGAAGGAGGGCCCGGTGTGGATCGGTGCCCACAGTGCCGGAGATGTGGCAGCCCCCAGGGGGCGCCACTGGCCCTTCTGGAAGACTGGTTGCTAATTATCATGGCAGCAGCCACTGAAGGACGGGGCCCCAAAGACAGGCAACCAGAACCTGCGAATACAGTTTTTCTTCCAGATTCAGTTTCTCACATTAGTATTCATGGAACCCTGTGTGTGTGTGTGTTCACTTTTAGTGTGTCCACATAGGACAGAGGTGCCCCAAGGCACCCATCGCCCACCCCCGTGGCCCACCAGCACTTCAAAGCTCACCCCATGAAATGCCCAATGAGCCTGTTTGGTCATTATTTAAAGTAATTCGATGCCTTCTACCTGGACTCCCAGGCCTCCCCCTCTTCACCACCCCCCCCTTCCCCAGGAAGCTCTACACAGTTTGTGAGAAGTTCCCTCTGGCCGGTTACATTCCGGGGGAGGCGGCAGGTGGGGTAGGTGGGGAGGACGTTCACGGTGCGTACAGGAAGCAAAATGGGAAGGGACTGGAGAATAAAATTATGTTTAAAAACCTGTGTGAAGCAATGAGGACACGAGTCTTTTCCATGAATTAAACGAGCAAAAGAGCAATCATTCAGACAGGCAGCTAGGAGAGCTGAGTGGGCACTGACAGCAGCTGGGCGGGCCCGGCGGGACTGGGTCCTCTCTCTAGCATTGGTAGCAAACCCCAATTTGTTATGCCTCTCTTAAGAGCTAGTTGATAAAAATTATGTCTTGTGAAATCGGCAAATAGTCTGCAAAGTGAAATAAGAACAGAAGTTAACAGATTAAACTAAGAGTCCAGAGGGGGAAAGGAGGGAAAACAGGGAGCCACTGACCGGGGTCATAATTCGAGCCCACATATTGATCCGAGGAGCTGGGGCGGGGCTGGGGCGGGCGGGGCATATGGGGGACACCTGGGCCTGGGAGGAAGGGGCCGGTTGCGCAGTGGCCGGCCGCCATCACCCCATCTTCCTAGAAAAAAACTACTCCCTACTCTAATAATTACCCAAAGGCATCGAGCCCTCTTTATCAGAGCATCTTACCATTTTCATAGAATCTAAAGGTGGGCAGAGGCAGGCATTGCTTAACACCTACTGTGCGCCCCAGGAAAGTTGGCACAGGTGAAGTGGGGCTCCACTGAGAGGGATGCTGGCACCCACAGATGAAATGGGTATTCATAGAAAGAGCCAATTCGGGTGAAAAGGAGGACCCCGGGAAAGGTTAGACTGTAGGTTCCTCAAAGGGATACGTGTTGTTGTTTTTTTTAAAAAATATATTTTTATTGATTTCAGAGAAGAAGGGAGAGGAGACATAGAAACATCAATGATGAGAGGGAATCATTGATGGGCTGCCTCCTGTATGCCCCACAATGGGGATCGAGCCCACAACCTGGGCACGTGCCCTTGACCAGAATCGAACCCGGGACCCTCTATCCATTGAGCCAAACCAGCTGGGGCAAGGAATACGTGGTTTCGAGTGGAAGCACACAGGTAAGAACCTTAGGGGTGCTCCAGACCTGGGTGTCTTCCGTTTCTGTCCGTTAGCTACCTCCAATTGTCCCACTAGGAGGGAGTCAGAGGGGCGGGGGGTGGGGGTGGGGTGTGTGTGCAGGATCCACGCGCATCGTGGGAGAGACTGGAGGTGGGAGGTGGGGGAGGTGGGCACAGTGAGCACGTGGAAGAGAGAGGCCACGAGGATGAAACAGCAGGACAGGTTGGTGGTGGCGGGACAGCTGTGCTGATATCCGACTCACAGGACCCAAGGCACGGGGAGGGGTCCACAGGCAGCCTGATGGGCAGGGAGCCCTCTAGGCCAGATCTACTAGAACATTCCTCACTGACACAAGGCAAGAGACAGATGTCAGGACATTGCCAAGCTTCCCTCACGGGGCCCTGCCTGCAGCCCAGGCTCTAGAGGGTCCAGTCTGGTTCTCAGGGAGACACCGCTCGTGAGGTCTCGCTGGGAAGTCCCAGGGACTCCCCAGGTGTGGGGAACCCTAGGCTGCTTGGGGAGGTGTTGGGAACAGACAGAGCCACCTCTCCACAGAGGCTCCTCCGGGCCGCAGGGGACGGACCCGAACCAGCCTGGCTCCTGGGTGGAGGGCTGTGAAGGGCGGGGTGCAGTCGCAGGGCCACCGCTTCGGGGCCCAAGGCCACGCCACACCCTGAACCTCTGAGAGCAGGCGGCCGCACTCTGGGGGCCCCTGATGGCCACTGGTGAGGACAAACAAGAGGCTTCGCGGGTGTAAGTGGGATGGGAATCTGAACAATTTGATGGCCGGGAAAGAACAGAACAGCCAAGTCTCATGGGTCAGCGAGCCTGTCTGGATGCTTTGATGTCTGGTTTCTGCCCCTTTCAAACCCATCTGATTGTTAAGCCGTGGGACCTGCTGACCATGATAAACAAATGGGCCCTGGGCATGGTCACTGCCCATTCCCTGGCCGTTCCCAGCCCCTGCTCCGTTCCCAAAGCCTTGGCTTATAGGATGGGCACCTGGGGGAGCCCCACCTCATTCTCCAGCCTCAGTTGGTTACTTGTGCATCTCCATCTGTTTAGGGCAGACCCAGGGATGCAGGTCCCTGAGACAGAGTTCTACCAGACATTTCCTGGGCTGGCTCTCAGAGACATGGGGCCCATGTTGTCACCCCCAAATCACCCCATGCTAGGATCCCCCAACTCTGTCCTCCTGGGCTGAGTGCTGTGCCAAGGGGGCAATGGCAGCCTGGTTGTGAAGGAGGTGGCTGCGCCAGGCGCACAGGGTGCTCTCAGGGAGCCAGGGGTGCGAGCCGGGTCTCTCCTTCCCTCTAGGAAGGGAGCAGGGGAGGGAAGGCTGCCTGAGATTGCCACCAGCTGTGGGGCTGAGCAGGCTGGAAAGGAATGGGGAACGGGGATGGTGGCACTCGGGGCTCCCCGAGGAGGACAGTGCACACGTGTGTGTGTGTGTGTGTGTGTGTGTGTGTGCGCACACGCGCGTGTGTGTAACGAGACCTCCCACCATAACACACTCTTCCTTTATGATCTTTCTGTTGTGAAGAAAATGTTCTGTATTCTGCACTGATGGTAGCCACCAGTCACATGTGACTGCTGAGCAACTGAAATTTTCATTTTACTTCATTTTAATTACTTTCAATCTAAATTTTAGTAGCCACAGTGGCAGTGGGATCATACTGGACAGAAGGACGCTAGAGAGCGAGCGGTGGGTAGCACGTAAGGCCCAGGCCCCCTGGACCCCCTGGCCCTGCCCCGGAGCAGGGCTCTACCTCACTGGGCCCTGGCGCCCCACCTGTAACCGAGGAAGTCTAATGGAGGCTCAGACCGAGCGGACTCCAGACCAGCGCCCGGCCCAGCCCCGGCTGCTCTGGGGGTGGTGTCTGTCATCCTGCTGGGAGCCCGCAGCCACCGAAGCGGCCGTCTGCCAGAGAAACTGCCCAGCCCCAGGGAAGGGGACACACTCATGGGGGACCCCCCCCCCAACTCCTCCATCTAGAACTTCTGCTCCGACACCTCCTCACCCTACAATCAGAAAGGTGCACAGACCTCAGTGACCATTCTGCACAAACTCATCCACAGGAGACAGAAGCGAGGTCCAGAGACGGAGCGACCTGCCCACGGCCATGCACAGCCTAGGGCTCTGTCTCCCATAAGGCACGGCTCTAAGGGTCCCAAAGGCCTCCCGACCTGTCCCCCCCCACACACCCCGAATCAAACGCTGGCCGAGCCCTGCACACACCCCACCTCGGTGGCTTCAGAACAGTCCTCTCGGGCTAGGTCACGTTCCTCCTGCATCTCAGCCGGAGGTTCCCGGCCTCCGATCTAGGCTGGGTGACCACCCAGGAGGGAAACTCCGCCTGAAGCCCAGCTCCCCACGGAGCCTCCTCCCCCAGCACAGAACCCAAGAAGACAAAACCTCCACTCCTGGGGTTCTCCAGAAACCCCACTGTGCTTGGTACACAGACACCCCAAGCACCCCCCGGCTCAGGGGAAAAGCCAAGTGCCAGAAAGTCTCCCTTCCTTTAGCACCGCTCCCCCACCCCTCCAGGATCATGCCTACCCTGCTGCCACCTGGGGTGGGGTCCCGGGCCTCCCAGCTACCAGGGGGCTGCAGCAGCCTGGACACATCACTGTGGGCTCGGCCTGGAGTCTCTGACACCCACACAGAGGGGAGGGAGAACCTAAACACTCTCCCAAGACCGACAGCAAACGCCAACCCCAACAGCACAGCCAGCATTCACCAGGACAGGAAGGCTCAGGACAGAGCTGGAGCGGGGAGGGTGGGAGACATGGACAGCAGGCAGGGCGAGAAAGAGGGGGAAAGAACACTGGCTGAGAGCTCAGTCCCCAGTGAGAGACTCTCTCAACAGGCATCCGACAAAGGAGGATGAGCAGGGGGAGGGCGCCTCCTCAGTCTCCCTTCCCCCTAAAAAGCTGCCACTCTCAGGCCCGTGGAAACTCCAGTCAGTCATAGCCTGAGCTGCCCCCGCCCCTGGGTGAAGTGGATTTGAAATCAGCACCCATAGGCCGCTACTTGAATGGATGGATGAGTTGTATTCTCTCTAGGGGTTCCCCTCCCCCCAAGTGCAGCCCACAGCCCAGGTTTCTAAAGCCCCCGGAGACAGACACTCACCTGGGAACTGATAGCCGTAGCTGGGAGCGAATCCGGGGTAGCCGCGGCCGTAGGTCGCCACAAAGTTGGGGTAGCCTTGAACACAGAGAAAGCAGTCCTGTTAGCACAGCCGCCTCGGTCTGGCGGGACCGCAGGGAGGGCGAGGGGACAGCCTGAGTGACTCCTCCACGGAATGACCGTCTCCCCTGAGGGTCTGTACCCTGGGCAGGTCACTTCTCTCCCCGGGCTGGGGCCGCTGCCGTCAGCCTGCTGGTAATTAACCCGCGTTTGGGCAGAGAGAGCCCCAAAGCCCACGGCTTTGTTGACCTGCAGAGTAAATGCCAGGCATTAGCACCAAACTCGGCCCGTGCCTGGCTCTGACATTTGGAGAGCTTAGCCTGAATGTACTTTACCTTAAAGCTATTGACACTGGGAGATTGAAGTCCTCCAAGGCAGCGGGCAGCGCCAGCCCAGACTCGGCCTGTGTCCTCAGGGCTCACAGGTTAGGGGGGAAACTCAGGGCTGACACTGGGCCTGACGAGCCATGTGGGTCCAGAGGAGGTGGGCCCCCAGGCCCACGTCCAAGCACACACACTCCACGAGGCACCAGAATATTCCCGAGAGAACAGTGAGGGGCTGGTTGTGTTCAGATGTGCACCACAAAGCTTCGCCCAAATCCGGAAGCCCGTGTCACATGTCTCGACAGGCATTTTGTAGCAACCATCTATTTTCCAGACATCTGACCCAGCAGGCAAGCTAGGGGGTGATGGGTGAACTGAGGGTGCATGCTGGGCATGGGGTGCAGATGAAAATCTGGGTGGTGGTGTGGCCTTCTCTTTCCTGCTATGAGATGTCACTCAGGACACTTCCCTCTACATCCCTGCCTCTTGGTCCAGCTACAGAGGAGGCTGGTGTAGCCTCCTGGACTGAACTTCCACCGGCCACAGGAGGCCCACGGTGCCCACCCTGCCAGGCTCACGTGGTCTCCTTCCACGTGGGGTTCTCACCCTACCACCTACCCTGCCACCTCCACCAGCCTGACTTTGGCTTTGACCTCTGAGATGGTTGTCTGTGGCTGTTTGTTGGCTGCCCATCACCTGGTGCCCCTTCTCTGTGAGTCTTGGAGAGAGGCCTCCCTCCCTTCATGGGAGCAGCAAAGGCCTTCCTCCTGCTCTGAGGCTGCCCAGACGAGACAGGCTGACCCGACTGCTGAGGAGCAGGACCCAAGCGAGACTCAGAGGGGCAGAGACGAGGGACAGGGACCAAGACGGGGCGGCCTTGAGTGGACACACACACACACAGGCTGCTTCTTGGGAACTTATTTCACGGCTGGCCAGCTCAATTCTCCTCTGAATTAATCACCTGCGATCAAATCAGATCTTTCAGCACTAGATTTCTTATACCATTATTTCAACAATATTGATAAACGGATTACATGCACGCAGCCAAGTCACTGCTGCCTGGGGCCTTTCCGCATGAAAAATGACTCATTTTCTCCTAACTCCTGTGCTGGGGGTCTTAAATATTTCAGTGCTAATCTGACAGCAAAACTGCAAGCCCATATGTCACCTTCGAGACTCCTCGGGTGGGTGTGGGTGTGGGGGGTGGACCGCCCAGTCCCTCCCTGACTCGGGTGGGCCACCAGAAGGATTCCGTTATATCCGCTTTCTTCCTGGCGTACTCGCAAGTCTTCAACAAGAAGGAGGAAAGGCATGGTCAAGTTCACATGGATTGGGGCCTTACCCCCATCTTCCTGGAGATGTCAATATTGTCTCCTGAACAACAAAGGTGAGAATTTGGCAGCTGCCAGAGTCGGGGGTGGGGGTGGGGGGAGGTCTGATCACCACCCCCCATCGCCGAACATCTTCTGGGTCAGGCAGATGAAATCATAAATTTATAATACAACATTTCTTCAATTTTCCTCTTCATTTACTGCTGTGCAGCCCAGCTCTGCTCCAGCGGCTCCCGGCCCCGGCCCACGGGGAAATGGACTGGCTGCATATCAATAGCACATTACGGCAGGCCCGTATGGCGGCTCCATCAGGCCACATTACGGGGAGGTGACCCAGCCACCACTTCCATTAGCAGCCGGGCCCCTCCTGCACTGGCTGCTGCGCAATTTATTTGCTCCAGTACTCTGGACGCCTGATCAATCCCACAGTAATTATCTCTTGTCACTAAAGAAAAACCAAGCCTTCTGCCTGGATGGCCACCTTTCTCACAGAAAGGCTTTCCACTCGGGAAAAAGAAACTCAGAAGTCTACAGTAGAATCTGAGTTTGCCGGCCAGCTCAGTTTCGTGGCCCCTCTGGGGGAGGCGGCAGAGCTCTCCCAAGTGTGGTTCTAGGGCTTGGCTCCACCCTCAGATGTCTGTGTGCCAGCGGGCACACGGCTGGGCCTCTCCCGGCTCCGTTACTCAGCTCCTCAGAGGCACGGAGAGTTGCTCCCACTGGGCCCTCGACTTGAGAGAGACAAGAGACAAGGGACTGTGGATGTGTGGCCCCTGCTGTGGGGGTGCAGGGCACTGCCCGGGGTATCACACTGGCCATGGGATCTGCACACAAATACAACTCCAAGTGCCAAGAACAGATCACAGGCAAAAGGTCTGCAAGGTGCCCAGCCCCAGAATTATCCAGAATCACGGAGCTCCCCCAGACCTGTGCTGTCCAATTTAAATTTAATGTAAATGATATAAAACAAAAACTTCAGTTCTTCGACAAGAGAGCCACATCGTCGGTGCTCAACGGCCACCTGGGCGGCACAGATCTGGCACCTCCCACGTCACGGGACGTTCCAGTGGACTGTGTGGCTCTAAAGGAACACGAGGGGCTGGATTCCGTGTTTCCTCTGTTTACCAGGAAACAGCTGAACAAGCGGAGACCTCATGGTTATTTTTGGGAAAGACAAATCCCAGGAGAAATTACAAGGAGTCTAGTCATGCGGCCATAAGTTCCAGCCCATCCCCACTTGGGCTGTGAGTGGATGCCAGCTGGTTACAGCGCCTTGTCCTTCTCCACTTCAGAGGTGCTTCACGTCGGGGAACGCTGGGTCAGGGTTTCACAGGGGCTTCCCAGCACGACTTGGACGAGAAGGCCTCTGGCTTCCTTCATCTGGGCAACTGGCTCTCCACTTGGGCCTGCAGGGTGAGGCTTTTCAAGGCTTCAGCAACGAGGAGTTTTTTCCGGCCCTGGTAATGAGCCTGTTAGAGCGTGTGCCTGGCTAGGCCAGGAGAGGGCAAGGCAGTAGGATGATGTGGCGGAGAAGGCCAAGAGGAATCAACTGTATCAACAATAATTACTTTTTTTTTTTTTTTTTTGCTTTATTAAGTCCACTTCCATTGAGGAAAACCAGAGAGTCTGGTGCATGGAGCTGGTAACCGTGGGCACCTCTTTGCTGCTGCAAGTGGAACATAGACTGAGTGCTGCACGGAGACCTTTGCTAAGGGCCTCAGTTGATTTGCGTTTTGTCTGGCTCAGAGGCAGGGAGACCTGACCCCTCCTCTTCTCTCCTGCGTTCTTTTTAAGGAATTCCCACTGGGCCGATTATTCTATGATTCTGTCAAAGGCTGTGAAAGCTAAAACCCAAACAGCTGTAGGCTCCCCCCAAGGACGTCTGCAGCCACATCAAGAGAGACTGAGAAAGAATAACTGGAACTATACGCTCATCAGCCTTCCTGTGATGAGGCCTCCCCGCCGACGGAGAAGTCTTAGGGACAGTTAAAAGTTCGTCCCGCAGTGTCCTGGTCATTTGCCGACCAGTGTGTCTGCTCTCACCAGACGTCAGCTCCCTGGGATCAGGCTTCATTCTCTACGGCTGTCCCAGCATCCAGAACGGGCTTGGCACTTAGCAGGCCCTCAGTAAATATTTGTTGAATGAATGGATTTAAAAACTTTAATGGTTTATAGTCTCACTTCTAAGAAGCCCTATCAGTGCCTTTTCTGCCCTTTCAACAAAAATGTTTAAGTCACTGAAACCTCATCTTATTCCATTCATCAATACATTTTAAAAAATGTTCTGCGTGAGCTGAGATCGTTAGCCAAATTGTTGTTGGTGGCGATGGTGGTGGTTCCAGGACTGCCATGAAGGCCTTGCACACCAGGAAGGGGGGCCCAGGGGACTGATGGGACCCACGGAAGGGTTAGACTTCTCCCAAAGCCACCACTTCAGAGGGAAGGAGCAAGTGCTTCAGTCACAGCACAGAAGGCACCCTCCTCACCCAGAGCCCAGGATGCCAAGCTGTGCCAATGGGCAGAATGGAGGACACTTCTGGCAGGGGCACTGGAGAAGCCTTGGGGGAGACTCGGGCCTGGCCAGGGAGGCAACAGGCCAACCAGACTGTGACATTGTCAGTCTGTCCCCAGGTCCTGGCTGATCCACCCCTTCTGCCGGACCTCGGGCTGAGCTGGTTCCTGGCTGGGGACCCAATCCCAGAGCCACTCGGCCACTCCCTCCACCCCCCATGTCAGGGAACGCTGCATTCCAAGGCTGGTCCTTCGGTCTGGATGGCCCTTGGTTTACTCATTCTTCTCGTTCCACCTAAAATGTCACCTCCACAGGGAAGTGTTCCCTGATTCCTCAGACTGGTTCTATTCCCCTTTACTTTCTCTGAAAGCACCCTGTCACTTTCTCTATTATGACAGACTAGAGGCCTGGTGCATGGATTAGTGCTCCGGTGGGGTCCCTCGGCCTGGCTTGCAGGGATTGGGCGGAAGTCAAAGGACCTCACCGGGGCACGATCAGGCCGGGAAGGAACCTCGGAAGGACTCCAGGGCGAGTCTGGCCCATCTCCCCCACTCCCGATAGGCTGGAACCCCAGCAGCAAGCTAACCTACGGGTCGGAGTATCTACCCCCTGGTGGTCAGTGCGCGTCATAGTGACTGGTCGAACAGTCGAACGGTTGGACACTTAGCATGTTAGGCTTTTATTATATAGGATTAGGTTTCTGGGTGACTGGCTGTTAAATATGGTCTCTCTCACTAGACCGCAACTCCATGAGGTCAGGGACATGTCTGTCTCCCAGCGCTAGCCCAGGGCTGGGTGCACAGTAGGCATTCAACAAGGCCCTCCTGCTGTGGCTCCCATTATGGGTGCCCTCTGTTTAGGGATTAAGCTTGGGTGTCTATGGAGACGTGGACCCTGAGCCCTTTGCTCTTTTGGCAACTGACACGAGTAAACTGGCTTCGCTCCACACCTCTGCTTCTCCTGCAAAAACCCCAGGCCATTCTTCACACGGGTGAAGGGCATGGAGTTAGACTCAGAAAGGCGGGGCAGGACCCTGAAAAAGCTTCCCATGTCATGCCCGAAGGCCTTTATACAGACTCCAAAAGCCAGCAGGTGGAAATGAACTGAACTCATTAAGCTTTTAAAAGACTTAAGCCATTCAGAGTTTCTTTTGGTATGCAACACAGAGTAAAGATCAAATAAAAATTGTTATTTAAAATAAGAGCCAGACAAGTGCCTTGCAGTCAAGCAGGAAATAATTCTCACTAATTTCTTTTTTTAAAAATATATTTTTATTGATTTCAGAGAAGGAGAGGAAGAGAGAGACAGAAACATCAACGATGAGAGGGAATCATTGATTGGCTGCCTCCTGCAGGTTGGACCGAACCTGCAACCCAGGCATGTGCCCCCGACCGGAATCGAACCTGGGACCCTTTGGTCTGCAGGCCGACGCTCTATCCACTGAGCCAAACCAGTTTCGGCCTCACTGATTTCTTTAAAAATCTTATAATAATTACACTCTTACGTAGAAATATATTTAGTTCTGGTTCTTTAACTTTTTCCATTAACAAATGCATTCCTCTATACCACACTATTTTAATTACTGCAGTTTTGTGCTATGTTCGTATACTCCATCAAACTAGTCTTTTCTCATGTCTCCTTTTAACAGATTTTCTCATTTATTCTTAGTGTTTCTTCTTCCAGATACGTTTTAGAATCATTTCCCCAGTTTTTAAAGACTTACAATGGGATTTTTCTTTGACACCATTAAACCTAAAAATACTAATTTGAGAATAAACATCCCAGTTGTTTTCCATATCCTCATGGCATCTCTCTCCATTTTAAATTCCTCAGAATAACTTTACCTGCCCTCGTCATTTCCTCAGAAAAATTATTTTCAAGAATTTACGAGACCCAGGAAACTATTACAAATGTAAAACTAAGCCAGGAATGATTTGAACAGCAGCAAATCTGAAAAT
The DNA here is from genome assembly GCF_027574615.1 of Eptesicus fuscus. Lineage (NCBI taxonomy): Eukaryota > Metazoa > Chordata > Mammalia > Chiroptera > Vespertilionidae > Eptesicus > Eptesicus fuscus. The sequence continues at coordinate 26,488,036 of NC_072492.1, read as the reverse complement.
ACATAAAGAGCTTATCAAACAATGTAGAGGAGGGACTCTTGGCCAAACCAAATGAAAACCCATTAAAACTAGGCAGATCATGTGCCTAAATGGGATTTTAGCATAACTACCATTTATCCCATTTAATTAATATTTTCCCGACACACAATAACTTGCACTAAAATACCGTTCTCTTGCCTTGAAATTTCTAATTATTGCTGCAACCCACACCATTATGCTACTCCACGGCTTTCTCCATCTTTCATGCCATTTAAGCAGCAAGATTTTCAATTATCTACGCAGGACGGACAGAGATACCTTTAAGGAAGGGGCATAATATGCAACTCAATTTCTCTAAAAGCCAGGGGAGATCATTTTTTGCCAGGACAAACACACTTGTCTTTCATTATTTTTTTTTCCCCACATAAAGAATAAAACAGGCTATTTAAAACATCCATTAAAATGCAAATTTTGATATCCCAAGAGAAAAATGTTAATCATTTAAATAGGCAGGATTTTCGCCCACCCTCACCACTTCCCACCTCTCTCAAGTTTCAGAAGATGTAGCCTCAGCCCACACAAGTTCAGCCAGCCAAGGAGTCCTTAGGTCCTTACAAACTCCCAGTTAGGAGAGAGGGCTGGGACAGAGGGAGGGAGTGACTTTTCCTCCCTTTGAAGGAAGGGGTGGAAAGAAAGAAAATATCTAGTCCCTCCTATAAGCCAGGCATGAGACAAGATGATCATCCATCCATCCATTCCTCCCTCCATCCTTTCCTTCCCTCCCTCCCTCCTTCCATCTCTCCATCCATCCCTCCCTTCCTCCATCTCTCCATCCATCCATCCCTACCTCCCTCCAATCACCCATCCCTTCATCTCTCCCTCCCTCCCTCCTTGTCTTCCTCCATTCACCCATCTCTCCCTCCCTTCATCCTTCCATTCCTCCCTCCATCCTTCCATCCATCTATCCCTCCCTCCATCCATCTCTATCTCTGCTCATTTAATAGTCACAATTGCCTTGCAAGGGGGATTGTCATTCTCATCTACAGACAAGGAAACTGAGGCCCAGACAGGTAAACAGCTTGCCCAGCTGGTAGGTGGGTGCAGGCTTCCAAAGCCCCCAGCCCATGGTGACCCTGCAGGGTCCCCAAGTCCCATCCAGACTCACCCAGCATCCCCATGCCAAGCATGAACGCGTCCATGGTGTAAGGCAGTCCCCGGGCCCGGCCTCTTGTCCCAGGTGGGAACATGACTTCTTTCGGCTGAGCTTTCTTACATTCTACCTGTTAAACAGAAAGGCGAACAAATGAGATGCAAATGAATTCCACGTAAATGTCAAATGCAGAGCTGATCTGGTTACGAGCTGGGTTATTTTTAGCCTTGCTCCTTACTCACTGTAAAAATAGCCGTGCAGAGTAAATGGCCTGCAAAATAAATATTTAAGAAAACACACCATTTGCGCAAATCCTGCTTCAGAAAAACCTACAAGGATGAAATTGGGTTTGGAAGGGCAGCGCGGACGTAAGCTTAAGATACACACGCGTGGGTTGGGAGCTCAGAGTGTGCAGAAGGCATGAGAAGCAAGGAGGCACTCAGGGCTGTTTGTGGTGTCTGAGAACAGTAACAACCCTGCATGATTGGATGGACCTTTACATGTTTACAAAGTCCTCGTGGGTTCCTTTCAGTCAGTGACTCTTCACACCGGGCCATCTGACTCCACCTCTCATTAAACAGAGAGGCCAGTTAGTCTTAGTTCCATTTCACAGATGAGAAAACGGAGCGTCAGAAGACTTGTGTCACCGGCTGTAAACCGTATCCTGGCAGGGGCAGGCCTGAAGGATGGATCGCTATAAAACTATCCCCGGCACACTCCCGAGGGAAGAAATAAAATTAAACGCTGATTCTGCCCATCTGGATTACAGGTTTCTCATTTTGCACCACATCTTCAAGGGGTTGATAATCATGTCTGTTTCCTTCCGCCTCCAATATTTCATAATCCTATTTTGCTCACACATCCAGAAGTTACTTACTCAACAACATATATCTATATCTACCCATCTCTATGTCTACCTATATAAATAACATATAATGCAAACCCCAGGAAACAAGTGAAACTGTTGCTGCTGAAGTTCCTACAATATTTTCCTAGGGTTCCTTAGGCCCTTACTCAGCATTACTTGCTCTTAGTTTACAGATAAATGGAACAGGCACTGTTAGCCAGTGATCAGTCCCACTGCTGATGAAGATGGGATGTCGTAGGGTGAGGCAGAGATCCTGAAACTGCCCATACCATCAAGGGTACGCATATCCGAAAACCCACCAAGCATCTGAAGGAAGTCACCAGACAGAAGCAATGTGTGCCATCCGTCGTTACAATGGTGGGGGGTTGGTAGGCGTGCCCAGGCCAAAGAGAGGGGCTGGGCGCAGGGTCACTGGCGCAGAAAGAGTGCTGAATTTTTGCTGCATGTACTTAAGAATGCAGAAAGCAACGCCGAGCTTAAGGCTTTAGACGTAGACTCTCTGGTCACTGAGCACATCCAGGTGAACAAAGCTCCCAAGATGCAGTGCAGAACTTACAGAGCTCATGGGCGGATTAACCCTTACGTGAGCTCTCCCTGCCCCAGTGAGATGATCCATATTGAAAAGAGCAGATTGTTCCTAAAACGGAAGAGGAGGTTGCACAGAAGAAAAAGATATCCCAGAGGAACTGAGGAATCAAAAACTTATGACCCGGAAGTAAATTCAGCATAAAATAAGTGCTAATAAAAGTTAAAAAAAGAAAGAGCCCGGCTAGTGTAGCTCAGTGATTGAGTATCGACCTATGAGCCAGGAAGTCCTGGTTCCATTCCAGGTCAGGGCACATGCCTGGGTGGGGGGCTCGATCCCCAGTGGGGGGTGCCCAGGAGGCAGCCGATCAATGATTCTCTCTCATCACTGATGTTTCTATCCTTCTCTCCCTCTCCCTTCCTCTCTCTGAAATGAAAGAAAGAAAGAAAGAAAGAAAGAAAGAAAGAAAGAAAGAAATCAGAATTGGGTGTATCAGATTTCTCCCCTAAACCTAGTGTGACAATTTGCTCCTGGACTCCAGGTCCCACCACCCCCAGGACTCAGAAGCAGGCTGAGAAACCTCATTTGCAAGAGCCTGCCCGAGCAGGGTGTGCTCTGCGGAGGCAGACAGATAATTACCTGACGATAACACCAGGATCCGGAATAATACCGCTAACCAGCTCACTTCCTAATAGCCCTATCGGTGACAATCTACTGCATTGTCTTATGAAAACCCGCTGCCTGTTCCTAGGCAACCTGATCAACGAAAATTTCAGGTTTATACAATTTTCATTTAGGGAACATAAAGGTTAACTGACTGTAATGGGAATATTTTAAACAAACCCACCTACTCTTCATCTCTCTGAGAAGGGCTGGCAGCTCTGTTTAATTCTGCTGTCTCCGCTGGTGTTGTTTTGGGCAGCGCCAACTGCGTGGGTTCTGTCAACCACTGTTGTGCCAACCACGGGCACTCCCTGAGGCCAGGGGATGTGGCATGCCTACTCTCTCAGGGACCCCGGCACCTCCCGGGCACTTGAGTGACAGGGAGAGGCGGCAGTCGCACCAGGGAGCCTGCCTGGCCTGCACTGAAGGCTTCTGGGAAGATGTCTCAGGACCAGGAGGTCTGCCCACCCAGCCCTGATCCTCTGAGGATGTTGGATGAAGAACACACACAAAAGGGGAAAGAGGCAGAACTACCCTCTGTATCGCAAGTTCCTTCTAGTGGGTCAGGGGCTCGCTGAGGATGGAACTATGTCCTTCACCCATCACACGGGAGGAAACCTCGTCTCCCCCACCAGACAGTCCTTAGGGCGGGCATCAGGGTCAGTCCCATCTTCCCTGGTGCCTCAGTGAAGGTCCACACACAGCGTGGACTCACTCACATGCTCGTTACGGCCAAGGAGACCATCTGTTTAATTCAATGGGCTGAGCAACTCCAAGCACCGCAAGTGCTGAGCTGGGGGGACGCCAAGATAGATAAGGCAGCCCCACCTCGGAGAGCCCTCATTCTTCTGAAAAGCACCGACCTGTTACGTTCTCCTAGCATTAGGGCAAGTCCTCATTCGTCAACCAGACCTTGTAACTCCTGGGCCCGGCAGCCTCTGGAGCCTCTTGGGTTAGACCACATTTGGGTCACACCCAACCCTCCCCCAACTCTGCCACCTTCCCACCGGGCCCTGGGCAAACCAGAGGACTTGGCATGGACAACCCGAGTTATAGTCCGAACCAACACGGGGAAAACCCAGCTGGTCTCCGAAGCCCAAGTCACATCCTTAGGTCATCTGGCCACACGCTGTGTCCCCGTCAGCTGCGTAACTAATACCCCAAACTTAGTGGCTTCGAGCAACAATTTATCATTCTTTCTCGTGGTTCTGTGAGTTGAGTGGGCTCAGCGGGGCTCTGGCTTGCTGTCTCTCATGTGTTTGTGGTCAGATGGTGGCTGGGGCTGAAACCTGAGAGCCTGGACTCGGAGCGAGGCCCACGACGGCTTCCTCAATCACGAGGCCGCTGGTTCTGCAGGGCCTGTCCGTGGTGGGGGCGGGGCACCTACTCCTGGCTTCTCCATGGCCCTCGGTCTTCTCACAGTGATGGCAGCCCCGTCCCAAGCACAAGCACGCCCAGGACAGCCGGCGCTGCCAGGCTTCTTCCAGCCCAGCCCTGGGAGTCTCACTGCTACTTCCATCCTGTTCTGCTGGGGACCAGCCTCGACTGGGTGTGGGGTGCACACAAGGACGTGAATCCTGGGGGGCACAGCTCAAGGGCCGTCCGTGGAGACTAACCGCCACATGAGCTCAGTGAAGAGCAGTGAGCGGACCGACGGGGGGAACTATTCCTCTCACCCTTGGAGTCCAGCTGGCTGGGTTCCTGGGGCAGTGGGCACTGAGGCTGCCTTCCCCAGGGGGCACCAGCAGGACATGGGAGCTCCTCTCCCAGGGCAGCCCAGAGAGGCTTGTCTGGCCCCCAGGTCAACAGAAGCGCGATGGGAGCAGTTCTCCAGGTGACCAGATCTCTAGCTCTGCAGTCTCAGCACCACCTCTGAGACCCCGTGTGTAAATACGCCCGACCCCCTCTCCCCACCACGCACACACCAGGGTGCTTGTCGAGGGGGGTAGAGTCTGAGGCAGGAACATCTCTGAGTCTTGGTCCTTGAGTCTCCTCAACCAACACCTCAGCCCCCACCTCCACAGCGCCTCCTGGTGGCTGCACTGCTATTGCCTCAAAGGCAGCCGCAGGAAACCAGTCAGGTTGGCGGGGCCAGAGATTGAGCAGGAGGTGCCACTTGGAGCTGTGCTTGTGAGAAGCCCGGAGGACACTGTAACCAGCGGCTCATACTGGGAAGACGAGGTCTCCCATTTTCCAGTTTCACGGCTGACAAAGCCAAGAAGCAGTCCCACCCCAGGGGCTGAAGACCAGCTCCCCAAAGGTGGATGGGACTGGCTTTAAAATGCCCATCTCCAAGCATGCTGCTCTGCTTCAGCAACTGGGCTTGGAGGAGAGGAGTGGCTTCCCGTGCCCCACGGCTATGGGTCCGCAAGAATGGCCTTTAGGGGGACTCACAGGCTGACCTGAGCTTGCTCCAACCCTCCGCGCTGGCTGCTCACAGCGGGTGGGGGCCTCACTCCATCAGGGTCCAGAGCAACTCAGCAAGGGCCGCTTCTAATCTAACTCTCTACTTAGAAATAATTTCACTTATAGGGAAGTTGCAAGGACAGCACAAAGCACACCTGTACCCTTTACCCAGATCACCTGTTGTCACCGGGGTGTCACTCTGCTTTCTCATTGGCACACTCTCTCGGACTGTAGCTATGATTTCCCCCTGACCATTTGAGAGCGAGTTGCACACATGAGGGTGTGCCTTTCCCAAACGTAAAGACACTTTCTGATGTAACCGCAGTGCCGTTATCAACCTCCGACATTTAACACTGATGTCCTTTATCACCGTCTCTCCACCTTACAGAGCAGGAAGCGAGGCCCAGGATGTCAGACACCTGGCCTAGCACTGCCGACTGGTCCCTGGGTGGCAGGGCTGGGCCTGAGCCCAGATCTGCCTGATGCCATGGCCCGTGCCCAAGGAGTGGGTCCTCTGCCATGCCCTAAGGGGGCACGTTTGGCACTGGCTCTCGGAGAAGGCGCTGGGACTTCTGTGGGGACAGCTTCTCAGCAGCTACTCGGAGTGGCTGCCCACCCCCCATCCCCCCAGCTGGCCCGGAGCCCTCACTGAGGCAGCTCCCGGCCTGGCACCCTAGGGAAGAGGAAGAGGCTGGCAGCCTGAGAAACCAGGGTCTGGGAGGTGAAAAGGCTTTTGTTTTTTCCTGGTTTCTACACAAACAGCCCCTGTCAGCACGCCCCCAGGGCCGGAGGGAAACCAGGCCCCTCCTGGTCTGGCGAAACCCAAGCCCTGGGCTGTGGCCTTGACTTTCAGCCCAGGACAAGGAAACTCTGTGTGGCCTGAAGGGGCCAGTGTTTGCAGCCTCGCTTCCACCCCAAACAGGTCATGTTAGAAACGGGGAGAGAGGGGCCCATTTCCAAGGGTAAAACCCACCGCTGGCTGCTCAGAGGTCAACCCGGACTGGCTGGCTGGGAGGAGGGGAGGGGAGCAGGGGTGGGCGAGTGCTCGGGGATGACTGTGGCTTCCACGGTGGACACTGTCCTTCTGTGCAGCTCCTTGGATGACAGAGGTCTGACCTGGTCTTGCCCTGAGATCAGGGGCTGCTCCCCAGCCAGGCTCTGGGGATCCAGGCCAACACTCTCCTCTGAAGCCCCCAGCTCACCATCTCCTCGGTCCTGAGGCCCCGAGCGCCTTCCAGGGAAGGGGCGATGACACCCTAGTGTGAAGATTCAGGGGTCCTGCCCTGGCCAGGTGGCTCAGTTGGTTGGAGCATCATCCTGTACACCAAAGGGCGGTGGGTTCAATTTCTGGTGGGGGCACATGCCCAGGTTGTGGGTTCGATCCCTGGTCAGGGCACATACAGGAGGCAACCAATTGATGTTTCCCTTTTACATCAATGTTTTTCTCTCTCCCTTTCCATCCCCACTTCCTCTCTCTCTTTAAAAAAAAAAAGAGGGAGAAACCAAGATGGCGGCATAGGTTAAACACCTAACCTGCAGCCGGGCACAACAATTTCAAAAATACAACTAGAGGTCAGAACGGACATCGTCCAGAACCACAGGAAAGTTGGTGGACTGAAATGCCCACAGCTGGGGAGAAGGAGAAGGCCACGGGGATAGTCGGGGAAGCCGTAAAAGCCTGAGGTATGGAGAAACGGGCGGAGACACGAGCACACGCGCCTGCGGGGAGGATGGAACCGGAGAGGAGGGGGCGGCTGATGACCTGGCCGGAGTTCACTGGCAGGAAGGAGATAAAGGCTCCGGAGTGCGCTGAGCACCGGCTCCGATTGCACTGAACCCCATTCCGGGCGAAACCCTGGGAAACTCACTAACTTTCGCAACTCCGCCGCCCCCGCAGGCCGCCCGGCCCGGGACGCTGGGGACGCCGCCGCAGCGGCGGCGCCCGGAGCCCAGCAGCCTCCCAGCACCCGTCCCCGCCGCGCAGCCCCCGCTCGCCTGGTGCCGCGGGCCGCGCGCCCCGCACACCGGACGGAGGCCCGGGCGCCCTCTCCGTGCACCTCCCGGTGGCGCTAGACTTCAGTAGAGTTGACTGAATTCAAGGGATTAAGAAGTATAAATTGGAGGGACGCCGCGGCGGCGACGTCCGGAACACAGCGATGGCGCTGCCTGGAGCTCGGCGGCCGCCCAGCGCCCGTCCCAGCCGCGCGGCCCTCGTGCGCCTGGTTCCGCGGGACGCGCGCACCGCGCACCGGACGGAGGCTCGGGCGCCCTTTCCGTGCACCTCCCGGCGGCGCTAGACTTCAGTAGAGTTGACTGAAATGAAGGGATTAAGAAGTACAAATGGGGAAGTTTGAAAAAGATGGCGGCGGAGGTTAAAGGCTGTTCTGTTGCCTCGCACCCAGCGAAATCGGAGGGGATGAGGTGTGGAGGTGTGTGGGTCTGGCTGGTGGCGGGGGAAAGGGGCTTTTGTTCCAAACCTAAGGGAGATTAGCTCTCCATCACCCTGAAACCCATCTTCTGGTGAACCCCGGGAGACCCAGATGCCTGCGGGGAGAGGCGGGACTCTTGCAGAGGTGCGCCCAGCAATCAGTGTTTGCTGCGCTGGAGTGCGGAACGAAGGGACTCAGATACATGGAAGGCAGAAGGACCAGACTCACAGCCATCGCGGCTCGCCGCACCATGGCCTGTTGGCGCCCTGAGACCCCGCCCCGCCCTGGGACCCGCCCCGCACGTTTTGAAGACCTGCCCCGCAAGTCTTGCAGGCACACCTGCGCCCCAAGCAACGGCTTATGCATGTGGGTGGACTGCCCTCTGGCAGCGGACCAGATGATCTGCTGTTCTAGTCGGACTGCTCCAGGGCCACTCAGACAGGAGGAAGAAACTACAGTTTTTGCTGTAATCCTTGCGGAGTGCCTAAGGCAGTAGCTGATCTACACCCCATTGGAGACCCAGAAACGAGGGCATCTAGTGGTCTGTGGGAGATGACACCAGATTTCAACCACGTGCATAAGGGACACATTCAACGGGAATATTCAGTGAGCGCCAAAGCTTTGCTGCACCAAGACCCGGCCCATAAACGTGTCTCCTGCACAGCAACTCTTCCTTTATAGACAAAGAGAGCCCCCCCAGTGACACCAACAACAATCAAGACTTAACTATACAAAGGAGGACCAAGATGGAGGCATAGGGCGGAAGCCTGATTGTTGCCTACCACAACAACTTTGAGACTACGACAAGAGAGCAGAGCAGACACCATCCAAGACCACCATAGGGCTGGCTGAGTAGATGCTCTACAACTAGAATAAAAGAGGGGTATGTGGGATGATGCTGATGCCAGTGACCCAAAGACCACACTTTAAGAACTACAGCTCAGGCGACACAAAAGAACTATGGCTCAGGCGATACAACAGCGGCCTGGAACGTGCTCGGCGCAGTTCCCCCGGCGGTCTCCGGCTGAGGGGACGGCTCCACTGGCAGCCAAGCACGGACAGACGAGCCCCTATGAGACATGGGGTGGGAGACTCCGCGCTTGCTGACCTCTGAGTCCGTCAAGAATCTCAACGCCCCGGAAGCGGCCAGGTGCGCATGCTCGGCGACCGGCCACCGATGCAGACCCAAGGGCCGACACAGCGACGCCAGACTGGCCCACCGCCATGCACCGGGTGCACCGGAGCTTCGCCGAGCCGCCGCCCGACGAGTTCTGCAGCAGCCATACTGGAGCTCTGGAAGGATGGCCAGGGGAATTGCTGAGGGGGGATTGACCGGCAGGAATTGGGATCGGGAAGACGGGGCCCCGCTGAGACCCGGGTGCGGGCGGGGTTGCGCGCCTCTGGGCTCGGGTGTGGTCACACGCCTCTGGGTATAAGTGAGGCCTCACGTCCCTGGGTCTAGGTGAGGCCACATGCCCCTGGGTCCAGGTGAGGCCGGACTCCGGGTCCGGGTGAGGCCAAGTGCCCCTGGACCCGGATGACGCTGGATCCCGTGCCCGTGCGAGGCCAAGCGCCCCTGGGTCTGGGAGAGCCCACACACCCCTGGGTCCAGGCGAGACCATGTGTCCCTGGATCCGGGTGAGGCCGTGTGCACCTAGGCCCGGGTGAGCCCAAGTGGCCCTGGGTCTGGGAGAGGCCAAGCGTCCCTGGGTCCGGGTGAGACCATGTGTCCCTGGATCCGGGTGAGGCCTCGTGCACCTAGGCCCGGGTGAGGCCACGTGCCCCTGGGTCGGGGAGAGGCCAAGCATCCCTGGGTCCGGGCGAGACCATGCGTCCCTGGATCCGGATGAGGCCTCATGCACCTAGGCCCGGGTGAGCCCAAGTGGCCCTGGGTCTGGGAGTGGCCAAGCGTCCCTGGGTCCGGGTGAGACCATGCGTCCCAGGATCCGGGTGAGGCCTCGTGCACCTAGGCCCGGGTGAGCCCAAGTGGCCCTGGGTCTGGGAGAGGCCAAGCATCCCTGGGTCCGGGTGAGACCATGCGTCCCTGGATCCGGATGAGGCCTCGTGCACCTAGGCCCGGGTGAGCCCAAGTGGCCCTGGTTCTGGGAGAGGCCAAGCGTCCCTGGGTCCGGGTGAGACCATGCGTCCCTGGATCCAGATGAGGCCTCGTGCACCTAGGCCCGGGTGAGCCCAAGTGGCCCTGGGTCTGGGAGAGGCCAAGCGTCCCTGGGTCCGGGTGAGACCATGCGTCCCAGGATCTGGGTGAGGCCTCGTGCACCTAGGCCCGGGAGAGCCCAAGTGGCCCTGGGTCGGGGAGAGGCCAAGCGTCCCTGGGTCGGGGTGAGACCATGTGTCCCTGGATCCGGGTAAGGCCTCGTGCACCTAGGCCCGGGTGAGCCCTGGTGGCCCTGGGTCTGGGAGAGGCCAAGCGTCCCTGGGTCCGGGTGAGACCATGCGTCCCTGGATCCGGGTGAGGCCTCGTGCACCTAGGCCCGGGTGAGCCCAAGTGGCCCTGGGTCTGGGAGTGGCCAAACGTCCCTGGGTCTGGGTGAGACCATGCGTCCCTGGATCCGGGTGAGGCCTCGTGCACCTAGGCCCGGGTGAGCCCAAGTGGCCCTGGGTCGGGGAGAGGCCAAGCGTCCCTGGGTCCGGGTGAGACCATGTGTCCCTGGATCCGGGTGAGGCCTCGTGCACCTAGGCCCGGGTGAGCCCAAGTGGCCCTGGGTCTGGGAGAGGCCAAGCATCCCTGGGTTCAGGTGAGACCATGTGTCCCTGGATCCGGGTGAGGCCTCGTGCACCTAGGCCCGGGTGAGCCCAAGTGGCCCTGGGTCGGGGAGAGGCCAAGCGTCCCTGGGTCCGGGTGAGACCATGTGTCCCTGGATCCGGGTGAGGCCTCGTGCACCTAGGCCCGGGTGAGCCCAAGTGGCCCTGGGTCTGGGAGAGGCCAAGCATCCCTGGGTCCGGGTGAGACCATGCGTCCCTGGATCCGGGTGAGGCCTCGTGCACCTAGGCCCGGGTGAGCCCAAGTGGCCCTGGGTCTGGGAGTGGCCAATCGTTCCTGGGTCCGGGTGAGACCATGCGTCCCTGGATCCGGGTGAGGCCTCGTGCACCTAGGCCCAGGTGAGCCCAAGTGGCCCTGGGTCGGGGAGAGGCCAAGCGTCCCTGGGTCCGGGTGAGACCATGTGTCCCTGGATCCGGGTGAGGCCTCGTGCACCTAGGCCCGGGTGAGCCCAAGTGGCCCTGGGTCTGGGAGAGGCCAAGCATCCCTGGGTCCGGGTGAGACCATGTGTCCCTGGATCCGGGTGAGGCCTCGTGCACCTAGGCCCGGGTGAGCCCAAGTGGCCCTGGGTCTGGGAGAGGCCAAGCGTCCCTGGGTCCGGGTGAGACCATGTGTCCCTGGATCCGGGTGAGGCCTCGTGCACCTAGGCCCGGGTGAGCCCAAGTGGCCCTGGGTCTGGGAGAGGCCAAGCGTCCCTGGGTCCGGGTGAGACCATGCGTCCCTGGATCCGGGTTAGGCCTCGTGCACCTAGGCCCGGGTGAGCCCAAGTGGCCCTGGGTCTGGGAGTGGCCAAACGTTCCTGGGTCTGGGTGAGACCATGTGTCCCTGGATCCGGGTGAGGCCTCGTGCACCTAGGCCCGGGTGAGCCCAAGTGGCCCTGGGTCGGGGAGAGGCCAAGCGTCCCTGAGTCCGGGTGAGACCATGTGTCCCTGGATCCGGGTGAGGCCTCGTGCACCTAGGCCCGGGTGAGCCCAAGCGGCCCTGGGTCTGGGAGAGGCCAAGCATCCCTGGGTCCGGGTGAGACCATGTGTCCCTGGATCCGGGTGAGGCCTCGTGCACCTAGGCCCGGGTGAGCCCAAGTGGCCCTGGGTCTGGGAGAGGCCAAGCGTCCCTGGGTCCGGGTGAGACCATGCGTCCCTGGATCCGGATGAGGCCTCGTGCACCTAGGCCCGGGTGAGCCCAAGTGGCCCTGGGTCGGGGAGAGGCCAAGCGTCCCTGGGTCCGGGTGAGACCATGTGTCCCTGGATCCGGATGAGGCCTCGTGCACCTAGGCCCGGGTGAGCCCAAGTGGCCCTGGGTCTGGGAGAGGCCAAACGTTCCTGGGTCTGGGTGAGACCATGTGTCCCTGGATCCGGGTGAGGCCTCGTGAACCTAGGCCCGAGTGAGGCCACGTGCCCCTGGGTCTGGGAGAGGCCAAGCGTCCCTGGGTCCGGGAGAGACCATGTGTCCCTGGATCCAGGTGAGGCCTTGTGAAACTAAGCCCAGGTGAGGCCACGTGCCCCTGGGTCTGGGAGAGGCCAAGCGTCCCTGGGTACGGCTGAAGCCAGATCCTGGGTCCGGGTGAGGCCTTGCGCCCCTGGATCCATCCGGGTGAGGCTGGGTCCCAGGCCCGGGTGAGACCACGCGCCCCTTGGGTATGGGTTAGGCCACGTGCCCCTTAGTCCAGGTGACGCCGTGCCCCTGGGTTCGGCCGAGACCAAACCAGAGGGAGTCGGACCTCCATTACCACCATTTGTCCACCATCCAGAGCTGAGGGGTCAGTGCTGACATGTACACATAAGGAACTACTGGTCATCGAAATTGGGTCTCAAAAGAACTGTTGGTCCAGGGGGAAGCTCGCTACAGATTGATTCATTTGCCTGTCAGCATAACTATTATTGCTCGTCTCACATTCAGTTCTTATTAGTATATATCTAGTGACATTTGATCTTGTTCATCTAGAGGAAATGATGAACAACATAGACTGAGGAACAAGAACAGAACCAGAAGTAAGGAGGCATCAATCGGACTATCGGGCCTCAGAGGGAGGATAGGGGAGGGTAGGGGGAGGGTGGGGGGGAGGGGGAGAGTTCAACCAAAGGACCTGCATGCATGCATATAAGCCTATCCAACGGTTAAGTTCAACAGGGGATTGGGGCCTGCGTGGGGAGAGGGGTGGGATGGGAATGGGGGGATGAGGACAAATATGTGATACCTTAATCAATAAAGAAATAAAAAAAAAAAAAATAAAAAAATAAAAAAAAAAATTAAAAAAAAAAGAAAAAGGAAAAAAAAAAGGATTCAGGGGTCCTGCCTGGAGCCCAGCAGCTACCTAGACTCCCCAGTAAGGCAGGAGAGTCAGCTGCCCCCCAGGAACCACACCCCGTGGCCGCAGCCTTTCCTCCTGCCCACTGCTCTCTCTTGCCCTCTCTGCCGGTCACAAGCCTTTCTGGAGACTCCAGGAGGGCAGGACCCCCTGGGGCTCATGCAGGTTCATAATCCAGGTTCAGGGGGACCTGCTCTCAAGAGCAGAGCAGGGAGGCCCAACAGGAGGCCAGCTTCTCGGGGAGGAGAGGTCTCTACTGTCCTCAAAGCCTGGGCTGTGCCAGAGAACACCCGGCTGCTGCAAAACGAAGGCGGGGGTGGGGGTGGGGGTTGTTCAACAACAACTCTGAGTTCTAAGGCGGCATCAGCAGAGCATCAAACCGGTGAGTCCCGGGCCTGTGGACCCCGCACAGCTGCTCGCCGCACACCCAGGCAGCTGATAGCTGCTGAACGGAGCTGAAGAACAAGGCTGCGGAGTGCCAAGGTGCAGGACGATAGCACGTCAGCAGCCCGCTCCAGAGAGGCCAGAGGGCAGGACCCCACTCTCCCCCACCCCCGGGCGCTCACCCCCGAGATGGACCCGCTGGGGTCTCTCTCTGAGTGACCTTCAGAGCATCAGGTCACCTCTTCTTGGTTCTACCGTCCACTCCAGGGTTCCCACTCTACAGAGTCGCTTATCCCTGGCCAATAGGATTATTCCCGGGAGAGAGGAGCACAGCGTGTCCTGAGCACTCCCATACGCTAGGCATGGTCACGCCATCCTCCTGTGTGTGCATATACATGTATGATGGATAGTATATACACATAATGAAGGTGATAAAGCCAGTTCCTATCTGTGCTGACTTAAACCCCCAAGACTGGGGAGCAGCGAGGAGAGGAAGTGGCCGCAACCCCAGCCCAGCAGACTGTGGCTGACTTTCTCTCTCCTTAACTTCCCCCGCCTGCCGCCAGGTAGGGCCCCAGCTTCCTGCTTTCATCAGCAAGGTGCACAGAGGGAGCTGCAGAGGCTGCACTATTTGGGGAAAAAGCTGATGGTGGCAGCAACAGCTGTTCTTTTCCTTTCTGGGAACCTGCAAGGACATTTCAAAGTGAAAGGAAACCTCCGCCTCCAGCAGGTGCCCAGACAGCCACCAGGCTGGGTGCTTCCCCCAGGCAGGGTGGGCTTTGCTGGGGCCCTGCGCCGAAGGGGCCCAGCTAATCTCTCTATTTGAAAGCGAAGAAAAGAGGTGTGGCTTGAGCATTAGCCTGTACCTCCTGGGAAGTCAGGCAAAGAGCAGCCCGGCAAAGGCAAAGGCAGAACAGGCTCCAGGCAAGGGGAGCAGAGGGAGAGTTGCCTCTTTCGGGGGTCCCTGCGCCCCTCCCGGGGTGATGTGTAGGGGATGCAGGAGGCAGCAAACGCAGCAAAGCCCAGAGGTGAGGGGCACCTAGACACTGAGAAAGATGCTCCGCTCTCCTCATCCCCCACACCCCATGGTGACCTCACCAGAGGACAGATGAAGGGCAAATGAGTCAGAACTCAGGGGACTGGGAGGCCACCTCCCCTCCAGCCACATTACTTCTGCCTAAACAGCAACAAACACTTACCCCCAACCACTCAGCCTGCCCTCCCCGTCACTCCCCCAACACAGAAATCCCTCTGCCCCAATTAACAGCAGTACACAAACAATGCGTGTGCCAGTGCGTGATGGCGGGGGGCGGGGGGGAGACACAGGACCTCCCTCTCCACGAAAAGCGAGATTCATTTATTAAGTGCCTCTCTGGCATTTCCTTTTTTTGCCTTCATCCTGCTTGTTTAATATTGCATTTGACATTCTCATTTTATAAATGGTAACAGAAGCAGAATGGATGGCTAAAATTAGCTTACGAGTGAGAATGATGCTACAAATAGGGTGGGGAACACAGAAGCCTAGTTAATTCCACCCACATTACTCCCCCTTCCTCCACTTTTGGGCTGGTTCCCGACCCAGCTCCCAGGCTTCCAGCTGAGGAGGAGCAGCCTGAGGGAGGGGACTGTGCCCAGTCATCCGGGCACCTTGCCAGGTGGCAGCGCCCCATGCCCACCCTGCCTGGGGCTCTGCGGACCGCCTGGCCCAGCTCTGCAGCGGCAGGTCCCAGAGGCCAACCCAGGACTCCCCTGCTGTCTCTCCTCCTGGCCCCTCCCACCCCTAAGGGCCTGCTCCAGGGTTAACCCCCCAGGGTGCCCTGGGCTGAAGGCAGTAGGCCTGAGACCCCACCAGGCTTTGCTGGAGGAGTGGGATGATTCAGCTGCAGGGCCTGCGTCAGCTTCCCTGGGACCTCCCCTCGGTGCCCCCCCCTCCACCCCCCCGCTCTGTAGGATGTGCCCTCCACAATGCACGGAGTGTGCCTACCTCACACCCTGCCCTGCCCCGGAGACTCGGGTCCTAGTCCTGCTCTGGTCTGCACACCTGCATTTTACTGACCTGTAATCATGCCAGGAACGCCTTAGCTTGTGAGCACAATTTGTTCAATAAAATGATTCTAAGAATAATGACAGGGGTGACGACAATAATAGTAAAAAGACCCGTCACCTCGATAGAGTGCGCTGTGTCCTTTAAGAGCCCTTCCCGAGTCCTCAGCCCACCCTCTCTGAGGCAGGGGCCATCATCACTGTCTCAGAGGTGGGCCCAGAAGCTCCATGACTTGCCCAAGGTCACACACTGGAGCAGTGAGCAGCTGCACTGGGCACTGGGCAGTGAGGGGGCGGTACCCTTTGCTGAGCAGGCCTCTCGGATTGACAGCACCCTACTCCAAGCATTCCTCTACTCTCCACCTGGCCCCGCCCCCAACACAGAAGGTACCAGTACTTCCCCCAGGCTGCTAACCTAAACCCCAGCGTCTATCTGGGGCACCCTGTCCCATACTCTGCCTCTGACTGGTAAAAAGCTGACTCAGCAGTGACCTCCCTTCCCCACCGGGCGGGGTTGCAGTGACCCTGGGTGGCCCCGGAGATAAGCAGACACACGTGCTTTAGCCACATTAGTTGGCGGGAGTCGGAAACTACAGCCGATGGGCCAAATCCAGCGGCTGCTCTTTTGGTAAATAAGGTTTTACTTTAATGTAGCCACACAAACCAGGTACTTACTGTCCTGCACTGTGATGGCACAGTTGAGTAGTTGTGACAGACAGACATGGGGCCCTCAAAGGCTAAAATATTCACTATCTAGCCCAGTGGTTCTCAACCTTTCTAATGCCGCGACCCTTTAATACAGTTCCTCATGTTGTGGTGACTCCCAACCATAAAATTATTTTCGTTGCTACTTCATAACTGTAATTTTGCTACTGTTAATGAATCGTAATGTAAATATCTGTGTTTCCCGATGGTCTTAGGCGACCCTGCTAGTGTTCTCAACCTGTTCTCGAGACCCACAGGTTGAGAACCGCTGCTGTAGAGGCATGCAGCCCGTGGGCTGTGAGTTTGACATGCTTGATCTAGCTCTTTACAAGAAGTTTACTGGCCCCTAGCTTTAGGCCAACTGGGTGAAACTTTCAGTTACCAGGGGGTGTGCTCTGGAGGTGCAATTCCTGCAAGGCTACTGGGCTGTACACCCTACTAACAGAGAAGCCAGGACCCCCAGGGCCAGGACCTCCAGAGCTTTCCATAACCTGCAAAGGGCGGGGCCCTCGTCCTTCCGCTGACAGAGGGAAACAGGTGCTCACAGGATAACCACCGGTGGATCTGGGATCGGGTGTGTTCCAAAGTCCCGGGAGCCTCTATCTAAGTGACTCAGCAGGTCCCAACCAGGAGACGAGGGTATTCGCACGTCACTCGGAGGATCCAGCCCTTCACCCCAGTGATGCGCCCACACATTTACAATAGGTGCTGCAAGACCCACAGCAGAGGGCGAGGCTGAGTCCTCCTGGGGACTGTGGGTGGTGCTGGCCTTCACGTGACAGGCGGGCCATTGGCTCCCTGCTCTCAGGGCTTCACTTCCCTCATCCCGGACCCCTTCCTGACACTGGGTGACCACTGCGACCCGAACTCCTATGTTACCTCTCGCTCACCATGGTCCTCATCCCGTGCTTCTGAGACTTTAATGTGCGCACAGATCACTGAGTATGTCCAAACACAGATTTTAATTCAGTAGGTGGTGGCGGGGGGAGTAGGAGACCGTGTTTCTAACCAGCTTGCAAACTGCTTAGCAACTGTCATAAATCAGATCACCTTAAAGGAACAAGGAGCAGGACCATTTAAAAGCACCATATAGTAAACCGTGTAAAAGCAAAGCCTTGCCTCCACCAGTCAAACCAATCCCGATTTTTCAGTTCTGAGGTTTGCCTAGGTCGGCAGCAGGGTGCAGTGAGAGCACAGGGTCGGAGCCAGAAAGACACAGGTTCAAATCCCAGCTCTGCCACCGAGAACCGTGGGCTGTGGAAGTCCCTCCACCGCGCGGAGCTCGAGTCCCACCTAAAAGACGGGACAATGACCGCTACCTCAGCACGAAAGAAGACGCGTGTATACGGTATAAAGCTCCATCACAGTGCCCGGCGAATACCAATACCGTCAGCTGAGTCAGGTGTGGGAACAGGCACCCCAGGTGCCCGGGCACCTTTCGAACTGACCCCAAGTTCTCACCAGTGAGGCTGATGTTGCCTCCCGGACTCCATTTGAGGTAGGGACTGAGCCAGGCCTCTGGGGAAGCCCGGAGCAGGTCTGTGTGGGCCCCGCCTCCCTCCCTGCGGCTGCCTTGTGCTGGCTGGCCTGCTGCTCGCCAGGAGGCCCGGGAGGCTGCGCTCGCACTAATCAAGCTAGTGTCCCTGCTGCTCGGAGGCGGCTTCAATCAGGGCCGCAGCGGGAGGCCTTATTAGCTACTCCCGCGCCCGGGCTTGCAGAGTGGCCCGAGGTGTTCCTCTCCGAGGGTCACCATGTGGCTGTGCATGTGCACGTGTGTGTGTGTGTGTGTGTTTACTGAGAAGGGGCCATGTTTGTGCTTCACTCTGACCTGTGCCAAGACAGAGGAAGAGACCGAGTCAGGGACCATCATCACTTGGGGGTTGGCCCTGAGCTGGGGTGGTGGCCAGCTGCCCCCAGACTCCTCACTCACCTGTCTGGAGATCCATCGTGGCTGACAGGGATTGCTTATCCCCAAGCTTAGCCCTTCTCCCCAGAGGGGATTTGGGCCCGAGTGAGCCCATCTCCTTTGCCTTTTCTTAGGAAAACATGGAGCCGCGTGGGCAGCAACGTGGCTGACTGGGCAGCCAGTGGCCTTGGAAGGTGTAGACCCGCTAGGTGACCTTTCACGTCCCGTCAGCCTGGAGGCGGATAGCCTATTGGGTACAGATGTGAGCTCTGGGCTTAGCTCTTGGGGCTTGAAATCTGGAGCTGCCAATGACTGACGCTGTGGCCCGGGGCAAGTTGCTGAACTTCCCTCTCTGCCTCACCTTGCTCACCAGTAAAATGGGGAGGTAATTAGCACCTACACCAGAGTGGGTGTAATAAGCCAATGAGAAGAGGTGCAGAAAGCAAGCGCTCAGCAGGGCATGTAGTTTAGCATCAAAAATGTCAGCTATTCACGGGATCTGTGTGGGAGGGTGCCATGTGGGGTCTTCTTGGCCATCCCCGGCCACCACCCTGGTGGTGACCTCCTTCAGCCAGGGCCTCTGTGGGGCGGGAGGCAGAGCTCTGCGCCCCCAGCTTCCTGACAAGCACTCGCGCCTGCTGCTGGCTCTCCAGGATGGTGGAGAAGGGCCCTCGTTTTTTAAAATGCCCAGGAGACTCGCCAACCGGATTAGACAGGAAATGGCTCTGAAAATGAGGATGGGCCTCACGGTCACAGGGTCCCCCTCTAAGCTTATTCCTTCCGTGATTATTCATACAGGACCCCGAGGGCCAGGGCACGGGAGCTCTGCTTACCCGCAGGCCGGGATGGGGGCCTGCCTGTGCCTGACCAGCAGCGAGCCCTTCGTTTCTGTGAGCGGCAGAGACCAGGCTCCGGGCACGGTGGGATGGGTCGGCTGCTCCCGCTGAATCCACAGAGGGTCCCAGGGCCCCAGGACACGGTCTCTACGGCTTCCCAGCACAGCCCAGTTTACAGGACACGCCCCGGACAGTCTAACCGCCGGGGTTTCTGCTTGGCAGTCTCCGAGTCTTTCCATCTCTCATTTGAATTCTGTCCGTCGCACAGTTTAAATTCATTTCCTCTTCCTTAGGCCTCAGAAGTACAAACCGGTATCACAGAATCCACAGCGATTCAGGACTCAGCTCCTCTCCCAGTGCCCTTCAGAGGAGGGGCCCCGCAACCCCACGAGGGGTCATCACAGGCCCTTAGACTAGAGCTCAGGGAGGCGACCTCCCATCGCCCTCTCCAGCGGCTTAACTTCCTTAGAGCTCGAACGGGCGGGGCTGGGCGCCTGCAGGGACACCTTCAAAGCCAGTCTGTGACCCCAACCACTCCACCCCATGCCTTCCTCTCGTCTACTTCCACTTCTGCTTACTATCTTAAATAACAAGCAGCAGCCCAGATTCAAAAGGACAGAAACCCTAGCACCGTGGTCGGCAAACTGCGGCTCGCGAGCCGCATGCGGCTCTTTGGCCCCTTGAGTGTGGCTCTTCCACAAAATACCACGGCCTAGGGCGAGTCTATTTTGAAGAAGTGGCGTTAGAAGAAGTTTAAGTTTAAAAAAATGTGGCTCTCAAAAGAAATTTCAATCGTTGTACTGTTGATATTTGGCTCTGTTGACTAATGAGTTTGCCGACCACTGCCCTAGTGCTATAAACAGCTACCTGCACCTGTCATCGTCAGCCTCTACGTGGGTGGAAAGAAGTGACACCTGTCAAATGACTGGGGCAATGGCTACAAACCTCTCTGGCTTTACCCTGCTGGGGTTGAAACTCTACCTTCTGATCGCCCAGGGGTACCTTGCCTAGTGGTTAACTTGCTGGAGCTGAAACTCTACCTTCTGATCACCCGCTGCATCATCTGGGGGTTCACCCTCCCACCCGAAGCTCAAACAACTGTCTGTCTGGTTCATCCGAGAGCCAATAAGCTCAAGACCCACGTTCCTTCACTACCTGCGCAGCCCTGGGGCGTATCCCCTGGGCCGCGTTTCCCCCCTGGAACAGCAGGAAGCATAAAGCCCTTTCCCACGTGCCTCGGGTCCGTCTCAGAGCTGGCAGTGGTGAAAGGCCACACATGTGCATTGGAGGCAGCGCTCGGCGTGGTCCCTGGCCAGCTGACCTGGGCCTTCCTGATGAAGCGGTCAGTCCTGGCAGGTGGGAATGTGCCTGCCAGCGCTCTCGGCCGTGCCTGCCAGTCCCTGCGGAGTCCGCCACCCACACCTGGCTGGGGCAAACATGCGCCTGGGCCTGCAGGCAGGTTTCCTTTTAAGCCCTCGTCTCTCTAGTTTTAAGAATTGCAAGTAGGAACCTACGGAAAGAGAGGGACCGGTTGGAAGGCACTGGCTCCCGAGGGCAGGAAAGCCCAGGAGGGCACCTGTTAGCCCCACACATGTACCTCCCCTGTACCATTTTAACGCCTGAGCTGACACCTCTAATCTATAGCATGCAGAGAAACGGTGTTTTCATTTCAGATGCATATGATGGCTAGGAACAATACCAACAATATTATTTTAGTGCCCTGGGAAAAAATTAGCAAGTCAAATATTGAATCAGGCCTGTAGCACCACATGCTAAGCAGATTGCTTTGATCTTATCCACACTAAAAGCTCCATTATTGAATTTAAAGTCAGGGAACACATATCAGACCATATACAATGAGTATCTGAATGCATGTTTCCGAAGCAACGAATGTTCTGACTAAAGGAAAGAAAAAAATAAATTAGCCCTCCTTCTCTCGGGCTGGAGGCCCTGCTGGCCAACCAGAATGTTTTGGCTCCGAAGGACCTGCTGAGCTCCCACTGCTCTGCAACCAACAACCAAGGGCTTTCTCACCCACCTACTCAATCAGAAGACCGCAGCCAGCGTGCACATTCGGCACATGGTGCGGCGCCCTCTGGTGGCCATTTCTCTGGGCGGCCTACCTGGTTCCCCAAACTTCCAATGATTCAACCTTCCTCTCCTTCTTGAGGGGGCCCCCCAGGAAAAGGAGCTTCCGAGAGCAAAAGGGAGGGACAGAAGCAGCTGATCATGACGATGAAATCAGTTGATCGGAGGGAGAAAATGTTAATTATCCAGCAGGGCCCAAAGAGAGACATAATGGTGGTAACCAACATACCCAGGACAGTGGTCGGCAAACTCACTAGTCAACAGAGCCAAATATCAACAGTACAACGATTGAAATTTCTTTTGAGAGCCACAATTTTAAAACTTAAACTTCTTCTAACGCCACTTCTTCAAAATAGACTCGCCCAGGCCGTGGTATTTTGTGGAAGAGCCACACTCAAGGGGCCAAAGAGCCGCATGTGGCTCGCGAGCCGTGGTTTGCCGACCACTGACCTAGGATATCCTGCACTCCCCCACCCCAACCCCTCTAATTGCCAAGCTAAACAGCAAACACATACCCTAAGCCAGGGATCTGGTGAACTACAACCTGCCGACCACATCTGCCCTCTGCCAGCTTTTGCACAGCTGAGTTAAGGACAGTTTTTACATTTTTAAATGGTAAAAGCAAGTATTTGTGACACATGAGAATGACATGAGATTTCATCGTCAGTGTCCTGCTCGTTCATGGACGCCTTCGCGCTACAACAGCTGTGACAGCCCGTTGTGTGGCCTGCAAAGCTATGTGGCCCTGTACTCCTGCTGTTCACAGGGCTGAACCCCTGGAGTCCGGCTCCTTGCCCACCATGCCCACCCTGCAGCACGGTGACCCGGCTGAGGCAGTCTGCGTGACACGGTGTGTAGATGGGGGCGGGGGAGGGAGGCATCGCCTTTCAGCGCGACCCCTGTAAACTTACCATTTTATTATTGATTTCATGGAAATGAATCTCACAGACTTTCTCCACAACGTCTTCATTCTCAAAAGTGACAAAGCCAAACCCTAAAGGAAAAGGAGAAACAGAAACAAAGAGAGAGGGAGGGTGAGTTCAGTTCTGGCCGCCCACGCGTTTCTCTTTGCTGTCCTACAGTGTCCAGGAGTGTCCTCCTGGGCTGGGAGCCGGGGGTGCAGATCCCTGGGAGGGACCCCCGGAGGTTGAGGAAATGATTTCTAATTGGTACCCTCGTGACAGTGAGGAAAAGTTAATGATTTCACCCACATGCGGCGGGTGCTGTGTGGCTTCCATTTGTCCCCAAGCAAACAAGACATTTTCTTGTCTGTTATTTGCAAGGTGGTGGGCAGCCCGCGGCGGCGGGCTCACCGCGGGGCCAGGCTTGCCCTTTCTGCTGGAATGGCCAGCCCTCCGGTCGGCCTCCAGACGGAGACGGTTATTTGTCCTTTTCTTCCTGAATTACTTCCTCTAATACCTCATCAGGACATCCTGAGGCCTGGAAGAAACTATTAAAAGTTTCAGGCCTCTGTTCTGCGCAGGCATCCTTTTTCTACTGCCGCTTCAAACGCGCTACAGGTTTGGGGCAGTTTAAGACTGTTTGATGCCTGCTGTCAGCCTGTCGGCTATCCGCTGTATGTACTCGGCTGGAGACCGCCTTTGCTAGACCAGCCGTACTGGAGAATTTTGGCAGGCAACCTCCGCTCAGCATCCTGAGTTCCTCTCGCTACCCTCCTGCCCCTCGCTTTCTTCTCTTCCTGCCCCCGACAGGGTCTCCAGCATGCAGCCCCATCTGTGACCCCGCTGGCAGGCGCTGCTCTAACACATGGACCTGCTTGCAGGATGGCACCCCACCTCGATGAAACGCGGCTGCAATGTCAGTACCAACAGGCAGAGCAGACAGACCCTGATGGGGAGGCAGGAGGCCTGGGTTCCAGTTCTGACTCGGCGTTGGCTTCCAACCTACGTGTCACCTCTGAGCCTGGAGTCCTGCACCTGCGGATTTTGGTGGTGAGACTGGACACTGGGTCCCACAGCTTGAGTCACAACCCACGTCGGGATTTGCAGGGCTCTCTGCTACGGGCTGAATGTCTGTGTCCCCTTCCTGCAAGTTCTTAGGCTGAAATCCTAACCCGCGGTGCGAAGGTACTGAGGGCCTTTAGTAGACATTCAGGGCACCATGGGAGAGCCCTGGTGAACGGATGAGTGCCCGGAGAAAAGACATGAGAGAGCTGGCTTCCCCTCCCTCTGCTCTCTGCCGCGGGAGGAGACGCCAAGGAGATGGATGTTTGTAACCAGGAAGCAAGCCTTCACCAAAACTCAACCGTGCTGGCACCCCGATCATTGCCTGCCAGCCTCCAGAGCCGTGAGAAACACACTTCTGTGGTGCACAAGCCCCCCTGTCTGATGTACTTCGTAAAAGCAGCTCGAACACAGGAAGACACTCTCCTCTCCAGAGGTGTGAACCTGGCTGCACACGAGCCTGCGCGTGGAGGAGGCAGAGATCAACAAGACAATTTCCCCCCGAAAAGGCACAAGTCGGAGGTTCCCACTCATGGCGAGCACCTTCTCTATACAGACCTCCTCCTCCCTCACCACCCTCCCGTCTGGCCTGTGGGTTGGTCACTCCGGGTCTCCTTTTCCTCTAGCCTGGACCCAAACCCAGGCAACCTGTGACTCCCTACGCCAGCCAGGGCAGATCAGTTCTTGTCAATTAGGATGAGTGCAATGGGTTGAATAGTGTGCCCCCCCCCCCCCCCCCCGCCCCTCCAATATATCCATGTCCTAATGTCCTAACTCCCGGAACCTACAAACGTGATCTTATTTGGAAAAAGCGTTTTTGAAAATTTAATTAAGGGTCTTGCTTAACACATTAAGCGCCAAGCCTGTTTTGTCTTCCTTTCCGTTTAGCCTGCGATATCCGATTTCACCGATATGCTGGTGGCACCAGTGACTGAGCGGTCCGGACGGAAAGCATAGTGTCAGTCACTGGTGACTGACATGGCGCTTAACGTGTTAAGAATTAGGGTGGGTCCTAAATCCAATGGACAGGTGTTCTTTTAAGAGAAAGGAGAGCAGACTGGAGACGCAGAGCGGAGCAGAGATTGGAGTGATGCAGCCACAAGCCAAGGAATGCCTGAGCCACCAGAAGCTGGGGGAGGCAAAGGAGTTTTCCTCCAGAACCTTCGGGGGTAGTGTGGCCCGGCTAACACCTTGACTTCAGAGTCCCGGTCTCCAGAACTGTGAGAGAATACATTTTTATTGTTTT
The DNA here is from genome assembly GCF_027574615.1 of Eptesicus fuscus. Lineage (NCBI taxonomy): Eukaryota > Metazoa > Chordata > Mammalia > Chiroptera > Vespertilionidae > Eptesicus > Eptesicus fuscus. The sequence continues at coordinate 26,463,759 of NC_072492.1, read as the reverse complement.
AAGCCACCGAGTTGGTGTTGATTTGTGGTGGCGGCCACTGGAAACCAAAGCAGCAAGGTGACAGGCTTCTGTCACCCCCATGCAGGCGGGTCACCCATGAGCTCCTCGCTCCAGGCCAATTACTCGATCTGGGTAGAAGGCAGGAGAATGTGGATGGATGGACCAAAAGCATCGTGCCATCAGGAAGGAGCATGAAGTCCGTGTAGGCCAAGGCATCCTTCCACGAGCTGGAGGACAGCCTGGTTGAAGGCCATCTGCTGCCGAGCACATGACCTTGACCCCGGGTAAGGCAAGTCGCCACAGGGGTCAGGAGCTGAGTTCACTGCCACGGAAGTGGCTTTTTTGCTGCGACCCATGTCTTCCTGGCCCGCTGTGCAAATAAATCGCTGCCCCAACTCCAGGCCCAACCCCATTCAGGACCCCCACTGCCCCAAGTTCCCTCTCTGTGCCAGCGCCTGGGGACAGGAAGAGGCGTGCGGAGCCAGGAGACAGGGATTAGAATGCAGACTGTGCACCGGGAAGGCGGGGGCAGGACTCGGGGCATCATTTCAAATTCTGACTCCGATATTCTTCCTCTGGTCCCTTCCCTAAGCCCACAGGCTCAAAATTCGAGGATCACAAAACTGACTTTCCTGATCAAAGGAGAGCGCCTCAGATGCACACCAATCCAGTGATGTCGGGGCTCACTGGCAGTATTTTAACGATCTCTATCATTTTAACATCCTGTCTGTTTGGCCCAAACAGAGAAAGCAAACTTGATTATGTCTAAATTACTTATTTATTTCATTTGGAGAAAGCACAGTAACAATTGTCAATAAATGTTGCTCCTTAACGTATGATCGTTTTTATCTCACGGGTGCCTTATCACTTACAATGAAACAGTTACCCAGTGATGAACAATCCCCCAAATAAATTAAACCGAGGCGTGAGGGACAAAACAATGAGGTCAGGAATTTGGGAGGGGTAGGGTGGTAGGTGGGGAAAAAAATCCCTTTTTGGCAACAATGTCTTATTTTTTGAAAATTTTCTATTGGGTGAAATATATATAACAAAATTCACTATTTTTTTTTCCATTTTAAGTGTGCAGTTTAGTATGCTATTGTGCAGCCATCACCACCACCCATTTCCAGAACTTTCCCACCAACCCACACCGAATCCGTCCCCGTTAAGCAATAACTCCCCATTCCTCCTCCCTTGGTCCCCGGGAAGCTCTGCTCTGCTGCCTGTTTCTATGGATTTGACTATTCTGGGCTCCTCAGGTAAGTGGGATCCACAGTATGTGTCTTCCTGCCGCTGGTCTGTTTCACTCAGCGTCATGCTCTCAAGGCATCGTGGTCTTCTGGGGGAGCCTTCCTGACAAGGGGCAGGGAGGACTCGTTATTTCCCTCCCATTTCCCCACAAGAGAGCCCCACAGAGGCTCAGAAATGGGGCTTGGGAAAGCCCGTGAGACTGGGGCGGAGCAGCCAGGTAAGAGAAATGCATAATTATTCTCACTCAAAAGCGGCCAACAATAAGCCACGTGCCCCCGGAGCCTCCCTTCACCTCTCTGGGCCTCTAAAAGGAGCAGGAGGAACCGGGCGGAGGGAGCAGGGGACAGGTGGTCCTGCTCTCACACTCCACCCAGACCCTCTGGGGGTCCCCGTGGACATCCCCACTCCTGCCAAGCGGTACCCCAACTGCTCAGGGTACCAGCTGATAGCGAGCATTTAAAAACGAAATTCTACATCATTGTCCTGAATGAAGCGAACAGTAAGCTCTATTTAAGAGATAAGCATTTAACAGTCCAATCCTTTTCTCTCTTTTATTCAAATGAACAACGCTGAATATGCATCTGAATAATACAAAGCTACAAACACACACACACACAGGCACGCAGAAGAGAACAGACATCTGAAAACAAGATACCTCAAAATTAAAATGACCTGCTCCAAATGCAGTCGCTGAGGAACACCCGGCAGTTAATTTACAAAAAAATTCTTTTTTAGGTCAGGGAGGGAGAGATGGGAACGGCTTCCTCCTAGCCTCAAAAATAATTTTCTTCTCTTATCAGATAGGTCAATGAACACTAATAGGCATTGAGCAGTGCCTAATGCATCCTCAGTGAAAATCAATGCAAGGCATGAGTTAACACACTTGGTTAATGGGGGGGCGGGGGGGGGGAAGTGAGGGGGAAAAACACACACCCAGCTTGTTGAGCTGATTCTGACTTTACCCATTAGGAATGTAAGGAATGTGGGTGCTGGCACATTTATAACTCATGCAACCTCCTTCTCCCGCTGGTAACTCAGTGTGGAGGGGCGTGGCAGCACCCGTGGGCTGCTTCCAGGGTAAACACGGGAGACGTCGGTTTGGGTGTGGGGAGTGCTTTCTGTTTCACCGTGTTTCCCAGGCATCAATCCTCCTCCCTGGTCCCCAAGGTAACCAACCCTGTGAGAGGCGGGGCGGCCTCTGCCCTCATCCTTTTGCTTAACTGCTCAGCACCGTTAAATGACCTGCCCACAGTGACACGTGGCCACTAAGCCAGAGCGGGACGTCAGAGTCTTTCTTGGCTCAGTAAGAGGGATTTGGTGGCCCTATGGCTCAGAGCGGCCATGAGGCATGCGGGTCTGGGGGCTTCGTCAGAGTCGACCCTCAGGGTGCGTCTGTTAGTCGGCATTTCACCTCGGGCTCCCGCCATCCCCAACTCCGAGCATTCCGGAGCCACCTCTCTGGGCCACGTGGGGTTTGGCCCATTGGTTTCCGCTGCCTGAAGGGTCTTCCTGGAACCCTGGGTGGGGAAGGTCTCAGACCCTCCCCCTCCCTGCAGGCCCCTTCGACCGGAAGGACAGAGATGAGCATGTGGGACGGGTGGCTTCACATGCCCTGGATTTGCCCTAAAAATAGAGCTCGGAAGAGTGATTGGTTCCGAGAACAAAACAAGCTGGCTCTCCAAAACGGACGGCGTGTTTCCGATGGCGGCCGGCCGCTTTGGGAGACTCAGGGCACGCTCCCTGCACTTAGTGAAGTGCGCTGTGAGCTGCCAGTCGAGTTTCCTGAGCATCTTCAGACGTTAGACCCTGCGTGAGCGATGGGGCCACAGTCCCCCCGCTATGGCTGCCTCCAGGCCCAAACGGTAACGTGGACCTTGGTAGGTAAGAATCCCATTTCCCACCAAGCCAAGCACGGGTGCCTCCAGTTATTATTTCTAATGCCTGGTATCCCCAGGGCAGTTAGTTATTATCAGGCCGCATACTAATAACCACTCTGAAAAGAGAAAGCGTATCTGCATGTACTGAGCAGCTGTTCTTTTTAAAAAAATATTTTTATTGATTTCAGAGAGGAATGGAGAGGGAGAGAGAGATAGAAACATCAATGATGAGAGAGAATCATTGATGAGCTGCCTCCTGCATGCCCCACAATGGGGATCGAGCCCGCAACCAATGCATGTGCCCTTGGCCAGAATCGAACCTGGGACCCTTCCGTCCACAGGCCGACACTCTGTCCTCTGAGCCAAACTGGCTAGAGCTGAGCAGCTGTTCCTTAACTCAGTCTTCGTCCCCCCTGTGCAGCAGGAATGACTGGCCCACTTCACAGATTGAAGAACTGAGTCTGGGGGGGTCGGGGGGAGCCTATGCTCTTTTCACCACTGTCCACCGTCTTCACATGACAGTATCTTCCGGACTCTAAACTCGCCTCACACCTGGCTCTAGACCCTGCCCCGTCACGTCCTTATGAGAAGCTCTACACAGTGGGGGACAGCTCCCCGCCCCCCCCCCCGCCCCCCATTGACCCAGCAGAAGGAGAAAGTGCGGAGAAGACTCGCTCGTCTATTCCAGTTGAGGGCTGTGTCCCTGCGCCCGAGGGCCCTGAGTCCCTGGATAGAAAGGCAGCTGGGGGGACACTGAGGTTTCTCAGCACACAGCAGAAACGACTTTTATAAAGAAAACCGCAGAGGGCACCTCCTAAGCCAGCCTCGCCTGGGACGGGCACAGGGCGAGTGCCTGCAACGGGGCTGGCAGCAAGTGTGATGCTAGAGGCTTCTTGCAGCAAACGGGCTCTGTAATGAGTAGCTGCGCTGCAGCGGGGACGTCCTCGGCTTACGAAGAACAAAGACGGGGCGGGCAGGCTGACCCGTGCGCACACAGGACTCAGCTCAGGGGCTGGTCAGAGAAAACACGGGGCCAGGAGGCCATCCGAGGCAGACGCTAGCTGCCACGCTCGCCGGCGCCAGCGGACAAGCCTGGGATGGAGTCCAGGGGTCTGCAGAGGTGACCCCCTCTCTCCTCCCCGTACCTTTCTTCCTCCCTGACTCTGAGCCAACAAGTGGCCTCTTTCTGGGCCCCTTTCTGGCCTGGCCTTTCTCCCTCCATGTCCCCTGCAGGGTGGCCCTGCAGCCCCTGTGCTGTGGCATCATTCATGCACCTGCTTCCTCGTTTACACCAGTAGTTTGGCAGCTGGTTGCTGTAAACTATAATAAAATGCCTTTCCAAAAAATGAAGGAATGTGACCAGACATGCCAGACATCATGATATTAAAGCCGTGTCAATTAATTTCTCCCCCTGCTTGATAAACGAGCCCCATTCCATCTCTTAATAATGAGGAGAGAAACAAGAAAAGTTGACACTTAGTTTAATTTATTTTCTCAACTTGCCTGGTCATATTTCTTTCTGCCTTGCAGAGCTGGCTGGGGCTGTGGGAATTACAAGTGGCTGGCGCAGGCAAGGCACAGATCGGTGCGAATCGACGTGGGTCTCCTTTATTCCCACACACCACTTAATCAGGAGGGGAGAGGGACTTGCAGAGCCAGCCTGCACCTGCGCCTCTCCAGCCACCCTTGGGGGCCGGGGAGAGTGGGGGCCGGGGGAGGGGAGCAATCTCAGGTGCATGGGGAATCAGATAACAGAAATGACACTATCAGATTTCCAATCTACTGCTCAAGACTGAATTCCCTAAATTAATATTAAGCTACGTTGGCGGCATTTGCCAGAGGGGAGCCAATTTCTCACTGGAAAGGTGCCTCTCTTTCCTTTTTAGCCCAAGGATGCTCTAGCTGCCACCACCCGACCTTGAAGTGTGAGCACCAACCTTCTAAAAGGCAGAGGCCAGCCGTGAATCAGCGAACGCGTCATGAAGGCTTTAGTTACCAGGGATTTTTTTTACGTGGCCACCACAACCTCAGGACCATTTCTGGAGGTTAGACCACAAACCCGGCTGGGGTGGAAGTGGAGTGTGCTCCTAAGCCAGTGTCTCTCAGTGAGGCCCCTCCCGGGCCTCGGTTTAAAATACAGATCCCTGAACTCTACCTGCCTCTATCGTGGGCTCCAGGACGTGACCCAGCCATCTGCACTTTCACCAGCTCTCTAGTGATTCTGATGCCACCCAAGTCTGACTCTGCTCTCTGCTTCCCAATTCAGGGCAAGCAGAGTAGAAGTGATCTGGTTAAAACAACAACAACAACAAAAACACACCAAAAACAACAACAAACAAAAAACCAAGAACATTCTACCTGGAGGGGGGAACTAAGGCTGCTTTAAGAAGCCTCTGATATCCCTTCTTGGAAAGCCAGACCTCTCAGCCCCACAGGCCACCCTCACCCACAGCAGGGAGACTTCGGGGAGCAAAGAGGATGCTTCTCTATGGCAGGCTTAGGGAAGGGTCAGAAACCAGTTCACACTAAAGTGTAAATGACTGATTTTGCTTCTGCTCCCAGAGGTATTAGTGGTTTACCTGTAACAAATCCTTATGCAAAAGCAATTCAGTTTTATTTTAGAATTCCAAACAGTTATTCAGGAGGTGGGAGACTTTTTTTTTTTTTACACTGATGGGAGGCACCTCCTGGTCTGTGGAATTAGATGAGTATATAGAGAGCTCTACGACAGGGTGGGGGTTCTGAAAAAGCCACCCAGGAAGGAAGAGAAGGAGGATAGAAAGGAAAAGAGAGAGAGAGAGAGAGAGGAAGGGAGGGAAAGAGATTCACTGAGGGGTGTGCTGTGGAGGGGGAGACAGAAAGACCTCCAACCATCCCCAACTATTTTTCTAAGAGAGAAATCTGCCATGAATACTGATCGTGCGATTTGAAGGCGCCGGTGGCTGCAGGGAAAAGGCTGTCTCATCCCAGGGCCTTGTTAACTGAGGGGGAAAAAGCACCTGTGATCCGGGCCAGACAACCCCAACCTCATTTCATTCTGAGGACGCTCCGTAGCAGCGATTCTGTGAATGACACTTGTCAGGGCAGCAGATTAGTTCACAAACCTATTTTTTGTGCATGGTGTTCCATCTTGGTCGGGAAAATAGTCAGTTCTTGGCGAGAGAGACACATATTACTGCTGTTAAGTGCCAATATAAACTCTGGGACGCGGTGGTAAATTCACCAAATTAAATCGCTAGACAACTGGCTCGGATCAGGACCCCGGCAGAAGGTGCCAGGGCTGCGGCGCTCGCCCAGCGGGGCGGCAGAGGCTGAGGTTGTGCACGCAGGGGACGCTGCCTCCGCCTCGGCTCTGCAAACCTGAGCCTGGGCGGCTCCGGCCGGCTCCACCGGCAGGAGCGTGTCCTTTAGAGCTTCTAAGTCCCGGGGCTTTCTGAGCTCAGGGGAGACAGGGCACCAGCTGGGAGCTGGACTCTGCCGAGGTGGGCATTTGGGTTGGTAACCCCAGGCTCTCCCCCAGAGAGTGGGTTTCAAATCTGTCACCTTTTCGGACACTCAGCCTCCAGCCCCACCCAGTGAGCATCCTGAAGGTAAGAGCAGCTTTCCATGTACCTTGGTGGCCCCTGCTGAGGTGAGCTTTGGAAAGCAGGCTTGGATGTGAGCCAGCAACGACTGGCTATGTGACTCTGAGCAAGTTACAGGACCACTCTGACCTCAGTATCCTCCTCTGTGGGGCAGAAGTAAAGCCGACCTCACGGACAGGAGGGTCGCTTGAAAACGCTCACGTGGGGTTAGCTACCTTCTGCCACCCATTAATGAGACTCTTTATGGCATCTTCTCTACTCCAACCTCCAGGTCCATTCACGCTTACCTCTGCCCTCTGCCTTGAGCCTTACTTATGAAAACGGATTTGATGTCAAAGTGATGCCACGGTACTTTACCAACTATGACGGGGGACAAGATTCAGGTGAATTCCCAGGCAGGGTTGTCACTTAAAGAGACCAGACTGTGCTTCCTTTTGGGTAAAAACAAAGATCATGTGCTGGTCCGTGAGCCCCAGGCCCCGCGCGGGCTGGGCAGGTGTGGCCACCCTGGCCTCATCTAACCACTGAGGCACCGCGGCGGCTCCGGCGTTTGCCCCGGGGCTGGGAACCTGCAGTCGGGCTGCTGAGGGGGAAGCCACAGGCCCCTGTTCTTTGAGGGGGTTCCCTGGTACCCTCTGAAGAGGGAACATGAAGGGGAGAGGGAAACCGAGGGGGGAAGGTGAAGAGGCTCACCCCCGTATGGAGAGGGGACCCCTCAGAGCAACCACAGCCTCACCAGCAGTCATCTCCAGACGCCCACCTGCCTTCCCTCTAACGAGTTCTCGCAACGGTTGCTGGCCTCAGATAAGGTTCCAAAACTCCATCAAAAAACCACCACTTGGAAGCAGGCTTTCAGCACTGCCACAAATTATATGACTTTTATGATGAGGTATGGTTTCAGAATAGTCCCAACTGACAGGGCCCTGGCTGGACGCCCGCCGTGCCGGCCCCCCTTCCACGCTCCCTGCGGGCGGGGGGTGGGGGGGTGGGTCTGTTCTGCGGCATCGGGGGGCAGGAGGGCATCTGACTCCAGTGACTCCAGCCCGCCCCGCCCGTGTCAAGCCCACCCGGAGTCGGGGGAGGGGGGCTGCCCATCAAGGTGCCGCTGCAGGAGACACACGCTTATTCACCATGGGAGGGTGGCCTGTTTTATTTTATTTTATTTTATTTTATTTTCTGGGCTGTTAAAGGAGCCGTGCTTAACATCTGGAGGCCAGATCTCTCCGAGCAGCTGAAACCAGCAGCCCAGGCAGCCTGGTGGGGGCGGCAGCTCTGCTGAGAGCTAGCTCCTCGGCTCCCAGATAACGTCCGGGGTGGGGAGGGAGGAAGAGGGTGCAGAAGCAGGGGCTGGGGGCAACACGGCCCACAGACTGGCCACTCAGGGTGTGTCACCGAGCAGTAGCGACGGCACTGCCGGTGTACTTACTGGAAATGCAGAGTCTCGGGCCTGGCCCGGGACCTCCTGAGCCTGAATCGCACGTCTAACACCTTCCCCAGGTGATTTTTATCAAATTAAAATGCAAGAACCAATGAGGACACATTTTTAAAATACCCATGCCTACACTCCACCCTCAGAATTGAGTGAGGTCTGAGGCGGCACCCCAGCACCTGTCTGTTTTAAAATCTCCGGTGATTCAGACATACAGTTAGGGTTAAGAAACACTGGGAAAAGGAAGAAAGTTAACGTCTAATTTTTGTTTTTTTATCTACAATAATTTCAGCTTCACTCATAGTTCCTATGTGGACTGTATGGTCCTGGCCCTCACATGACCACATGTCAGACAGACACTTGTCTGAGCGGGTGGCTCACAGACCCCCGAAGGAAAGGAAATGCTGCAGGGGGTGCAGCCAGAGGGACACCTCCTTCACTCACCCGCTGCAAGCATGGCTGGTACATAGTGCTGTTGACGTGGGGCCAGTAAATCAATGCACAGGTGATGAGATTTGGCTTTAATTAAAGGAACCCTCACAGAACGGGCGCTGCAAAGACAACCTAGCCTGCAGGTAATAACTAAGGACGTAAGCACATGCCAGGGTCAGAAAATGGCAAGCTGACCATGTTCTAAGCAAGCCTCCTCCGGCCACAACATGCCCCCAAAACGTGTTCTGATCCGATGGGGCAGCCACATTCATGAGAAAGAACCACTTTCCCACAGGAACGTCTGCTGTAAGAGAAAGCACTCGGGAAACACACGTTCCCAAAACATTTCTATTGTTCTGTGATTTTGTTGTTAAAACCGATGTAACTGGATTTCCCATGAAAGCTCTTGTATCTGCATACATTTAAAACTTGAAAACAGAACTATGAAACTCAATTTTTAAAAAATGAACATTTCAATGGATTTTGAACCCATTTGTTAAAAATATAAAAATGCAGCACTTGATTAGTGTGCACGAAGAGCTGATTGACATCAGGGAACATGGAAATTTAATAAGCTGAATTTCAACAAAATCCTTTGCATAATTGGAGGATGGGACTGAGAAATCAGTACCCTGATCCAGCCAGCACAGTGCATGTGCATCTTTCCTTGAGCCCTGTGTATCCTGGAGGCGTAGTTTTCAGTAAGACTGGCACCGAAACCAAGGATCAAAATAAGTGAGTTGTAGAATCCAAACTTTAGAGCTGGACCACAAAGGGTCAAGTCAAGATTCTTTTTTAAAAGAAGCACATTTGATCACATTACTCTCACTAAAAATATCTAGACTAATAAAAGAGTAATATGCTAATTAGACCAGGAGATCTTCCGGACAAAGTCATTGGGACGGGGCTGAGGCAGAGGAGGTTAGGGGTGATCAGGCCAGGAGGAGAGGGCAGTTGGGGGTGATCAGGCTGGCAGGGGGGGCAGTTGGGGGCAATCAGGCTGGCAAGGGGGGGCAGTTGGGGGTGAGAAGGCAAGCAGGCAGAGTGGTTAGGGGAGATTAGGCAGGCAGGCAGGTGAGCAGTTAGGAGCCAACAGTCCCAGATTGCGAGAGGGATGTCCAACTGCCGGGTTTAGGCCCGATGGGATTGGGCCTAAATTGACAGTCAGACATCCCTCAAGGGGTCCCAGATTGGAGAGGGTGCAGGCCGGGATGAGGGATCTCCTCACCCCCCGCCCCCCCCCCCCCCCCCCCGTGCACAAATTTCATGCACTGGGCCACAAGTAAACAAATAAAAGCCTAAACATGTCTTATTTTAAATGTATCCCACCTAACTGTATTCCTAGTTATACAGGTTTTATAATAAACATGATCTACTATATGTATAGAAATTGAAAATCAGACAAGATATATTGGGGCAGGGGGGCTTTTATCCCTCCCACAATTAAAAGGTCTTGGAGATTCCTGCTCTGGAAGAAGGTGTGGCCGTGGGTCCGGACCTCTGGTTCTAAAGTCTTCTTTTTGTCAGAGACTACAAACTGCCAGAGGACAGGGTAGGAGTAAGCAGGTTGTTCTGTGGCTGCCAGATGGTGTGGAGACCTGCTGACGCCCAAGGCGGGGCCTATGGGTGGGATGTTCATGGGGGTCAAGAGCCAGCCGATTCCAGGATCTCCTGGGCCCTCCCAGGTCAGTGCACAGAGAGATAAGAAGGCACTTTTTTGGGGGCGGGAGGGTCCACCCTTCAAACCTCTGCTCCCTACACATGAATGGCAGCGATACCTGAACTCTTCCCGATACATTTTTCATAGCATCGTATCTTCATTAAAATTTTATTCTATTAGCATTCTGAATCCAAACCACTAAGTACATAATTGCTAAAACATGTGTTAAGCGACGACATACGAAATGCCGGTTTTATCGTATTGTTAATTAACAGGAAAGTAGGATTAATACATTCATAGATCATTAGGAACACTCAGCTCTCCGGCGGGCGGGGGTGGTGGTCAGTGGGCAGCCCCGAGACTTTCCAGCAAGGGCAGACGTGCCCCGCGTGTCTCCCCCTCCGCCCCTCTGCAGGCTCCACCCGCGTGTCCAGGAGAAACTCAAGAGGCAGGGACTCAAGGTCTGTTTTGCCCCAAGGAAATTATTCTAGGATCTGATGTCACTCGGTGCGGCGTGTTGGGAAGGGCGGATGTGGGCGGGTGTGGGTGGGAGGAAGAGAAAGAGAAGCACGTTCTTCTAAGGCAGAGCAGTGGGGCTCCGTGGACTCCGGGGGAGCTTTGAGCCCTGAGCCGGAGGATGTGGCTGGAACCCTGGCTGTGTGATGTGGGGCAGGCCATTAACCTCCCTGATCCTGCGCCTGCACCTGAGAACAGGAATAAAAACTGCTGACCTCCCAGGGCTGCCACGAGGGTTAAATGAGATAATGCACGCTCCTGTTATCACCCCTGCACAAATCTGTGGTTTTCATGTAGGATTTTGTACCTAATATTGCTTGGGATAAGTGGGCTGCCGGCTGAGACTTGCCAATAATTTCAATATCAGTAAACATTGGCTGCAGTGGGATGCGCTCTAGCGGGGTCTGTCCCCAGGTGCCAAAGCCAAGCAACTGGGAAATGAATTTGGACTCACCTTGCTGTCATCTCCAACGGAAACCAGGTCACACGATCCCTAGGCCAGAGGGGTTTATTCAAATCTCTGCCCACCCCGTTCTAGGAATTACAGAGGTATCCAGGCATGAAATGGACTGACTGTCTTCCCAGCCATCCAAATGGCTTTAGCCGGGCCGATGATGGTGGTCCCAATTCTTCAGGCTTAATGATGAACCGTCTGCCTGGCTGGGCGGCACAGGAGACCACAGCAGCCAGGGGTGAAGCAAGGGGGCAGGCAGGGCTACACCTGGGGCTTCCTGGAAGCTGGGGGTCAAGGCAAGTCCGGAAGTCAGGAGCCAGGGGTCAAGGTGAAGCCCCGGTCAGAAAGCAGCCAGGAAAAGCAAACAGAGTCTGCCTCGGCCCCCATCCATAGACTTCACTTGGGGCAGGAGCCCTCCCCAGAGGGAGATGAGGGCAGGACCAAGGCAAACTGCGAGGGTGGTGATGAATGAGCTCACCTAGCTGGAGCCAGGGCACAAAAATCAAAGCTAAGGGAAAAAAAAAAAAACAAAACAAACCCATAAATGCAGACCAGCCTCTGCCAGGCCCAAGTGGAAAGAAAGAGAAATCACCTAGATGCATTTTTTTTTTTTTCTGGAACATTCTTTCAAGTCCCTAGCTTGCTTAGTAAATGGAAGGTTTCCTGTGGGGAGGCCTTCGGACATGTGGGTTATTATTTGTGGGTTGAGAATGAAAAGCATTCTGGGCTTTGGGTTCAGACATGGGCTATAATATAATCCCAGTTCCACAATTGATCAGCGGTGTGATATCCCTCTTTGCCTCAGTTTTCTTATCCATAAAATGGGGATAACATTTTAGGATTATAGAGCCTTTTAAACAGGACAGTGCACATGAAGCTCAGCACAGCTCCTGGCCCTAATCGGACGCTGCAGCGCTTGAGCCCTCTGGAGATGTGTTTTTCTCACTCAGTTTGACGGGCTGCCTTGAGGTAATAAATTGACTGTGGGATGGTGGGAGCTCCAGAAAGAGGATGCTTTTAGCATCACCTTCCCCACTCACCAAATGGGGGCAGAGAGAGCTGGAGAGTCGCTGAGAGGGACTCCCCCAGGGCAGAAGGGTCCTCAGGATGGCTGGGCCTGATATCTGCCCAGAACAGTGGACACACCACAGGGCACACCTCCAGTCCGGGAAGGAAGGCCAGGTCTGGATCTCTACCAGGAGCCACCGCCCCCTCCTGCTGTCAAACGCAAGGCCCAGCGTCCCCCAGTTCTCGGGGGAAGGCGGGCGGGGGACAGAGCGGCTTCTCCTGACTTGGGAATCACTGCGCGCAGACAGCCGTGTTGTGACCGTTCCGCCGCTTGGCTGCAGAGACCCGCAACTTCAATTTATTTGTGTCTGGGGCCTTAAAGAACCTCAGCTGTCATCCCTCCCTTAGTTTATTACCAAATTTCTAAAATATTACATTCTTTATTATATCCAAATTTACTTTATTGCACTTGACAATACAGATAATCACATACCATATGCTCTAATGTTTTGAAACCAATGCATGTTGACAGCGGTTTTTATTCATGATGCATAATTCCATCCCGAGCTCACAATGAGCCCTCGGAGCACCCAGCCTCGTGTTAAGACTTTTGCCTAATAACAGATTAACAATACAGCAAGTTTCCGAGACACAATCTGTCCCCTGCCATTCTCTATTTACAACGGGAAAATGTACCTGCCCTGAAAAGATGGATTTATCGGGAAGAAGGAAAACACCCCTGCCACCACCCACCACCAGTCTCGGAGGGTTTATAATGATGTGTTATTGTTCCACGCTTATGAAACTTGATATTGAAAAGAGGGATTGGTCTTGTGCCAAGAAGCAAGGCAACTAATCACACCAGCCCACACTGCTGGCCCCTGAGAGCTGGAGGCACGGAACGCCCAGAGCTCTCATTAGGAGTCTCTCTTGTTTTGACTCTTGTTTTGCTACAAGCAAATATTTGTCACTCATCTACCTTGGTGAGACCCTCCCTCTCTCTCGTCCCCCGTCCTCATCCCCTGGGCATCCCTTCTGTTCCCAATTAGTCTCAAGCTTTCCTGGCAAAAGGCACACAGCTGGGAGTGAGTCCCACCCCAGCGTCCCGGCACCTCTCGGGCAGAGAGGCCAGGACGGCGGGGGCGGTCTGTGCGGCTCCTTCGGCGGAGCTCCGCATCCTACGGTGGCTGGAGCTAAGGGTGGATAATTGGAGGATGATCCTCCGGCTTTGCCGAGGGGCCCGGAACAAACAATGCCATTTCACGCGTACCCTAACTAAGAGCTTTCATTTGCTTCGGAGAAGCACTCCAACAACTGTAAACCCATTAGATCATGTCAGACGTCGTGGGGGAAGAGCCTGGGCTGTCACCAGCAGAGAATCAACTCGGATTTATAGATCCTTAAAGCTTTAATATATAGATATCCGTCTTCCCCCGGCAGACAGACAAGGGGACCAGCGTAGCGGAGGAGGGGGGAGGCCAGCCCACAGCTCGGCTGCAGACAGACTGGAGTTTCACAATCATTCTCCCGGATAATGGGATTTCTCCACAAGGGGAGGCGGAGGGAGCGAGGAAGGAAAGCCAGGCCTCTTACTTTGCTGAACACTTGGCTGTTTTTCCAAAGCTTTGCTGGGGAGTAGCTGGGGCGTGGGTGGGAGGAGATGGTGTCATCAACACGCCTCTGGAGCACCAGTGACGGAGGAAGGGGCCAGAGTCAGACGGGGCAGAGGACGGCCACTCGCAAATGAGGCATCTCACTCCACTCACTGCTGTGCTCCGAGCAGCTTCAGTGATAACTCTTTTTCCTAAACAAAGCCGACTTCCCCCTTGGGCTGACGACTCCAAGAAAGGCTTTTTCTTTATTTCTTAATCATCTCTAGCAGGCAGGGACGCCTCCTACCATCTCACAGGATTTGAGCTGCCTTTTCCTTCGTTTTTGTTTTGTTCGTTCCCTAGTTTGTCTAGCACATCGAGTATGGAGGTAACTAACTGGTCCCTAAGCCAGGATTTACCAGCAAGACCAGAGCTAAGGGACAGAATTTCACAAGGACTCCTCCTGAGGTACCGTTGAGTGGTCTCTCTCGGTCTGGAACTGAGATGGTTTGGGCATGCCATCATTTGGCAAGACCCACTTGTGATGTGCGCGGTGACCAGACACTGGCCCCTGGCTTGTCGCACCCACTGATCCTCAGAGGGGACAGCAAAGGCCGGCAGGGCAGGAATCCGCTCCTGCTGGGGCTCTTCTTTGAAACAAATGACAAATTTCTGTGTCTTCGAAGGCTGGGAGGGAGGACTGCCCTGCTCATCTCTACGACTGATAAGCCAGAAGCTCCGCTGTCCTTGGCAGAAGGCAGGAGCAGGAGCTGGGACAGAGCACAGGCTCAGAGAGAGACCCTCGCTCCTCCCCTACCCAGTGCCGCCCGTCACTGTTGGGCCTGAACCCTGGGCCCTACAACATATCCAGCCTTTCCCTCCAGGATGGGCATCTCCCAGCACAGGCTGAGACGCCACTGGAGGCTCCGCAGGCGGCAGATGACCCAGAATAGCATTCTTCACCTGGGACTGGGGGTTGGGTCAGCCACCCTTCCCCACGCCCCATCCCTCTGAAGGAGGACCATGTGCCATCCCTGAGGGAGGACCACACCCCATCCCTCTGAAGGAGGACCACGCCCCATCACTCTGAAGGAGGACCATGTGCCATCCCTGAGGGAGGACCACATCCCATCCCTCTGAAGGAGGACCATGCCCCATCCCTCTGAAGGAGGACCACGCCCCATCTCTCTGAGGGAGGACCACGCCCCATCTCTCTGAGGGAGGACCATGCCCCATCTCTCTGAGGGAGGACCACACCCCATCCCTCTGAAGGAGGACCACGCCCCATCACTCTGAAGGAGGACCATGTGCCATCCCTGAGGGAGGACCATGCCCCATCCCTCTGAAGGAGGACCACGCCCCATCCCTCTGAAGGAGGACCATGCCCCATCCCTCTGAAGGAGGACCACGCCCCATCTCTCTGAGGGAGGACCACGCCCCATCTCTCTGAGGGAGGACCATGCCCCATCTCTCCGAGGGAGGACCACACCCCATCCCTCTGAAGGAGGACCACGCCCCATCCCTCTGAAGGAGGACCATGTGCCATCCCTGAGGGAGGACCACGCCCCATCCCTCTGAAGGAGGACCATGTGCCATCCCTGAGGGAGGACCATGCCCCATCCCTCTGAAGGAGGACCATGCCCCATCCCTCTGAAGGAGGACCACGCCCCATCCCTCTGAGGAAGCACCAGACCCCGTCCCTGAGGGAGGATGTCCCTATCCAACAAGGCTGCTGCAGATCATGAGGCCTTGCCTTCTGGTTCTTCCCTCCTGGTTTCCTGCCAGCCGGGAGGGATAATGCAGCCACTTACTCTCTTTCATTGGTTTGTAAAGGGACATAACCAAACCCTGGTGGGGAAGGAAGCTGGCAGTGGCAGAGGCCTCAGCCCAGGCTGGGGAGGTGCCAGGAGTTAATGCCTCGGTCACCCAGCTCCCTGAAGACCAGCAGCCCGGCCGGGCTGAGAGGGCTGGGGAAGCACAGGTGGCAGGCAGAGCACCTCCTGACTGGTGTGCCTGCAGGATGAGCCATAACCCTCTCCCACCCGCCGGCTGCTTTTTTTTTTTTTAATATATTTTATTGATTTTTTACAGAGAGGAAGGGAGAAGGATAGAGAGTTAGAAACATCGATGAGAGAGAAACATTGATCAGCTGCCTCCTGCACACTCCCTACCGGTATGTGCCCTGGACCGGAATCAAATCTGGGACCCCTGAGTCCGCAGGCCGACCCTCTATTCACTGAGCCAAACCGGTTAGGGCTGCTGGCTGCTTTTTATTGGGTCCTTGTCATTCTCATCACAACCACCACATTTATCTCGTATACAAGTCTTACTGGACCCTTTCATGGACATTACCTCTAATCCTCCCAGCCTGCCCTGAGGCAGGTAGTATTATCCCAATTTAATAAATAAGGAATCTGGTACCAAGTGCAGTCAGCTGCCGTAGACTCTCCTCCTGAGAAGCTGAGCTGGGATACAGCCCAGGTCTGCCTGTCCCCAAAGCCGGGGCTTTCCTCTCCATCAGCCCCCAGAAGGGCAGCCAGGATAAAGGGAGGGTTGGTGCTCACACAGCCCGGGACAAGTTGCACACAGGAGAGGCTGAATGACTGCTCAGCTACCCTGGCCTGGGCTGCTCTGAGGGCCTGCAGTGACGGGGACGGATGCCTGGTCCCACGCTCATGGTGGCACCATCTTGGGTGACTCATGCAACCTCTTACAGCTCAGCCTCCTCATCAAGGCCTGAGATTCCAGTCTGCACTGTTCACTGCCGAATCCCCTATGCCTCGAACTCGCGCTCCATAAAATTTGTCAAAGAAATGAATTTGAAAAATGAAAAGCCAGGTGACATCCCCCCTACCCATCTTATTAATGAGATAACACAGAACACTTTGCACAGAGCAAGGCGAATACCCAGGGGTCAATGAGCAGAAGTTCCTGGTTATTATGAATACTATATGCTTTTCTTTTAATACTTGGATTGCTTCACAAGGTCACGATAACGATCACCGAGTCTGTGAAGTACAAATGTAAGCGGTAGTTTTACAATAACTAGTAACCAATGCCCAAGGGTAAAGGCAGACACTGACACGTGGTCAGGTTAGTACGGCAAAGGCCAGCCCAGAGGCGCCCGGGGGGCTGCCTGGCATCTCACAGGGTGTGTGCCTCCAGCGCCGAGGAGGGGGAGCACTGCCCATGCTCTGTCCCAGGTCCCTGTGCCCATCTGGGATGCTTGGGCTGAGCTTCTGGGCACGTCCACACTGGCAGGACAATTCCGGTGAGAAGGCCTCCTGTCCCACTGCACAGCTCACCGAACGCCCCTAAGTTACAGCCTCCTCCGCCAGCTCCCTGCTCAGCTTAGTTAAAAATAGAGTTTACAACAGAAACCTCAATCCAGGCTCCTCTAAATCGGGGCGGCGGGGGGAGGTGCTGCCCAGTGTGGCGCCGAGCTGACGTGCGGGGGGTGGCAGCCTCCAGCAGAAATGCCAGCTCTGGGCAAGGAGGGCTCTCTACTCAGAGGGTCCCGCATTCCCGTCCAAGTGCCAGCCCTTCTGATTCAGGCAATATTGGGTCAGCACCTGCTCATGTACCGGGGTGGGGGGGGGGGGGGGGGGGGGGACCGGGGCTGACTCAGCCACGCTCAAGGTGACAGAACGGACCCAGACCAGCCAGTGCAGAAAAAGTCTAACTCAGGAAAGATTTCCTTAAGGAAGAAGGTCAACAGATAGGTCTTTTAAAAGACAGTTCCAAGTTCCAAGGCTGGGTCTCCCCAAAACTGGGCGCCGGCCGTGGGCTCCGGAGCTCTGCAAAGCCCTCTAATCCACAAACGTCCAGGCTCATCCTCACCCTTTTCCAGGTCGCCGGTGCCAAATACCTTCTTGCTTAGTGAACCAACGTTTCCGGAACAGGGTGAAGCTCAAAATAATTCTCACAGTTAAGACTCACCGGGACCTAAATAGCTTTGCTGATTAAACCCCTGGATCCTCAGCCGAACCTGTGATTCTCCTCCTCAGTGATGCCAAGTCCTTTCCTGCTCCCCGCAAGCCCAGGCCCGAGGCCCGATGCTGCTGAGCACCCGTTGGGGCCACCCACCCTGCGCTGGCCAGAAGCCACGGGTCCCCTCTGTGGAGCAGCTGGCACCACACCCACCATGACTTTTCCTAACGACACAGCACCCCTCTTTCTTTGGGAATCTGGAAAGCAAGGGCAGAGGAGGGGCTGAGGTGACACGGGGGAACATGGGCACTTGGGACCCTCTCCTGATTTCGGGGGGCTGGAGGCACATGGCCAGCTGTAGAAGGTACTGTCTTTCCCATTAGGTGTGAGCCGCTCACCTGCGGGCTGGAAGCAGAAAGAAAAAGAACCCACGAGCGTCAGGATTTGCTCTCAATGTGCCATTATTATAATCACTGTTATTATTCTAACCACTGTCTTCTCAAAGCCACTGCCACAGGTTACTTCACTTCATCCGCACGCCGTTTAATGAAGGGCCTCCAAAGGGATTAGTTTTCCCACTGGAATCCAAGAGAGCACTAAGGCACAGACGGGCGAGCCCTGACATTGGCCAGACTGTGAATCAAATGACAAGGACAAGAGGAGGCGTTCCCGGTCTGGCTGTCCAGATACCCACTGTCCCAAGGCATCTGAGGAAAAGGCGAGGCCAGAAACAGGCCGCCCGGGCCTGGGTGGTGGGGCCACCTCCCCTCAGCCTTGTGTCCCCTTCTCACTGTCGCTGTCAGGCCACTCAGCCTGGGATTCGAGAGAGAAGGTTTAACGAGCCGCAAAAGCTGGTGGTGGATGGAATCTCATTGCCGGGGGCGGCCCGTCCCTCCTCCTCCTCGATGGTGACAGGCAGTGAAAGGTTAGCGGCAGGCTTCCTGCCGCTGGTTCCTTGGAGCTAAATGATAAAATGTCAGGGCTGGGGAAAGCTGGATTCCTAGTTAGAGCCAGCACGGTTCCAGAAATGAAACACTGCTCAGCACCCTGCCCTCCTGCTCAAACGCTCTGAGCTCGACCCAATACATCATGGAGGCAGCCAATTACAGCAGATCGTGCTTCTGCCCCGTCTTCACCGGCGAGAGAGCCAGCCGCCAGCCACCGCAGGTGGAGGCCCCGGACCCACCCTGCGGCCCCCGCTTCACCCTCATCTGCAGGAGAGAGACCGTAATTGCTGCCCTGACCAGCTGTCCTCGCCGGTCCCCGGGAGGAAAGCTAGGCCAGGCAAGTCTTATCCACCTGCCCACCAGGCTGGGCTGTGGGAACCCCCACCATATGTACAGTTCGCATCCCACGCTGCCCAGCGCTGGTGACCTGGACATGCCCATGTGAGCAAAAGCACTGGGGACTACGCCGGGTCCCACCCTTTGTCCAAAATAGGTCGTTTGGGTGCTTGTTCTCTTGATAAACATTCTGAACAAGCATCGTGGCCTCATCACTGAGAGCACAGGAATGTATGCCCAGTTCCACGGCATCTCCAGGACCCGGGACCAGGACGCAGGGGAGGGCTGCAGAGACGGCTGAACTGGGTCTCCAGCACCGTCCACTTTACCAGCTGGTGGGGCCCCCCATTCTAGTCTCAGCTCCCATGCTGCTGCAAAGCCCTGGGGAGTCCAGAAATGACGAGGCACAGACTTAGAGCCCATCGTAACTACTCCCCCAGGAAAAGCCACTGGTCACCGTTTGGAGAACTCTCCTTCCACAGGCACTGCTTTGACTGTAGCGAGTCTCAGCCCAGGCCGCACCTCCCAGTCACTCGGAGCTTTAAACTCCCTGTGTGCAGGCCCCGCCCTCAGACACTCGGATTTATTTACTGGGTCCGAGGTGGGGCCTGGGAACTGGTATGCTCCCAGAGCTCGCCAGCTGATTCTAATTCTAACGTGATTTACAGCACACACACATTTTATAGCTTTTCTCATGTAATATTATGTCATAAGCATTTCCACATGTCACTTAAAAACTCTGTAAACATCACTTTAATGGATGTGTGATAATCCATCAGACGAACGTCCCACAATTTCCTTTCAGTTTGTTCACTCGGTAAGTGTTCCGGGTGCGTGTCAGCAAGGGGCTGGGTCCAGACGGAAGCCGCCCCCAACTCTCCAGGCGGGCCCACTGCACACCCCTCCCCACCTGGCTCTGCAGAGCGAGCTGGGCTCCCAGGGGCTGGCCATCCTGCATAGCCATCGTGGGGCCCTGGACTGCACCCTAGGATTCTTTACCAGCCGGGTAACTTGTGCCAGGTTACCTTGGTTCCAGGGGAGGACGCACCCAGGGGCCCTGGATGAAGGTGTGTGAGGCATGGAGTTTCGGACAGTCACCACCTCAACAGACATTTTGAATCTTTTCATGGAAGACCAGACATTTGGTCAGGAACTGACTCTATGCCTGTTTCTCTGGCTGCTTCCTCCTCTGAGCCTCTTGAAAAACCTGCATCTCTCCAGAAATAGGTGTCTTGTTGGCCCAGGCGCGCAAGAAGCCTTGTTTTGGGGCTTCAGGCTCAGTCCTCCCAGGTAAATTCTGAGATGGATCAGGTCCTGGAGGAGGAGGGGTCACGGCCCCTTACACAGCCAAGATGTCCAGCTTTTCGAGGATCCACCAGCAAGACAGCAGAGATGCTCTCCAGCCTCGCCCTCCAGATGTTCCAGGAAGGAGCAAACACCTGGCAAGCAAGCTGGGGCCCACTTGCAGTTCCAAGCTACTAGTTCCCCAGCAGGGGACTCTCAGGCTAGGCCCCTCCGCTTCTCTCTCTGGGAACATCTGGCAAGTAGGTGATTAGAAGCACATGCTAACAGTTACTAACACACTTTCCAGTGAAATCTAAGCTCAGTCCCAGGAGCCCTATCTTCCCTCCTCTCTCTAATCCGCCGTCCCACCCCACTCACCTCCCCATCCTAGCTGTGCTGAGCTTTACTGCAAAACAGATGTTGCACCTGACCCAAGATCTCCCAGGCACGTGGCCAATTTTTTTTTTTTTAAAGAGGCTGCAACATGAAATAGTCTTCCCAAGTCCAAGATAGCTCAGTCAATTCTGTGCCCCCGCCCCCCACCCCCTTCGGCCTCCGTTACCAGCCAGGCCAGGTGTGTGCTCACTTCCAGCTCCCAGCCTCTCCTCTCACCAATAAACACCATCACAGCTCCCCGCCTCCCGGAGGCCAGCCCTGCCGTAAAGCGTGTCATTCCCACTCAGCAGGCATTACAGGAACCAGGCCCCACTACTCCCCCTGGGGTTGAGAGTTCAGGTCAAGTTTAACGTGAAGGAATGTGCTGAAAGGACCCTCCCGGAGTAGGATCACTGGTTTCCGGCAAGCCAGGTTGCATTCGAAGGCGTCTATCAGGGAAAAGTACCAACAGGAGGGAGGTTAGAGGCTGGAGCTAGCTGTTAATTGTGAGGAGGTGAGCCATTGAAAGCTGCTAAGAGAGTTCTAGAAACAGAATGACTTAACCCTCTCTCCGGCATGAGGCCCTTGGCAGCCTGCCTCCTACGGGCTTCCTATCCTAAAGGCAAGATTTGGGGGCTGGGAAAAGTCCTCCTGAACTTACAGCCACCGGATTATCCCAACCTTGGCTCACTGTCCTGCATCCTGTCCCCACATTGTAGATCATCCTGACTCAACCCCGAAAGTCCAAAAGAATAAGAACGTGATTAAATGATAATAAAGCAGAAAAAAATCTGAAGCGCACTTTTTTTCCCACCCAGTGGCCCTCTGGGAACTGGGGCCTCCCAGAACAGGTGAGGGGTGAAGGGGAGAGGACGACGAGCTCTCCCTCACCAGGGCAGGGACCTCGCAGGGCTCTCTGCACCCAGCCCCCGTCCAGGTCCCCTGCCTTTCTTTCAGTCGGTCCTCCCAGCACAGGAACGTCCAGGGAACATAGGCTTTGGCGTTAGATCGACTCAGATGGCAATCTCAGCGCCGGCACTCACAGAGGGCCTCGCATCTCCTTGTGCCTGAGCTTCCTTATCTGGGGAACCCGCTGGTAACACTTCTCTTACGGGGTCACGGGAAGGATTTAGGAAAGGCATTTACTGCAATGCTGGGCACACGGAAAAGTGCCCAAGACCACATCCGTGTCCCCCCTTCCCTTCCTATAGTCCGCAGAGGCACAAGCTGGCCCCACCCTTTCCCGATCTCGGCAAGTGGGTCGTCCCCGAAGCACTGGCTTCATCCACGGGAAAGACACCGCTTCGCAGCGGCTCGGCAGGCTGCGCGAGGAGCCCTGCCATCCTGGTGCCTCCCTGGCACAGGGAGACAGGGGACTGGCGGCCGCTGGTTAACTGCCGGTTAAGGCAGCTGCACTTTACAGTAACCCAGCATGGACAATATTATGAATGACACTCGCAAGCTGCCAGCCCGGGGACTCATTACAGTCAAGGTACAACACGGCAGCCTGCCAAGCCCCCGGCTTTCACACTCGCTATGCCAGAACATCCACACACAATTTAATTGCATTATAATTTCAAAAGTGCTTTTCAAACTGGAAAAAGGCATTCACTGATTAACCAGCGAAGAGCAAAATTGTTTATGAAATTGAATACAAAAAGCTACAGAAATGTAATTGGGTCGTTCTAGCACCTAATTTTCAAGCCATTTTCCCCACTTATTTAATCACAAGATACAAAAGGAGCGACTGAATTGACTTCATACTAATTAGATTACACCCTGCGATACTCCGGGCCTATATTCCAACTGGTTGATAGCAGTGTTTTAAGCGAGAACAAAAATGTCGCAGCGGCGTGGTGGGACGGGAGGGATGGCTCTGAGCAGACCCTTCGTCCGTCTGTAATGAGCATTTGCTCCCCAGACCTCACCAGCTCCCTGCCACATGCCCGTGTCCCTTTTAGTAAACCTGCCATCTCCCCAGGGGCACAGCTGTACCAGAGGTGGGCAGAGAGAGCCCCGGGCGCCTCTCCTGATTGGCTGCTCCAAGCGCTCACTGTGCTTCTGAACACTTCCTCTCTTGCTTCACACGCTGACGGTGGCCCCACCTGCCAGCTGCTGGCCTCACGCACAGGCTGGCTCCCGATCTTCCCTCCCTTCTGCCCGGAGCTTTGGGGGAGCAGGGCCGCATCCTCAGTCCCTCAGTTACTGAGCGAATCGAACCCTTTCCCCTCCCGGAAGGCGGTGTTGTGCTGCCCTCCGAGCATGCAGGCGCGGAGCGGAGGTGCCTTGCACAGGTGAGCGCAGCGGCCGCCCTGCGCGGCCCTGGGCGCTGCGTCGGGCTCCCTCACGCCTCTCTGGAGACCTTCTTCTCTTGATAGATGGTACAGCCTTCTCATGGCTTTTTAAGCTCATTTTAAATTTTATTAGGAGCAACATAATTTATTATATAATCAAATGTAAAACGTACATTATCAAGATATCTCAGCACTTCACAGACCATTTAATCAAGATATCTGGGGCCGTGCCAGGAGGAATTAACTTAGCGAAGCCTCAAGTACTATTGCTCTGTTCCGCCGTCTCAGTCTCCGCGTGGAAGACGGGTCCTGCTCCCCGGGAAGGAGAGCTCTCCCTGGAAGGGCGAGCGGTACCCGAGCTCTGGGTGTGAGGGTCCCTGTGACACGTCCCAACTTCTCCAAACAAGGAGAAAACCCAGGAGGCCCCCCAGCGCGAACCCTATCTGCCGATGTCAGCTCCGCACGCGGTCCCCAATTTCTCTAGTCAGTGAGGGTATCTTTGGGGATCTGCCCTAGTGCCTCAGCATACGCAGGCAGCCGAGAGATGAAAAAGAGTTTTCACTTCTATTCGCTCATCCTGAATTGCTACTCTCCCTGGGAAAGTACACAGATGCGATGGAGGAGGCAACAGAGGTATCTTGTGACTACAGCCAATTTTCACCAAACCCAGGGAGCCTGAGAGAGAGGAGCGGGACAAGAAGGGGGCACTGGCCTGAGACGCCGTCCCCTCCTCTGCTTTCGAAACCAAGGTAGATACAGCATCAGCTGCTCCACGAAGCTGCCCAAATGAAGCCATTCCATCAGTCACTGTACACTGCGCCTGCCAGGCACGGTGCTGGTCCCGGGGGTATAATAAAACAGCCCTGTCTTCAAAGAAATCCCTGCCCTCGGGAGAAGGATGGGCGGATATCCCAACAGAAAACCGCCAAGGCTGTAATGGCGGTGGGACAAAAGGAAAGATGACTGCCTGCGGGATCGCAAGAAGGCTTCCTGGCAGGTGTTGCCGTCTGTCTGTCCACCGTCCCCGTGGACACCTGCATGGGGAGAAGAGGCTTCCGGGCACCAACGGGCGGAGAAATGCATTCTAGGTGAAGGTAAAGGCAAGTCCAGTCAGGCTGGTCTGCAGGAGCGTGGTGTGTTGGGAACCAGCAGGTAGGACGATGGGGCTCAGCATCCAGGGAGTGGGTCAAGGTGAGGTTGGGAAGACTGGCCGGACTTAGAAGCCTGGACAGCCGTGCTAACACATTCAGCCTATCCTCCAGAAAATGGGAACTCCACGTGACCTCCTCCTTCTCCAGAAATGCTATCCTACAAGATCCCCTAAGAGGCAGAGCAGGGCAGCATCTATCGGAGGGGAACTCTGCACGGATTAAGTCAGGCAACCGATGCCGGGCACCTCGGGCGGCATCCAAGGTGCTCCATCCGTTGTTAACGAAGGAAGTGAGACAAGGCACACAGGCAGAGCGTGGCTGATGACCCAGAGTCATGCTGGCACCAGGAGGAACTTGCTCGTCGGGCAGAAGGCTGTCTGTCGGTGCGGGTGAGCAGCCAGGAGTGCAGCGGGGACACGTGACGGCATCACTCAGGCCCACCGTGTACTCGCACCATTGATAGAACGAATGAACAAATAACATGGCACACAATTCAGCACTAATCACATACTGATGGAGATGCCTAGTCCTTGAGGCAGGGACCACACTTTATAGCGCTCCACGCCTCACTGGGCACAGGCTACAAGCTCCCATCAGGGCAGAGGCCCCGGCAGTGTGGTCCCCAGAATCCCTCCCAGGACTCAGGGTGCAACACAGGTTTTCAGCGCCCACAGGAGGGTCCACACTCAGGTCTCTGTCACCACCATCAATACCACCAGGAGGTATTGGACCCACTCAGGCCCAGAAACATCTTCCAAGCAGTGAAAGGACCCAATATCCAGGAATTCCACAGTTGAAAAAAAAAAAAAAAAGGCATCAAAGGTCACAGGGACAAAGGATGCAAGCCAAAGCCAACCCAACCAATGACAAGACTGTACGAGTCATGACACCTGTCACAGGTGACCTTCTAGGCCATCCTTGGCCAGCGACCACAAATACATTAGCTCCTGGGCTATTCTTACTTAATAACTGCTCTGCTCCAACCCAGGCATCGGTGCCCCGTTCCAGAAAGGGGCCCACAAACACACTGCACAGGCCCTACACAGGCAGGGAGGCCGGCAGCCAGGGACACGGGGTCTTTGTGTCCTAAGCACAAGGGATCGGCTGTACAGGGAGAAATATGCACAGGGGTCCTGGCCATAAAGGGCGTCCTATTCGTCTGGCTGTACTCCGGCAACGTGACACGCCCTGGAGGCGGCGCCCAGGCCCATTCCGGCTCAGGTGGGCTGTTCCAGGCCAACAAGGGTATCTTTGCAAACTCCTTAACCACAGCATCTCTGGGGAGGGTGGCAGGCCTGGGGGCTAGGAGGTGGGGGATGAAAGGAAAAGGAAAAACCTCCATTTGGGGGACGGGGCCATCTGCACACAGAGGCCTATGTACGTGTTTGTGAGTGTCCACTAGCGTGTCTGTTATTGATACGTTAAATTCTGGAAGCCATAGTCCACATGAGGAAGGATGGAGACTTCCTGACGTGGTGGAGCTGTAGTCAACGCCACACTATTCATGAAAGCAGGCAGTGCAGGCGAAGGAAAAGGTGCTGGAGCCCTAAGCTCACTTCCCGGCTTTGCTGCTGCCTGGCCTGGGGTCTGGGACAAGTGGCCCAGCTGCTCTCAGCTTCTCCCCCCTGGAAGAGGGGTTCTTGCCTCACAGGGCTGTGTGGTAGCCTGGCCAGTCACTGCCTGTGAGATGCCCGGCATAGTGTAATGGTCCCCACATGTGGGGCTGGAAAGGAACAACTTTCCATGGGAACCAGCAGGAGGAACAATTAATTAACTCACTAAAGAGAACAGCCTCCGAGGCCTGCAGCCATTGGTATGAAAACACTGAGTGTGCAATTCTCAAAAGCAAGGCATGCCTATCCATCAGTGCAGGCCTGGAGTACCTGATTTGTTAGCCACCAGTTTGCCTGACAGCGTCGCAAGTGCTTGCATTTCTTTACGTTGGTGAAATAAGAACAGGCGTGTTATTTCCCCCAATACAATATTTTTAAAAGATGGCTCTCCTCCACCCTCTGGAAAACTGGCCGACATTTGCATCAGTGGGTACATTCTACTGAAGAGCCAATGTCACTGTCACGGGCTGTTGACAGCACAGATCTAAGGAAGGACCGCATCACCAGCTCCGTGCTTCCAACCACCTGGAAGAGAGATCCTTGGGTCCAGGCCCAGGCAAAGCCAGCGAGGACGTGTGGCATCCCCTCGGCCAGTGTCCAAGATGGGCTGGCTGGGGACCAGCAAGTGATGCCTTCTGTGAATGGAATAACGGAAAAACGCTCCCTCTGCTTATAAAAGACCCATGAGAAGAGGAATCTGCAGGCGGGGGGTGGGATAGGGTGTGACCTCCAACCTCAGATGTCTCTAGACCACATAGCTCCTAGGACAGGATCTATTTGTAACCGTGATGGAATGTCCAAGCACTTGGCATACAACAGGGGCTCAATCATTGTTGGATAGGTGGAGAGTAAGAGGTGACATTTGTTGGACATTCCTATTGATCCGGCTCTTGATGTATGCATCCTCACTAAATCTACAGCCATCACCATCTGAAGTACCGGTGTCCCCATTTCACAGATGAAGAAAGTGAGGCTCAGAGAGGTTAAGCAGCTTATATAGATAGTGAGTGGAAAGAACCACTTTGAACTGGACGCCAGGCCTGTTGGATTCCAATGCTGCAAATTCAGATAATGAATGAACCTATCCTCTCTGGCCATCAGCTTCCTTATCTACAAAATGAGGTACTGCCACCAGCTGGTGCCTGGGAGGGCACCTTCCAGGCCTCTAAAATCCTGACAAAGCCTGCAGGCTGCCCCCCTCCCTGGACCATGGGCCCAGGCAGTGACCCAGGCTTCCACCTCCTGAGGGCCAGGCTGTGGACTGCCTACCTCTCTGTCTGCCCTGCAGCTTCCCACCTCACAGCACAGCCTCCTACAGACACAGGCCCGAGACTTTGCACTGCCTCTTGTCTGCAGCCTGGGTGAAGGCTGGGAGGGGGTGAAGGTGGGAGTGAGTCTGAGACCCACCGGTTTAGGTTCATGTGGGATTTCTCAGAATCAACTGCACAGGGATGGATGTGCTGGGGACGGACAACAGTAAGACTGGGGAGTGAGAGCAGAGATGTGGGTGCCACCTGGGGCCTGTCCGGGAGACAGGCCTTAAGGAACCGAGCACGGGCAAAGCAGATATACTGTGTTTTTTAATAAGGCAGCTGGAGAGAACATCAAATGCTTCACCCAATGCCTGGCAGAGCCTCCTCCGAAGCGCCCGCCCCACCCCCACGGGCACCTGTGGTTTTTCCTGGGTAGTGGGGTCTTCGCATCATCGCTCAAGGACAGACAGTGGAGGAACCAGTGGGTTCCATACTTGACTTGCTAGACGCGCAGATCAGCCTGGGCAGGGGGTTCTCATTAGAGGCCGTTTGTGTCACCAGTGAGGTGGGCCCTGCTATGTCCATCCCCTCCCAGCAGGGCAGCAGCTCCTGTGTGGCCAAGAGAGCCGTGGTGGGCTCTCCATCCTCCCACATCTTGGCTCCCACCACACCTCTAGGGGTAACGCTGGCTTGCCTCCTTCCCTAGGAGGCAGGAGTGACGGCTACCCATTTTGCAGAGAAGAGGCTGAGGCTCAGAGAGGTTGTGCAACCCGCCTAAGGCCGCTCAGTGGGCAGGGGGTTAGATGCTGGGATTTCCGAAGCCGGGCAGTCTGATATCAGAGTGCTTGCTTTCCAGTCGCTCTTCTCTCCAGACACGTCATTTGGAGGGGTGGGAGGAAGCAGTACTCGGAGAAGGGTTTTGGACGCCGTCCACGAAGCAGACTGTGCAAATCCTCGTAAATCCCCCATGACGTTTGGCCTAAGTCCTTCCCACCCCCTCCCTCCAGGGTTCGGTGGAGGGGCACAGGACATAGAGAGTCTCCCCACCACACACCCCAAAAATATTTTTAAAAAGCAACCCTCCCCCCCTGACTATTGAGAGAAGCCAGCTGGCAGGGCAAGTTAGGAAGATGTCATTACGCAATGAACCGCTTCCAAGTACTGGAATAGCTTCTCACGTTTGCTACTGTATCGGGAGATACCAAGCAGCAATTCTAAACTGTCTCCTTCACGGCCCATCTCTAGTCTTCCAGACTCACATGTGTTTCTACTTTAAAACCTGTTAACATAGTATGTTCAGAGCGCAAAGCCAGATGGCCGGGGGCCCTCAGAAAACCTGCTTGGCATTTTGCAGAACTGCTTTTACGACTCCGCCTTCCCGTCTTCCCACTGACGGGTTGTGGCTGAGGAGTCACATTGAAAAGGCGGACTGGTCCAGACCCGGTCCCTGCTCCTGCTTCATGAAGCCTCTGCACGGATGTGGGACCGTCTGGGGAGACGCTCTCCACCGGCCCCAGCAGCCAAACTCTCTCTAGCCACCCAGCTGCCTTGGCACCAAGCAGAAACTGAGGGGTGTTGCCGAGGGGCAGCGTGGGGACAGGCACACGCCAGCTGTGGGCTGTCACCAGTGCAGCTGGTCCCACGCGGTCCCTTCAGGGTCCCTCAGCCCCGGGCCTGCCTCACCAGTGGCTCTGGGACCTCACCTATATACCACCAGGGTCTGTGTGGCTAGGGCGATGGGCAGAGAAGCTGGGTTGCAATGGGGCCACCGCAGGGCTGGGCACACGAGCTGAGGGGAAGCCACCTCGCAGTCCAGGAGAAAGGGGTGGGGCAGGAGAGGAGGGAAAGGGTTCCAGGGAACATCCATCGGGACTGTCATCTTTTCCCCGCCATCCTTCCCGCTGCCTTAGCCTTAATTTTCCAAACACTGTCCTCATGAGGCTGCGTTCCGGCCCAAACTTCCCTCCACTGTGCAGCAGGCTGGGTCTCCCCGGGTGCTGGGCAGAGCAAATATCCCATTTCCTGGTCCTGTCGATGAACATGTCTGTTTTGGGCAGGAAGTTCTGTGGTGCCGTTGTGGACTGGGCATGAATGAGAACGGCGTCTAAGAGCCTCTGCGTTAGTGATGCAGGTGAGCCAAGCCAAGAAGAGCCTGGAAGGTTCTGACTCAGGAACTCCAGAGAGGCGGCACCCGGCAGGCTGGCCCGTGCCCTCAGGTTAGTGCCGGTGGACGGCCTGGTCGGGGACGGGCCAGTGATGTACCGAGTGGCTTTCTATTACGCCACCAGGAAAGATGCGTCTCCGAAAGCAGACAGTAAGGAGGCAGCCCAGGCCAGCTCCCCATCACTGTGCAACAGGCTGGGTCTCCCCGGGGTGCTGGGGGTCCCCAAGAATTCCAAGTCTTTGGGGAGACACCAACACTCCCGCCCCAAGATTCCTCCAGGGTTTGTGGGGCCCCAATAACAGCCCAAAGAGGGAACCGACTATCTTTGCTTTTTGTTGGAAAGACTATTTATAGCTCCGGATCTTAACTGCCTTTTTAAAAAGGCTTTTTTGGGGCCATTTTTAGAGCCCGTCTTCCCTCGGCTGGCTGCCTGGGGACTGGAAATGGCAGAGCTGAATAGGTGTAATTATAGAGGCTCCTAACACGCCGAGACCATAACTGCGAGGAGTTTCTCTTCGTCATCTAAGCACGCCCTTCCCTCCAGAGACTTTATTTAAATATTTTGTCAGCGCCCCACGCCAGCAGCAGGCAAGCTCCATGCCGAGCGCTCTCGGAAAACAAGAGGGGGCGATTATGAGAAATGCCACTCCTCTCTCCTCCTTCTTAGCAAAATAAGTCATAAGCAAAAAAGGGTGTGGGGGGACTGAGTTAGCTGCGGTCCCAGGGCCAGGACAGCCGGGGAGATGGCACTTTCTGGAACGCCGTCAATCCGCTGACTTAGCTGCCTTAGTTATGGCCTTGAACATTTAGAAGAAATATTCAGCGCCCAGGAAAACAGCTCTGCTGTTTCACCCCATTAACTCTGACCAAAATTGGGGCTGCTTCTCTCTCTCATCAACGGCATTTCGGAAATCAGGGGCTCCACACTCCCAAGAGACACTCGGGGTCTCCCCAGTTCCCTTTCCAGACAGGCAGTGGCTGCAGAGGCACGTATGCACAGCAACCCTCGCGGTGGGAAGGAGCACGGGAGCAGCCCTGCCCGGGGTTTTGGGGGACCAGCCAGTATCACACTGAGTCTGTCCTTAGCCCCCCACTCTCCGGGGCAGGGTTCTCCTTTGGGCAACCAGACCTCACCGAGTCTCAGGGACAGAAAGTGACTTAGAAGTGGGCTGGGTGGTGCTGGCATTACTGAACTCATTCTAAACACATCATGAATCAGAGTCAGGAGCTGGAGGGAAATAGGATTTGGGGCCAAGGGCAGAGCCTTAGAAAAGCTTCCAGCTTCCGAGGACTCCTTACGTTTTCCAGGGACACTCTGGTCTCATCTTGTCCGGACAGAGGTGGCGTGACACAGTTCACCGGAAACAGGGAGGAATACACTGGCAGGCACCTCTTCCTCCCTCTCCCGAGAAAGCCTCCCAAGGAAGCATGGTTCCCTGTGCTCTCCCCTCCCTGTCCCCCTCCCCCCCCCGTTCCACAACGACCCACTAGCGCAGCCCCACTCAGGCGGAGCCCTCCCACGGCCGGGTCCAAGTAAGAGGTGGTGTGAGGTGGAGCCTGCCACCCTGTGGCTCACTTCTCAAGAATTCCACTCCTCAGGCGGGGCCAAGGGGTGCTATTTATTTACGGGGCACCCTCACTCTCCCAATTGTGGGGTCCATACTCCGTCCACTGAACCCTCCTGGACACGTCTCTCCACCATTTTAAGCCTTAGTCTCTCCATCGGAGACACAGGGCAATCAAGCATGCCATATGCCCACTCTAGAAGGTGCCCTTGACAAGGAACATTATTGAACACCAACTACGTGCTAGACTCTGTACTTCTATTAACTTGGGAGGGTAAATGTAGAAGCTAATTTAATTTTCTGCCATTATAGTACAGCACTGTTCGGAGGAACTCAAGCTATCAAAATTGAACAGGTGAAAGTACTTTGTAGATGATAAAACACATTAAAGACAGGAGTTAAGGAATCAAGGAAGCTCATAAGATAAAGGCATGAACCACTGAACCACTCACAGTGACGCACACCTCTCAGTACCTTTTCTCCCAGTGGTGAGCCAACCTGTCCACTTGGGAGATGGATCGATCACGACCTTTGCCCCCAGAAGGCCAGGCGGGTTCTGGGTCCAGGGACCAGGAGGCTGTGCTGGTCCAGGTCACCCCGACCTCCCTCCCGATGCCAGGACAGATGTGTTCTGCTTCACTGCCCACAGCCCTCATCTGTCCACCTGAAGGAAGATGGATCCTTGCTCTTTTAACCGATGCCTCAGGGAAATAATTAGATGTCACTACTCCAACACTATGTTACAACTTGCCTGCACATCCGGGAGGAAGGGGAAATGAGTTACGGCGAACAAACCAAGCTAAATACAGCTGGTAATTGAAAAAGCGGCCAAGGAAATCAGGAGGGGAAAAGCAAGCCACTCAGTCCTAAGCAGATTATCAATCATTTCCTTTCAGGGCAAGCTCCATTGCAACTTAATCAATGGCTATTGCTTCCCAAATTCAATAAGAAAACTGATACTGTGGGGAGGAAGGAGGGGAAAAAAAGTTCAGTGTTTTTACCATTACATTCTGGACGGGTCCTGGACAACATCCCACGTGCAACTGCAAGTTTATTGGCATAAAAGAAATGTACAAGTAATAAAACTCTGATAACGTATTACCATTACGACCAAGGGGGCACGTGTCTAAGGCATGATCCCCAGGACCCACTGGAGGGACCCTGAGTTTAACAGTCACAGCAGGAAGGGTGGCTCCGAGGGTGTTGGGAGCTGGTCCAGCGGGGGTGGAGGGGGATTTTGGGATGGGGGAGGGGGGACTTGAGGAGGGTAGTTGTGTGACCTTGGGACTTCCAAGGTCCTAAGTCACTTGATCTCTAATGGCTGTGGTGTCTGCTGCCATAGCAACCTGTTGAGGATAAACATGCTCACTTCTCTAGTTAATAAACAGGCACCAAGTACTTGTGCCCCAGGTACTGGGGACACCAAGAGGGACAGAACCTGGTCTCCTCCTGGAAATGTCCTTCTAGTTACAGGGGGTGAGGGTGGGGGGAAGCCAAGGATGACAGAGGAATTTGCAGAGGGGCTGGGAGGGAAGAAGGGGCACCCACCTAAACTGGGTTGGGCCCAGGCAGAGTCCTGGGGGCCCTCAGGAGTTTAGTATATGCAGAAGCTGAGAGCAATCCTGGTGGTCAAGAAGCTACAGGAGCACAGGACACACTAAACAGATACCCTGGGGGTGGGGAGTGGAGGGGCAGGCAAGGCTGAGTCAAGCAAGGCCCTGGAGGCCGCATAGGGCGCTTGGCTGGGAAACTGTCCAACTTGGCACAACCAGGATCACTGTTTACAAAGATCCCTCTGAATGGGTGAGAGAGATGGTGGGCCTGAGGCAGAGTCGCTGCAGGAGCCTGGGAGAGAGGCGATCGGTTCATTCAGTCAGCATGGCAGTGGGTACAGAGGACAGGGCAATCCAGAGGTGGATGCACACAGACTGGCCAGATGTGGTGGGAGGCGGGGTCCAGGATTAAGCCTCAGGCCGGCTTGAGCATCTGGGCACTGTTACCCAGGAGGGGGTGGTCAGTGGGGCAGCCTGGGCATCTCAGCCGAGCGACCCTGCCTCCCCACACCGCCCTGCTTCTCACTCACAGCCCCTGAGAGTTAAAACACACACGGGGAAGCGTAAGCTTCTCCATGGAGTTCAGCCTAGTGCCAAACGCCACGGAGGGAAGGACCCTGAGAGCGAGGCCGGGGCTTCCTGGGAAGTCTCGGCATGTCTGGGCAGGAGATCCCAGCGGGGGCTGCAGGAGCTGCTCAGGAGCCGGGAATGAAAATTACAGCCGCAGGCAGATGGCTGTGAGCAGGGCTGTAAAATACGGTCCATGGGCCGGAAGCCCAGGCTCTACGGCTACTCCTTGGTTCAAATCCCAGCTCTGCCCCGGTTGGGCTGGGTCCCCATGGTTGATTTCCTGAATTCCTTTCTTTCTTCATCTGAAAACTGGGCACAATAAAAGCCGGGCCTCACGGTGTCCGCAGGAAGGCGCAACGGGATACAGCAAGGGAAGTGCTTGGCCCGGCGCGCAGGCTGCCGAGCGTTAGCCGTCACTCACCATCGCGGTTACTAATGAGAATCCCGTGTCTAAGGCAGGTGGAGGGCATCCTCTCATACCTGTCAGTATCAGGGAGGCAGGAAGCAGAGCTTTAACACTTCCCGAGCAAGGGACACACAGCGACTCCTTGCTGAGGAGGAGGCAGAGGGAAGGGGTCTCCGGTCAACAGCCCAGCCTCTCCTGAGCAGCCCAGCCGGCAGCAGACGCTGGGGGCTCTTCATGGTGGTTGTTGCTCCTGGTACTTGACGGAGGTGACTCTGTAAGCAACGAGGCTCCAGTGATGCGCCGTAAAACTATAAACTTACTTGGAGAGCACCAAGTCTAATTACCTCGCCAAGGCTCTCTGCATTTTTAAGAACCCTTTTTCCCCCTCCTTAAACTCTTGATCATAAGGACTCTTGTTAGCAGTACTCAGCATCCTTCTTGTTTCGCCTGTTGCCGTGGCAACAAAGCAGTGTTTACCAGCTTTCCCAAGCTGGTACATCTTTATTAGCACCCGGATCCCATGAGGAGCAGGAAGCAGTGCAGAGGTTTAAAGAGCATTAATCCCCTTAAGCTTTGCAAACCTCTCTAGTTAGGGAGCCTATAAGGGGGGGTACGGATTGAGGTCACTGCCATTTTCAGGGTCCTACTAGAATCCTTAAGCCTCCCTAAAGCACCAGACTGAAAAACTTATCTCTCTGCAGCTTCACTTTAAATTTCGTCTCCTCTTGAAAAATACAAACTTGTGGGCTGTCTGTGCTTCACAAGAAAAGTTTGCTCCCCATCCATCAGAGAAGGGCCGTGGGCTCTTTCCTTGCCGCTCTCTCGTGATAAACACAGATTTCAAACACTGTTATCTCTTGGCCAGGAGGAGGGACGGCCACAAAGGCCCGCTGTCCCCTCTCCCCCCCCACCCCCGCCCCCGTGCACCCTCCACTCTTTCCCTCCGTGATGAGAACCGACAGATGATTACGAGCCTTGATAGATTTCCAGCGTATTTCAAAAAAAAAAAAAAAAAAAAAGCCAACCTCAGAAAGCGGCTTGAGAAAGCACCCGTATCTCAGCCTCTCTAGGAAGGTTTTTCAAAGTCAGCACCAGAGCAGAAGTGGGGAAGGAAGAAGAAGAAAGGGTTTCTTTAGATCATTTAGAAGCGGTTCAATGTCCCAATCCCTCCTACCAAATAAATGTCTTTTTTATCTTTCATCCAGCCCAGAAAAATCAAACCCCGGCCAGGGCTCCAGGAAGACCTGTGGCTGAATTTTGAAAAGTTGCACAAGTGAAAGATGATACCAACATTCATTCTGGCTTCCCAAACAGCTTTCAAATGGGCCATTTTGAGCTGGACAGCCCTTGGCATCCTGCACGGCTCCCCGCCCAGCGCTCTGTGCCCATCGGTCCAGTTCAGTCAGCTGAAACACAGGCGCCTTTAAGAGCTGGCCTTGAGGGGAGCGTGCGGGCTGCGGGAGACAACAAAAGGCGGCGTTTCCAGCCCAGCAATTTCTGAGCCTACTTTCAATCTACTAGGCATCTCCCATTATTCCCAAGGGTGCTCAGAATTCTTAAAACAGCAAAAAAAATGTTTGTCATTCAGATCCTTTTCCTTTCTTTTTTTGGGGGGTGGGGAGAGAGATAAAGAGTTCATTCAAAGACCAGTATCAGCCTCTCAAAAGAGAAGACCCGCCTGGCTGGTGTGGCTCAGTGGCTGGTGTGTCAACCTATGATCCAGGGGATCCAGGTTCGATTCCCAGTCAGGACACATGCCAGGGCTGCAGGCTCGATCTCCAGTAGGGGGCATGCAGGAGGCAGCCGATCAATGATTCTCTCTCATCATTGATGTTTCTATCAGTCTCTCCCTCTCCTTTCCTCTCTCTGAAATCAATAAAAACATATTTTTTTAAAAAGAGAGAGAAGACTGCCCTGACCAAGCTGCACCAGCATGAAAAACTTGGGACAACTGGCTCCTCAACATTATGAATTCTAGGGGGTCCAGCAGTCGTGTGATTGCCAAGTTATTTATACTTGACACCCCCCATGTTTTAAAAAAAGTACTGGAGGTGACTTAGTGTTTTCAAGCACGTACAACACTGGACAATATAAACGTGAATGGACGCTGTGAAAGATGAGCCATCCCAGAGGAGAACAATGGTCGCCAAGTCGGGACAGAGCAGGCAGCCCGAGGTTCAGGGCCGGACCTCCCTGAGGCCTGTAACTGCTGCTGATGGGGGGAAAACTGGCGTTTCCCTGCGCACCCAGGGAGACGCATGAGTCTGCCTCTAACCTAGAGTGGTCAGTGGGCAGCAGGACTTAAAATAAGACACGCAGAGCTCAGGAGAGCCCATCAGCCACGACCTAGACGCAGAGGCAGGGCCAGACTGGCGACACCTAGTGTCTGGCCCAGTTACTTCAGGCTGCAGCTTGAGAGGGAGACCCAGGGTCTGGAGGTGGCAGGGCGCCGAGTTAGGGGTCAGGGGGGAGCCGCGGTGCTCAGAGACACAAAGCAGACAGAAAGCTAAGCTGGGCTTCCCAGGGCCTTCTCAGAAAGGGAGTTAGGAATCAAGGCCAGTGAACGTGACTCGGAACTTTAATTAAACTGTGGAAACTCCCCCATGGGTAATGCGGGTTACTCCTGGGCATCAGCAATAAAAACCTCATGACCAGATGGTGTGACGAACAGCCTGAGGGTCCAGTGAGGAAGTGGGGGGACAGAGCCCCAGCATGGGGAGAGACCTCCTGAAGGTCATGCGCCTGGGCACCAGGGCACTCCGCATCAACGCTCAGCCCCATGCCGCCAGGGGCGTGGAGGAGTGAATCCTTTCGGAAGCTGAAGGATCCAAGGAAAGTTAGGCTGGCTGGCCTGATGTGGGTGCTCCATCCAAATGGTGAGGGAAGGTTGGGGTGGCGACAGGCAGGGCCCAACCCCTGCCTGGGCCGCTCTTTTTATAGGAGCGGTCAGCGTATAAAACCATCTCCCAGCCAACCCTTGCCCCCAGCAGTGGCCGCCACTGATTCCAGCTCTGTTGTCTGTGGTCACTTTAAATCCCTTCTGTTCCTTCGGAGCCCAACGAGAAGCCTCTAAAGCAAAGGGCCAACTGGGGACATGTCTTGCTATTAACCTCCACACCTGGACTCAAAAGCTGAGTCCAGCAGCAGGTGGGGCGAGGGGGGGTGGTTGTGGCAGTGGGGGAGGGGAGGGCCTGAGAACAGGCTGTGGGTACATGTGTGACCCATGGGTGCATTCAGCGTCGGCAGACTTACTGCAGCAACCAGTTTACTTCACGCACCTGATTTCTCCCCTTGGATGAACACCAATTTCCAATCCAATTGTCACCTCTTCCCAGGCTGCAGACAATACACCTTGTCCACCCACCTGGATCGGCTGCTCCCGGCCCAGGCCCCCACCCCAGCACGCACTGAGGCTCAGCCAGGTTAAGAGTCTGTGGCCATTGGGATGCTCCAGGCTGTGGACTCTCCAAGGGCAGACAAATTAGCAGGAGGAATTCAGGATGTCGCCGGGGCTGGGGAAGGCAGCTTTATGTAGTCTGAGAGAGACTATTGCTCCTTTGCTCCCAGACCCATTACCCACAGGCACCCAAGGCAGACGACTTTATTCCTCTCGTCCCTGCAGAAGTCCTGGTGCTCCACAGACGTGAGCCAAGTGCGAGTTCTCACCACTTTGAATAAACCAACAAAACCTCTTAAAAACAATCACTGAGAGAAGGTCATTCATGTGAATAATAACCACTCTTTCTCTTTAGTCAGTATAATAAAATTTTAGTCATATCTTCCAAGAGCACCCCCCCCCCCATTCCCCATCAAGTCCCACTCTGGTTTAATAGAAGAATGACTCCTGGAAATTCTGGGGGGGTGAGGCGGGAGCTGGAAGAGGTCTGCAGTGTGGACTTAGTCAGGGAGAGAGAGGGGTTTGTGCGTGTACGTGTGTATAGATCACAGATGGGCCAACTTCCTGATCCTGCTGGGTTTTCCTAGGGAAGGGGGAAAAAGGAAAAGGTCCCTAATCGCCTCTCTTCCCGCCGGCTGATCATTTCCCAATTTCCCGGTCAGACTTCAAATGTCCGACAGAGAGGAAAACAAGACAAGAGGGGATTATGAAGAAAGAACAGAGAATGAAGGTGGATTTCTGCCTAACTTTTGTTTCTTTCCCAAAAATTCCTTTTGGAAGAGGAAAAAAGATAAAAAGGAGACAAGAAAAAAAACTTTTTTAAGAGGGATAAAAGCAGACATCGTGTTCTTTCCCCATGACCCCCAAATCTCCAAACGTTGCTGTTTTAAACAATGACCAGCGCGGTGTGCGGGGAACAGTGCGGGTGCGGCTGGGCGCCCTGTTTGCCCAGGCTCCCTGCACCACTCAGCTGTCACTTGTCAAGCGCTTTGAGCAGAAGAGAAGGAAGCATGAAAGGCCTCCAAGGAGATGTGCGCCCGCATCGCCCTGAAGGTCGCCCCGGTGCTCTCCTGCCCACGCTGGCCTCCGGGCCTTGCCGGTCCAAGTCACCACGTCCAGTTCTAAAATCATTTCTGCAAGCCCCTCTCCCGCACTGATCCGACTTACAAATGGCATTTTTCTGAGGCATTTATTCTGGATCCTGTTGAGATTCCTCCTAATTGGCTCAGAAAAGACTGCTCTCAGGCAACTGAGGCTGCGGTGGGGTGGGGAAAGAAGACAGGGGGGCTTCCTCCTCCCCCAGGGTGACCACAGCCAGCCTTGGGCAAGGGCCTAGAGGCCAGTCCCAGGTCTCAGGTGACCACAAAGGACAGTCTCCAAGCCTCTCTAACTCCTTTCTCCACTCAGTGGGGCCTTGAGCAACCACTAAAATATTCTTGCCAAGAGCAGATGCCTTACTCCTGAGCAGAGATGCAGGAACCTACCTGGGGGGGTCAAGGTGCTACAGTCAAACAGAGTTCAAATCCCATTCTCCAACTCACACTGGCTGTGTGACCTTGGTCAAGTTACTTAACCTCTCTGAGTATCAACCACCCATTACGTAAATGGAGTGAGTGGCTGGGCAGTAAAAAGAAATCGAGAATACATGAAGAAACCTCAGCAGTGCCTATAATAAGGACTATAGGCATCATTTATTAATTTACTCAAAAATATTCACCCCGTACTTAATTTTTAAAGGTGAATGGTTTTACAACTGAGGATGGGCTGAAGGTGAGATGGGAAGGGAGGCAAAGAGCTATCACAACAGGGAGCCAGGGTGGTGGAACTATCAGAAGTAAAGGGGAAAACAGGATCCTTCTCCACACAACCCAACCCAGACTTGATCTGCTGGATGGACGCCCGTGCCCAGCACTGTGCAGTGAAAAGAGAGGTGAGTTTGTTTTCCCAGAGCTTCCCAAATCCTCCAGGGTAGGGACCAGGCCCGCATAACCGGCCAAGTCTTGGATGACACCATGCATAACTGTGCACTTAATACACGCTCTTTATGTCTTAGGGAAAAATCTAAAGGCTTGGGGTCCATGCCTGGGCAGGCAACTTCCAGGGCTGGAGAGACTAATGACGGTATGTTCCAAAAACTAATTCAGTGGGAGGTGACTTTTTGTTGAAAGGAACAGTGAGAAGGAAGAGGGGTGAGCTGGCAAACACACCAATTCTGCTGAGTGCCTACATGCCTCTCGCTCATTAAAAGCACTGCTTGCCTCGGGTTACCTTGGAGGACTCCTCCGGCCACGGACCCAGGAAGCTTGCAGGCTCCAGGCCTCGGTGGTGCAGTTTGGGACCCATCCTTCTCCCTCCCCGCCCCCACGCCAAACTTATCTGGCCACTGTTTACAGCTCACCACACCACAAATCTTTATTTCCTGTCACCCACTGGCCGGAGCTGTCCCCACTCCCTGTTTCTCCCAGACAAGTTAATAAGACGGAGGGCTCCCGAGAGGCCTGGAGCCAGCGAGCATTATCACTCGGAAGCAAGGCAGAAATCCTGACACGTCGGAAATGACTTCAAGCCTATTAATTACCCTTCTTCTTCGGCAGATCTTTTGAAAGAAAGCTTGACAAATCGAAGGGAAGGCTAGCACTGCCCCTCCGCCCCTTTTCAGTCCCACTCCGGCCCCAATAACAACAAGTACGATTTTTGCCTTTTTTAAACAATTTGTCAGAGCTGCACCCACCCAGGGAGCCCCACCTATGATCTGCATGGTTAGGGACACTAAGGGTAAGCTCATCTTATGGGCTAAGTCTGTGAAATCGAAGAGATCCGGGGGCTAGAAGTAGGGAGTGGTCAGGGCTGAAGGCCCCAGGGACATTTGTTCACGGGACATTCATGGGGAGCCCGGGTCCCTCAAAACACATGTGGAGGAGAACAATACTGGGGTACCAAGAAGCGTCTACAGGGTCTCTCACTGGACCACATGTGATGATGCTTTGATTCTTGGACCCAGCATCCTTTCTGAAACCCTCC
The DNA here is from genome assembly GCF_027574615.1 of Eptesicus fuscus. Classification (NCBI taxonomy): domain Eukaryota; kingdom Metazoa; phylum Chordata; class Mammalia; order Chiroptera; family Vespertilionidae; genus Eptesicus; species Eptesicus fuscus. The sequence goes on along the minus strand of NC_072492.1, from coordinate 26,424,097 downwards.
GGTTGAACCACCCAACAGAGAGGCACAGGGGGGGCTTTTAATGCTAGAAAAGCTGGCGTGTGAGGGTCCGACCACCTCATCTTCAAGTTTCACAGTCAACAGTAAGGGATCAACCACTTCATCTTCAGCTTTCATTGTCAACAGCACCGACAACAACGTCTACTCGGGATTCCCTTCCTTAGTGAGGCTTATGCAGAAGCAACGGGGTGGGCTATCTGAATTCCCCAGAGACCTTCCTTTTGTGCATATTTGTACACCCATCCATGCACCATCGCCAAGTGGATTCCAGTGGGAATTAGAAACTACTGATATATGTTCCTTCCACCAAAGTAGTCCCCATATTATTGGACAGAACCACCATCCATCTCGAGCCACCCAACCCAACAGCCCATAGTCAGCACCAAGTTGTCTCTCCCCCGCCCCCCCTCTCATAACCCACATCCAACCTATCAGAACATCTTATGTCTCACCTCCAAAGCCACACTCTGAATCCCACTGCTTCTCCCCACGCCCCCGCTGCCTGGTCTGAGATGCCAGTAGCGCTCACCTGCCCTTCTGCAATGAACTCTCGCTGGCTTTCCTGCCCCCCAAAGTGCAGCCCTGCCATCCGTCCTCAATTCAGGAGCCAGTGGGATCTTCCTAGAGCAAACATCACACGCCTCTGCCCTTCTACCCTCCTTCCAGCGGCTCCCGCACACTGGCCCTGGCTCACAAACCCTTGGTGATCCACCCCCTACCTACCTTCTCACGCATCGCCTGCCACTCTCCCTCTTGGCCACCGGCCTGCCACCTGTCCTTCAAGCATGCCAAATCTTTTATTTCCCTTAGAGCCGCCGTTTGCCGCTCTGTTGACTAATGAGTTTGCCAACCACTGCGTAAGGCATTACCCTTACCCAGAAGTTCTGACTTCAGGTTGAAGACATTAGTACATTATTAAAATGTTTTTTAAGTGTTTTTCCCTAGCAGTGGTCGGCAAACTCATCAGTCAACAGAGCAGCTCGCGAGCCGCAGTTTGCCGACCACTGCCTTAGAGCACTTAACACCTAAAACTGCACGCTCTAGGCTCCTTCTCCCAAAAGAAGGCGCGCTCAGGAGGGCTGGCACCGGGTCGGCCCCATTGCCAGAGCAGCTCCCGGAACACAGAGGGCACCGGTGTCTACGGGCCACGACACTGGAGCATGAAGCCCGAGAGCCTAAGTGCAGGTGCCTCTGCCCTGGCAGCAGCCCACAGCAAGCACGTGGTTGATCAGTGCAACCCAGCCTGCAGCTCCAGAAACACCAGCTGCAACCTGCCCCTCATCGCCGGACCACCCCTGGCACGGAACGGACCATCTCACCCTTGTCTATGCGGGTTCCACCCAGCCTTCCAAGGGCATTTTTTTCTTTTTAAAAATCTTTATTGTTGAAAGTGTTACATAGGTCCTCCTTTTGCTCCCCTTAACCTCTTCCAGCCGGCTTCCGCCCCCCCTCCCCCCCGGCCCTCACCACCCCATTGTCTGTGTCCACGGGTATGTATATATATATATATACACAAGTTCATTGGTTGATCTCTTCCCACCTACCCACCCTCCCCTGCCTTCCCTCTGAGGTTCAACAGTCTGTTCATGTTTCTTTGTCTCTGAGTCTATTTTTGTTCATCAGTTTATTTGGTTCATTAGATTCCACATATGAGTGAGATCATATGATACTTGTCTTTCTCTGACCAGCTTATTTCACTTAGCATCATACTCTCCAGGTTCATCCATGCTGTTGCAAATGGTAAGAGTGCCTTCTTTTTTATTGCCGCATAGTATTCCGCTGTGTAGATGGTACCACAGGTGTTTTTTTGTTTGTTTGTTTGTTTTTAATCCACTCATCTGCTCATGGGCACTTAGGCTGTTCTCAAATCTTAGCTATTGTAAATTGTGCTGCTATGAGCATAGGGGTGCATATATCCTTTCTGATTGGTGTTTCTAGTTTCTTGGGATATATTCCTAGAAATGGGACCACTGGGTCAAATGGGAGTTCCGTTTTTAATTTTCTGAGGAAACTCCATACTGGTCTCCACAGTGGCTGCACCAGTCTGCGTTCCCAGCAGCAGTGCACGAGGGTTCTCTTTTCTCCACATCCTCACCAGCACTTGTTGATTTTCCTTCCAAGGGCATTTCGGCTTTGAATCTCCGTGCCTGGGCTTGATAAAGGCAAGACCACCCCTCCCTCCAGGGCCCTATTTTATCTGGTGCATTCCCACCATATCTCATTTTAAACTCAAACAAAAATCTTTAAGCCATTACCCAGGAAATCATCATTAAATCATGTGTTCATTTTTATTAGCGTTGCTGTAATTAAAGAGAATCATATTTCCGAAATCTTCAGCTGCACTTATCAAAACCCACCCTCCAACCAATCAATTAGTATTACAATAACCTCGTTCCCTTGTTGCCGCCGCTATTAGCATTTTGATTGAATGTGTGTTGAAAAGTGGCTGGTAACAGAAGATTGTGTTCAGAAAGTAATGTTTCTTTATTCGTTACCACCGAACCTTGTCTGGTTGTCTCCAGTCTCGACTCAAATATAGACAAGACAGCTTCCAAACGCAGTCATTTTGGTGGCGGATTATATTTTCACGAGGTGTGTGATAAATTGGGTACAATGGCTCCGGCATCGCCTGCTACACACAGGGGCCTCCCTCTGGCTGTGGCCTCAGCACCTGGCAGCCCCGATGGGGTGCTGCACCCTCCCCACCCCAATAATCTAGGACAATAGATGCCAGGTGTTCACACATGGCGGCACTTCAGGATAAGGCCTCTCCTCCAGATAAGCCAGTGGCCACTGTGATTCCTACAGATGATGATCATCATTACACACCCCCTCTGCTGCCAGGCGCTGGGAAACCTGTTATTCTAACATAATAAGTTCCCCGGTTGTCGTCATCAGAATAAAAGCACCAGTCAGTGAAGAGATGGGTTAACAAGCTCCATTATGGGGAGAGAATGGCTGTCTTCTCCACATCACAGGAATTAAAGACAAGAGTTCATTAAATCACTATCCTAGAATTTAAATGACCTGCTAGTGCAGACAGCTCTATTTACTGATGCCCCCCACCACCGATGCCTTTTGTGGTTAAATGGAGATTTCCAGAAACATCATGCACAAAATAGTTCCCATCATGGCACTCTCTCTGTCTCCAGCGCGCTGGCTCCGCAGCCTGGCAACCAGAGGGCACTCTGCTTGGACCTGTCTTAAAGAGAGGGAGGGGCAGGGTACAGGAGCAGAAGCCCGGGATTAGAAAGGGCACGGGGTCCAGACGATGAATATGGAGGTGGTTAGATGCCACCCTCCATTTGTCCGCCCATCAGGTTTCCATCCACAGCAAAGGCCATGCAGGAGTTTGTCTTCACTGCAGGGCACCCTTTGCCCCCCAAACCCTTCACTGTACATTCACCCACAGATTACCTTGCAATAGTGAGGGGGCATTGACAAATACTGATGCTCCATTAAAAAAAAAAAGTTTTTCAGAATTCAGTGAAGGGTGGGGGTGGGAGGGAGGAGAAGCACTATGCGGTTCCTTTAAAAGTCTTTCCTTTCTCTAAACTCAGCCTTCTTTTTCTCCCCCCAACTTGTTTCTCCCCTGGCTGCCAGCCAAGACGTTATAATAGTGTCAGGTAGCAATTTCATTTTTAAAATGCTCTTATCAAGGATTTAGGGGTGAAAGATAAGAACAGCACAGTAAATCATCATAAAGGAGTGTAGTGTGAGGCATAGCATTTTACCAATCAAAACAGTTAACAAAAGGAAAAGACAAGGACAGGGAAACAGAGCGAGTTTAAGCGTCATCTAAAAGGGGGAGGGGAGAGGCCAAATTAAACAGAGAGCGTCCTTCAGATTTCCAAGCTTCCTCTGGTAATGGGCTTGGCATAGTGGCCAAGAACTGCACTAACAGTCCAATTTCCATTTAAAATAGGATGTTTTGAGAAGGCACATACATTGTCAAACCATCCCACACTGGGGGCTCCCATCGAAGTCATCTGACCTGCAAGCATGTGCGGCTAATATCACTGCTTTATTATTTATCAAGTCAATTTCTTCGCGGAATGACTAATAACACAGCCGCAGCTGCTCTCCTCTCCCCACCCCAGCTGCGCAACCCTGACATGAGCAAGGTCTGCTAGGCTACCTGCCGTGCCTCCCCCTCGCCCCCGTCCTGCCGAAGAACCTTGTGGAAAGAGAAAAAGGAGGGATGGACCCAGGGTGCCATTTAGGATTCAAACCACTTTGCGGAAGCTGCTTATACTACCCAGGAAAAGTTAATGCCACTAATTATTGACTAGGCCAGGGGATTTTAATTAGTCCCGTAATAAAGGAACTGCAAACTTAAAAGTAAAATAAAATAGATACAGGTACCTACTTTCCTATTCTGATCCTTTATAATGTCTTTGATTACAATGTATATTTAAAAGCCAACCAAGGGCCACATCCAATTCAAATGTGCAACACACACACACACACACACACACACACACACACACACACACACACACACAAACTGCGATTCAACCCAAGAGTGACAACAAAGCTTTCAACTCCTGCATATAAAGTGATTAAGAGTTATTCTAACTTTTTATACATGCCCACCAATTTCTTCTGGGGACTACCTGAAAATTCACAGTAAATAAATACATGCAATTAGACGATTTCCCATCTGCCAAGGAATGATTCAATTGTCCATTAAAAGCTAAAGTTCTAGAACTACATGAAGAGAAATTATCAGGTGTTGTTGGTACGCATTGGTGTCGTAAAACAGGATTAGTGTTCCAGGCAAAATACAAAGCTTCTTTTGTAAATCTTACCCATTTTCTTTTTTTTAAACGTAAGACAGCATGAAGGAGGGAGCAAATTAAACCATAATTTTCAGACTACGCTTCCTTATTGTCACTCAGAAAAGTTGCCAGGTGTTTCCAGAGAAGTTTATACATAAATATACTAGCTGAATCAGGAAATCTTTCCAGGGCAAATGAATCAACTTAATTAAAAGGAGATGTTAAGATGGCAAGCCTAGTGATTTTGGAAGTAAGGAGATTTGGGAATCTCGAACTACCGGCTTTCTACCTGGCCTCTGAGAGCCAAGCGCACAATATCTTAAATCCTGGTACTTCCCCCAGCCCAGGGCATCATGGGTCGGAGGCAGGAGTACAGGACTGATTTTACTTACAATGGAACCAATATTTTTAGTCTTTCTTCCAAATCAGCTGTCAAGGGCAGCTACAATGACACAAAAGCTTTCCCCCCCTCCCCCCTTCATAAGAAAGTTTGCTGGGTAATCGCTCCTTCCCGAGGTTCTGGAAGAAGCTAGTGTTCCCGAATACATTAGTTCTCCAAGCCCTCTCCAGAAGGCACCTCAGCTCCCACACCTCCCTCCAGACCAGACGGCAGGGCCTCCATTTTGCTAGAGTAAGTCTTGGTGGGGGGTGGGGAGGTGGGGGAAGCAAGCAGCTGAGGTGGGGAGAGTGAGCGGGAACCAACACAAAACACTGGTAGTTATACCTCCCACTCCCCACATGGATCACCAAAGGCCGCTCACGTGAAGGAGGCCCTCCCCCACCCCACCCCTCCACACAGTTCCTACACTCCAGGGCACATGCCAAGGAAGGCCTATCTCATTGCCCAGACACAGGTCAAGGGTCAGAGACCTGGTCGGCGGCACTGCCTTGGTGGGGTTAAAGCCAGAAGGATCCTGGGAGATCTGACCCAGGGGTTCCTAGCCCTGAGTGCACGTTGGCTTCAGCCGGGGGAATAGTAACACTGATCAAAGCCGAGGCCCCACCCTCCGAGTCCCACTTCACTGGCCTGGGCTGGGCCCACGCACTGGTATGTTTAAAAACGCTCTGGGCAATTCTAATGTGCAACAGGCAGTGCAGACCTCCGACGTGACAACCATCCTTCACCTCACGGACGTCTAATGCTGAGCTGTGGGATGACGTACGTCACCCAGACCTTCCCCACCAACCCTGCCTCTGAGTGAGGAAACCCAAGTTGGCCACGCAAGTTGAGGAGCTCACGGGGTTATAAGGGAAATCTAAATTCCAACTAAAGGAGCGCAAGGGGAAGAGGTGAACTTTGAGGGAGTGCCCCTCTCCGCTTTATCGTGCAGCTACGGCAGCACTGACGCCTCTCAGTCCTCCTGCTCAGGAGACACCCCGGCTGGGCTCTCGGGGTCCACCAGCATTCCTACTCAGTGGACACACAGCTGCCGGGAGTGGGGCGGGCAGGAGCCCAGGGCGGGCGAGGACACACAAAGCCGGGGCCACTGTTGCTTCTGTGTCTATTCTGGGCCCAGAATGGATGATGTCACCTCCAGCGGCGGTGGCAAGCGGAGTCATGAATCATCCGCGAACCGGCCCAGACTCCGAGATAATAAATCGGGTGTCAGCACTGCGCACTTTGCAGATCTGGTGCAGAGGCGCCAGCGTTGCCGCCTAGGGGGCTGGGACGCGGGCACCAACGCTGGAGACACTCAGGGAGAAGGAGGCGCTTTCAATTATCCCCCGATATCAGGACGGGGTGGCACGTTGAGGAAGAAATTTCAAATTTGTAGGGAGTGCTCAAAGGCACACAGCTTTGATCACTGTGCAATCACCGCAGTTACTTTTATGTGCCGCCGGGTCTGCCAAGCAAACCTGAGGCTGAGGAGAAGCACATCCACCCGGTGCTCCAACTATTAATTATCGCGGTGCCCACCGGCCGGCAACCAGAGACCTGCAGGTGTTACCACGTTGACCCTCAACTGCATTAATTTAGCTCAGGAGCTCACTCTAGGATTGAATTTGGCAAATGCTCCTGCCTGGAAGGGTTTCTGGGACAACAGAAAGAAACCAAGGAGTTCGTTAGGCAGGTTCAGTGTTTTTCTTTCTTATTTTTTTCCAGGGTGGAAGTCGGGGCAGGTATGGAAGGATGGCAAGGTTTGCATTGCCTTACATATGAGCTCTCCTGACCTCCTCTTTCTTCTTTTTCTTTTTCCTCTTCCTCTACTTATTTTTTAATGTTTTGTGGGTGTTTTTTTTTTTTGGTCTTATTTTATAGCACTAAACAGCTGAGTTGAATGAACCAACTGGAAACACCGATTATAGTTCACATTCTTGGAGCTGGGAGTTTGGACAATTCCCAAGTGTATTGGGTATTCCTTGGCTTATAAAGAAATGACTGAGCTCTAAAAGCTACTAAATAAAAATGTAAACCTCAGAGTTCTTCAAGGGTCTCTGGACCAAAAGGTACTTTAACACCCTGAGGTCAATTTCGGGGTCTTTGGCTACATCGACTTGGTCAAGGCATGAACCATGTCAGGGTTTGGTGGGCTGTGTTCTCCGCTGGGCAGAAGGTCTTCTCTCATTTCTCTTGCACACAGTGTTGCTGAGGGAGCAGCTGTGGCATGGACAGGAACGTGCCGGGAGAGAGGCTAGGAGTGCCCACTGGGGCTGCAGGCCAGTGGTGAGCAAGGGAATGTGTCCAACAGACAGCAACGCTTAGCCCTCTGTATTAGTTTCATGTGGCTGCTGTACCACATGCCAGACTGGAGGGGCTTAAAACAATAGAAATTTATTCTCTCGCAGTTCCAGAAGTCTGAAATCAAGCTATTGGCAGGCCCAGGTTCTCTCGAAGGTTCTAGGAACCTTCTCCTAGCTTCTGGTGTTGCCAGCCATCCTTGGCTTATACCTGCATAACTCGACTCTCTGCCTCCGTGGTCATGTGACATTCTCCCTGTGTGTCTCTCTTCACCTGTCCTCCCTCTTCTTAGGACACTAGTCACACTGAATTAACTTACTGCAGTATGACTTCATCTTAACTTCATTACATGTGCAAAGAACCTATTTCTTTTATTATTTTTTAAATTGATTTTGAGAGAGAGAGAGGAAGAGAGAGGGAAAGAGAGAAACATCCATGTGAGAGAGAAACATCAATCGGCTGCCTCCTGCACTCCCCCTACTGGGGATGGAGCCTGCAACCAGGGCATGTGCCCTGACTGGGAATCAAACCAGCAACCTTGTGGTGCCACACTGGCCAGGGCACAAAGAACCTACTTCCAAATAAGGTCACACTCTGAGAGACCAGAGGTTAGGACTTCAGTATACCTTTTGGGGGCTACAATTCAGCCACAATACCCCCTCCCATCTTGGAAAACTTGATAGCATCTGGCAACAGTTATCTAGAGCAGCGGTCACCAACCAGTGATCTGCGGACCACTGGTGGTCTGTGAGGTCCGAAAGGTTGGCGACTGCTGATATAGAGTGTTAACCTTTTCTCCAATTCACATGCCTTCACCCTTATTCCCCGGGGAATGACAGCAATAGCAATCTTATTAGCAGTAAAAGAACAGTACTTCTTATAATAATAAAGTTAAATTTACAGGTACTCTCCTAATCATCAGATGCTTCCCACAGATTATCTCACCTAAACCTCACCAGTCCATGAGTTAATGTTAGTTCCATTTTACAGGTGAGAAAACTGAGGTTGAGAGGAGTTGAGTAGCTTGCCCAAGGTCCCACAGCTCATTGGTGGTAGCTCTAACATTTGAACCCAGTGGTGTGACTTCAGACCTAAGCTCTATCCTGATTGTCACAGGGTCCAGACACCCCAGGGGCCTCAACTAACTGGGGTACTTGCCTTGACTCTTAAGCTGTAAGCAACAGGACACAGCTGCCACATGGTGTAAGGTCCCCACATATTAATCATAATTTGGTTTAGGTAGATGCCTTTAACTCTTTTTCCTGTTAAATTAAAAAGCACTCTGACCTCCTAGAACGAAGGGTCTCCCTCCCCTCTGGCCTGGAATAAACTCAAGCAAACTGGTTTCCTTTCAGACCTGGGCGAGTCTGGCTAGTCTATTAATAGCACGTTGTCGGGGAGGAGCAGGAACTACTAAGAAAATCCTCATCTATCTATCTGACTCTCTGTTTATGGAAAAAAAAGGATGGAGGCGACTCAGAGGCAAAAGGTTCTGGGCTGCATACAATCATGTCTTGTAAGGAGCTGCCCAGTCCCTCCTCCCGGCAGGACAGAAACCTCAGACGAGGCAGGGCCCATACCTCCTCCAAAGTCAGAGATACCACATGTCATACCGACCCCACAATCACAACCAAGTGTAAAACCATTTACACATAACGTCAGAAACCAGGTATAGTGACAACCGTTGCTGTGCTAGGGATGGGTGACCTCTATAAAAAAATTCTCACCTTGTTATATTACTACATTTACAATTTAAGTTGAAATGAATTTTAAAAGCTCACAATAGGAAAGTAAATGTTTGACTAGGTAATGAATGCACATGGTACAAAAATGCAAAAGGTAAATGAGTATACAGTAAGTTTCCCGCCTCTTTGTACCTGTGGTCACTTAATCCTCATCCACAGAAGCAAATGCTGTTTTTTATTTATGTATATTTGCAATCTATGTGTATATGTACATGCACATAAGACATATTCGAGGACTTACTGTTACACTTACTGATGTATGCCTCAGGCTAGCCCAATATCATCGTTCCTATTTATAGATGAGAAACCTGAGCCACAGAGAGGTAAAGCAACTGGCCAAGGTCACACAGCTATTAAGTCACAGAGCTTAGATTCAAGGTCCAGAGCGTGTGCCATTTCACTCTGACCAGTGTTGTGGGTATCCTTTCGGAAATATTCTATGTACATGCAAGCAGATATTTTGTGTGTGAGGAGAGGGAAACATTACTTTTAAAGACTAGAGTCTTAAGAATTGAAACACAGGTTTTAGCTTACCTAAAGAGGTTACAACTGATGGTCTCCTTTAAGGGGGAAAGGAAAGAAGTAAGACCACTGGGCACTGACCACTTGCTGTGGGCACTTTGCCATCTGATTCACTAACTCCTACGGAGCGGTGAGCCACTCCACAGTGAGCCACACGGGGTTCATGGGGAAGCGGGATGAAACCGAGTATGGCCAGCATGGAAGCCGACACCCTTTCGAGCACCCGGTGCTGACACACAGCTTCAGGTGAGCTGGCGTATGCCCCCTGACCCGCAAGGCTCAAAGCAGAGGCTCAGGTCCGGAGCTGCACAGTAACCTGGGCTTCTCCAGGAGCCTCCAGGCCCAGCAGGAGGCAGCCGACCCCCGCTTCTGGTTCCCCTGGGCTGCCCCGCGATGACCCCTAGAAGCACCGCGATGACCCCTAGAAGCACCTAGAAGAAAGGGGGTGCTTTAAATCAAGTCACCAAGCGGAAGGCTCCTTTCTCATCAGGCCTCCACACTCTTCCCTCACCGAGATCTTAAAACATGTCATGGGAGTCAGAGCTTGGGCCTCTACGGGAACAGGGCCGAACAAAAGCCTCATTGTCCCTCTCTACAAAAAGTCATTTCTGGGTCAGTGAAGTTGCTGACCCCGGGCCCACTCCCTGCTCCCGTGGGCCACCGCCAGGAGGGGGGGCAGGAAGACCTATTCGCTCACCACCCTTTTGGTGCCAGAGCTTTTATTCCAAAGGAAAAAAGTTTAAGATTTATACTTGTGCTAAAGAAACCCCAGAGCATCCAGGGTGCCAAGGTCACCCGGGTTCACAAGCTCCTCTGGCACTGGGCACCCCTGTCCCCAGCCCCGTTGCTAGCGAGTTAAGGGTTTTGTAATCCTCCCCGTCTATGAAGCAAAGCAGGTGAAGAGAAACCAAGCTACTGTGTCGATTAATATCTCAAGAGATAGCCGGAATGGGCGCTTCCGGAATTCGGTTAGCTCAGGGGGGGCGGAAATTAAAGCGCATTCCTCGCTTTCCTGTCAGAAATAAAATTACGGTCTCAGATGGAAGCTGCCAGGGCTGGGGTATCTCCAGGAATCTTGAATGGCCTCCTCTACATGTTTTCAAAGTCACATTCCCCTTCAACCCTGCCCTTTTAATTGGTTATTTGCGAGGTCATGTTTGCACCAATTTCTCGGGGAAGGCTAATGGTGTTTATTTAACGAGAAAATAAAATGTGCAGACAGCTCCGGGAGCTGGTCTCGGAAAGATGGCTCAGGGTGGGGGCTGTGGCTCTTCACCCCCTCCCCTCCCTCACCCTCTATTGCTGCATATTCCTCATGGACTCCTTGTTTGTGATTCCGCAAACCCTAATCCCACCTTCTACCTCAGCACTTGAGGGGGAGCGGAGATGGGTCAGGTGACAGGCCAGGCCTTGAGGGGCATGTACTGGGCGCCAGGGGGCGGGCAAGGTTGCACGGCCTCTGGCAAAGCCTTGCAAGGGTGCACCCCTCAGGGTGGGTGCACAAGCACGCCCACCCCATGTACGCAGCCCTGACTTTGGAATGAGCCCAGGCGGAAGCACAGACCCTTGGCTTCTGAGAATCTAGTGGAGGTCAGAGGCTACTTACGCCACCGTGGGCCTTGTCGGTTCTTCCTCGTTCTAACCTACGCGTGCCCAACGTCACGCTTGCACGTAACTGAATCCAGTAAAATCTCTCCAAGTGCCCTAAGGCAGCAATCAGTGCCCACATCACTGCCAGCCCCCTGCCTGCTGGTCTCTTCGGAGTGGACTAGGGGAGACTCAATGGTATTGAGTTCCTACCCCCACTCTGAGTCTGCCCTAGAGTCCTAGTTCACCAACATTTCTTACGTAGCTGCCCCGCACTGACCATGGCCCACTGAACCAGATCTAGACCTCCACTTGCAGTGAAGAGCCCCAGGGCATGGCGACGGCCGCACTGCACGAGGGACTGATGGGAAGCGCAGTACGTGAGACCTTGGCCGGTGTCTGTGGTCTCTGACAGACCAGCAGCTTTCTTGTCAACAGGCTTCCAATTCAGGTGCTGACTTGGATCAGGGCCAATAATGATCAGCTACTGGTTTCCGGGTGTCCAACAAACCCCTTACTTAACCCACATCTCAGACTTGGGGTGCAGTGCGACGGGAGCAACCAGCATAGGGATGAGCTGCAGATCTGAGAGGTGGGGATAAGGCAAAGGGCACAAGTCCCCCCGGGGAAGGCAGACCCAGCAGCAAATCCTCCAGCCTTGGGAGCAGAATTTTATAAGATGCCCTCAGGTCACATCAGCACCAGTGTCATCACCACGGTGATTCCTCGAAACCCTAATCCCACTTTCTACTCCATCCAAGGACCCTTCCCACCCAAACTCCTTCTTCCTATCCCACAATGTCACAGTTACAGGTTGCAGAGCCTCAAGCCTCATTCCCAGGGAAACAGTCAGAATGCTGGGATCACATTGGGAAAAACACGAATGCATTCTCTTTAACATCCCACCCTACAAATGAAGCAATGCTGTTTTATTTTTAATTTAATTCAACACCTTTGTGAAACTCTTTATACGTGCCCGCCCCCTGCCTTAGGAAATAGGCACCAAAGCACATACATCATTACAGTGATTCTTAATCATTTTAGTGTACATAAAAGAGTCGGTGCGGGCTTCAGAGGTCAATTTCAAAAGTGAGTGTCTGGCAGGTGGTCAGGACATTAAGGGCTGTTTTTTCTCCATAGAAAAGCATTATCTTCTATCACAGTTTTGGCTCCATCTTACTGGCACCATTTTCATAAATAAACTGATTACACAAATTATGAAGGCTTTAAACTTCAGCCAGCTGCTTTTTGGGGGCAGAGCCGTTGTAAGGTTCACGGGAGAAGCCAAGCTCAGTCCACTGCCCTGCGGCGGAGCCTGCAGAAAGCTCCTCCCACGGCCTGCACGGGCCCACCACGGTGCGTTCCCGGCCCCCCTGGGAAAGGCCCGTCTGCAGGTCACCAAACCACTCTGGGGCTGAGGTCGGCACAGCGAGGGGCCCTGTGGGGACTGGACACCGTGTCTGAGCCGCGGTTCCTCTCCAAAGCCATTAGCATTGCACTTAATAAGCGGCTGCTAACAGTTGGGAGAGGAGTCATCCATCACACTGATCTTTATTTTCTCTGGTGTATCCTGTTCCTTGCCTCTGGCCCTGTTCTAGAGCAAGCAGGCCTGCTGGGTAATGGAAGCCACAGGGAGGGAGAAGCCGCGACCCTTCTGTCCCACTCCCTCTCCAGCCGACCCTCGCCAGGCACCCGATAAGCTCCAGAGACACAGGCTCATTTTCCGCTGGGCCCCGACCACCCAGGCTTCCCCCGACAGGCCAGAAAGAGGGACTCAGCGGTGCGGGGTTCATGGTCCCCGAGCCCTGGGGCCAAGGGGAGGGACAGCTGAGGCTCCCCTGGAATGATGCCCATGGAGGGGGCTCCCTTCCCCCCTAAGGAGGTGAGTGTGAGATGTTATTTCAGCAGCCGGCTTCTCCACATCCCACGTTCTCAGACAGGGCTGACGTGGGGAGAGAGACCCGAACCACAGCCCCTCCCTCCCTCTGGGCTCAACCTCTCAGTCTCTGCCAACCAAAGAGGGAATTGGAAAGGACAGCAGCTTGTGGCTTCTTCCCTCCAGGCCCCTCCCCGCCAGATCCACTCTGGGATCAATACCAATGCTGAATTCACGATCTTATCGGAGTTTTGCAAGGATAAAGCAACGAACTCCCCCCCATGATTAAATCCTGTGATGATCAGCCCAATATTTTCCAGACCACTTCCAATAACTTCTAGAGAGCAAATGAAATGACGGAGAAATCTGAAGGCCACCACCCTCCCTCTCCTGTAACAGAGGATCCCAGGGAAGCCAGGAAATGAGGTGGTGGGCGAGGCCGAGGAGCTCCCGCCCGGCTATAAGCACCTATTGGGCAATCCAAAACGTTGTGTGCCTCAGTTTCTCCATCTGGAAACGGAGGTGTACTGTAGTCCACAAAGAAGAGTGGGTGTGGAGAAGGACTAATAAATAGAAGGTACTCAAGTCCTTAAGATCAGGAACTCCCCTGCGTAAACCACTGCCTAGCAGGGTGCGGGGCTTCCATCTGACGAGAGTGGGACTCGGGCAGCTGGGTTCACCGATGACCGTCACAGCGACTCCACAGTGCGTGCGGGCACTGTGCTGAGTACTCGGTGCCTCGGTGCTCAGGAGGTGCTACTGTTTGACATGGCCTGGTTAACTCAGAACCCGCTAGACCACATGGTGTGTGGGGGAGGGGACCCAGTTCCCCCTTCAGGACCCATTGCTGGAGGAAGGCCCCAGCGGTCTGCCCCTCCCAGATTTCCTCAGGACAAGCCCAAGGTCACATCTGCATCCGGGTGGCCTGCATCCAACGACTGATGAACATGCAGGTACAAAGCCCGGCCCTCTCACCCCAGCTGGGGACAGCTGCCTTCAGAATTCCCCAGAGCATCCCAGGAGCTCCGCCCTCCGCCTGCTGCTCACCAGGGACACTCCTGCACGCTAATCCTCCTCTGGGGGGAACAGCTACACCTGCTCACCTCCCTCCCCTAGTGAAGAAAATAAAAATAGAAGAAGGAATTTATCTTGGACAGTCTCTCCGATAGAAAGCTAAAAGCTGGAAGCATACGTCCGGTCCTGAGCTCCTCCACCCCAGTGCCCAGGTTTCCAGAGCAGAAGCCTGAGGTGTTCAGAGGTTAGGGAAATATCCCCCACTACAATCAAGGGGCAGTGAGCTGTGAGTCAGCTGCTGCTCCATCTTCTTCCTGTTGCAGGGCAGGGGACACACATCTGGTGGGCTCACTGTCTCCTGTCCCCTGAATCCTTTGCCATGGTGCCAGCAGGTCCAAGTGCAGATGTAATATGGGAACAGAAGAAACTGCTGTGCAGATGTAACCGAGGGCCACCTTCGTCCCTAAAGGACCAATAGGGAACGGGGGCAGGAGGGGGCCGCTGTGGGGCGAGGAGTGGAAATTCTGCCCTGACCTCTGTCTCACAATGGCAGTGTGGCCGGCTGCACTCGACCAAGGCCAGGCCCAGGCCCTGGTAGTTTTCCCTGACAGCAGCTGCCACAGCTCCAAGGACACAGGTTTTCAGAATGCCTGGGGTGCAGGACGAGCCAACGCCCCAGGCTGCCCGGCAGGTCCGGTTAGAAGTTGGACGTGGGCTGAGCCAGTGCTGGGACGATCGGAGAGACTCATGGCTAGGGCTCTTTAAGAAGCCAGCCCGAGGCAGCACCAGCCTGGGAGGTGTCCTCGGTGTCTGCTGCTGCAGCATTTTCCACTTGATAAGATCATGGCAACCAGGAAACTGAGGAGGTGAAGGGAAGGTTGGGCAAGGTGGCTGCAGAGGATTTTATTTTCTTGTGCTTATCACCTGATTCCAAGTGCACATTCCATCAGGCCAGGGTTGGGCCCCCCTGGCTCCATCCACATAATTGGTTTCTTTCCTCCCCTAACTGCTCTGAATCACTGAAGTAGCGCCCCAGCTTCAGCCCTCAGTTCAAGGAGAAACTCCTCCTCAGCCGTTGAGGGGCTGGGAAAGGTGTAGGGGCCAAGCTCCCACCCACCCAGAGGAACGGGGGAGCAGGCTTCCGCAGCGTGCCAGGGCCTTCCTGGTGAAACTTCTGGGCGCACCTCCCCTCCTGCCTCTCTTCTCCCGCCCCAGCAGCATCAGGCTGGGCCCCACCAATGCATTCATGGGTGGGCGATCTGTGCATTCACACACAGCCCCCCCTGTTCAGAAGGGCTCCATTTTGGGTTGAATGCTTTGCTGTCATCTTGAAATTCTTAATAATTGTTGATTAAGACACCCCACCTGTCATTTTGTTCTGGCTCCAGTAGCGATGTAAGGGGGGGGGGGGGGGTCTTGCATCTCCCACGGGAATTGGAAACTCTGGCAGGGCAGAAGGAGGCCAGGCAGGTCCATGCATGCTCCAGGGCCTCTGCCCACCCCCTACCCGCCCATGCCCACTGGGCCATGGAATGGGGCTTCCTCCACTGCACAACAGGAAACACCTCCCTCACCCAGTCCCAGAGGGACCGCTCCCCCATCACTGCACCCAGGGATGCCCACAGCAGGAGTTAGAAGTAAGAGAGAACATTTCCTGCCCCCCAGGAGCCCGATGTCCTGAGTTTCTGGCCACTGAGAGTCACCGCACTCCTCAGAGGACAAAGCTCTTTCCCTGCACATCTTTGAGGGTGAAATGAGAGGACTGATCATCTCCTCCAGCCCAGGGCCTGACCCAGAGCAGAAGATTAAAAATACCTTTTCATTCATTGACATTCAAAGAAGAATGACAACAATACTGCCTGGAAGCCGCTGGGGAATCTTCCAGGATTACAAATTGTAACACTGAACACTGGATAGTGCCACGTTCAGAGGGGCCTCGCCCACTCTGGATGTAAACACATAAAAACATTCTTAACAAACCCATCCCCATGTGGAGACAACAGAGAAAGAAGGGAATTTGTTTTGTTTTTAATATATTTTATTGATTTTTTTACAGAGAAGAAGGGAAAGGGATAGAGAGTTAGAAACATGGATGAGAGAGAGACACATCGATCAGCTGCCTCCTGCACACCCCCTACTGGGGATGTGCCTACAACCAAGGTACATGCCCTTGACCGGAATCGAACCTGGGACCCTTGAGTCCTCAGGCCGATGCTCTATCCACTGAGCCAAACCGGTTAGGGCGAAAGAGAGGAATTTGAAAGCAGCTGTCCGAGGTTTGAGTGCCTGCTCTGACCTTGGGAGTGGCAGTTACCCCCTCTGAGCTTTGGTTATCTCAACAAAATGGAGATGATGATAATATAATAAGAAGAGCTAACATTTAGGCACAGTTGACAATGAACAATACCTTAGGAAGTACTAGTATCATCCCCATTTTACAGATGAGTAAACTGAGGCATGAAGAAGTTAAGTGACTTTCCCAACATTACAGCCACCCGCCTGCGGCTGCTGTGAAGATGTAAAGAGACAATGCACGTGGAAGCCACGCAGACAGATGCAGCGTGGATGCTGCTGCAGGATAACTGCCCTGCTCATCACTGTCCCTCTCTCGCTCTCACTCCTGAGCAATGCAGGGGACAGAGGCAGACATTTTCACCTGTAAGCTCTTCTTTTCTCTCCTTGCCTCCCCTTACTCCTCACCCCCCACTCCTCCCCAGTTCTTCCCAACATACATGCCGTTGACACCCCAGTTTTCTGCCCAATTTTCCATTCTCCCTTTTGAGGTCGCTGCAGATGATGCATGAGAGGCCGACTAACCGGTGCACTCAGGACACCGTCGCCTGCTCCCGCCCCTGCCAGCGACGATTCCCACTCCTTCCTCCCTTTCACTCAGCCTGCCTGCTCGGAACAGGAGACAGACCGTCAGAGCTGGGTAACTGCTTCTAATCACAGGTGACAGCAAGAGTGTAAACAACACAAGAAACATCTAAATGCAATCCAGTGGCAAGGAAACACCGCTCACTCACTCCAGCTCCTCTCAAGAACGCCGCTTCCTGCTTCCTGCCACCGCCCCTTCGGAAGCTCTGCTCATTAACGCCCTGTTAATAGGAATCTTGCCCTATTAATAGAAACCAACCACCCCCCCACCCCCCGCACCCCCCGACACCGGAACCGAACGCTGAACCATAACCTTTGACCCTACTTCCTCTGGGGTGGATTTTTTAGCTCATGTTCTTTTGGGGGAAATGGGAGGTCAGAGACCCCTTTGAGAATCTGTCCAAAGCTTGGGGGGGACTCTCCCAAGAAAAGCGCAAACATCAAGCATTCTGTGTGTTGTTCCCAGGCTCGCAGACCCCAGGTGGAGACCCATTTCCTGAGCCGTGGGTGGGGCAGTGAGAGCACAAGAGGAAATGCAAGCGCAGCTGCACTCCAGACGCTCTGGAGGCACAGGGCACCTCCTGGTCTGTGCGGCTCCCACATCGCACCAGCCTGCAAGGCTTTCCTCCCTTTTTTGGCTCCTTAGATTGACAGTGTGCTCTAAACCACCTCCTCCAATGCAAATTGGAAACTCAATTGAGTAATTACTGTGAATGATTTCCACTAGGATCACTCAGTGCTGAGGTTCCGCGAGGACTGAGCAAGCCAGGATGAGAGAGGTATGTCTGAACGACGTGGGGTGTGGCTGCAAATGCAGTGACAGCGCCCGAGCCAAAAGGAACTGGTTGTCTGAACTGTCTAGTATCTGGCCTCTTTGTCACCCTCCATTCATACTGATCTTCAACAGATGGTCAACTCCATCTGCTTCATTCTGGAATAGTCAGTGTACCTTCTGTCTGTGGGACTGAGGTGAGAGGGGCAACCTTCATACACTGGGGGTCTTACCTCTGTGCCTGTTGGTGGTCTTATCGAACATCAGCATTGCATCCTCCACCTGCAAAACAAATACAGAATACAGCTGCTTTAGGAATTTTAACAAAATACACAAAATATTCTATAGGGGGCGTTCCATGATAGAAGTCCTAGTTGCTCATTAAACACTATTTGGAAATACAAAAACTTAGAAAAAAGATCACTTGTCTTTTAGTCTTTCCACTTAGCACAACCACGTGTTGGGCAGCGGGCTCTGAGCCTGGAGCGACTTCCGTGTGTGCTTGTGGTTAGAAAGGACTGAGCACTGTTCACAGGAGCTCAAAGGCTCACAAATGGACTTGGGGCCTGAGCTAAGCTGGCTGAGAAAAGAAATTATAGGTTATTCATTCCTTACTCCTCCCAGACTATAGTCTCTGATGGGGGGGAAGACACTGGCTAAAGCAATAAAACCAGGTTTAAAATGGTGCCTCCAGACAAATCAAATCCATTTTTCCAGACGCTATCAAATATAATAGGGGAAAAAGCAAAGTCAGGGTAAGAATGGAAGAGGGGGGTAGGCAAGCCAGACATAAACCTCGGAGGGACTGGCCTCACTTAAAAATCTCTTCTGGAGTCAGGGCCCCGTTTTGTTGCTAAGCAACCGAGCCTGCACAAACAGGCTCCTGGGGCCTTCTCCTTCTGGTCCCCATTTCTGAAGTCAGTCACTGGGAGGAAAATGGCCTTGCATGGTGAGTGCTCCTCCAGCAGGGAGCCGCCCTCTCTCTCTCTGGGCATCAGGCTGATGGGGGTAGGGGATGCTAGTTGGAGACGGGGCGCCTTCAGCAGACCCCTCCCGGGCCAGAGACTCCATAAGCCTCCCAGGCGCCTGCTGAGGCCACACACAACACAGCGTCTGCCTCCCGAGCACCACTCAAGCAAAACCACCAGAAGACCAACTGGTTTGTTTGTACACAGAGGAGTCACACTTGAGCATATGGTGTTGCAGATTCAGACCCTGGGCCTCCATTAGAATTCCAATGCCTGGGGTGCGGGTGGGGGTGGGGGGAGGCCTGCTGGGTATCGCGCAGGTAAACGTGACATCTGTTTCCCACCCATCTCCGTATTTTCTAAGATGTTTGCCAAGTCCTTATTTTGAGCTAAAAATGCCTAACGGTAAGAAAAAAACAGCCTTCCTGCTATGTTGGCCATGTTTTGGTACTGAAACTCAGATCCCCTTAGGAAATAAATATTTTGAATTTTTACAATAATATATTTTCAACCCCCCCTTTCAACAGTACGTAACTGGCTCCCTCTTTTTCTTTCTAAGTCTGGGCATTTTCTGACGCTGCCCTCCGACGTTCGCTCAGCCTGGTGAGCGAGGGGGAGGAGCTGTGTACATTTTTTAGGGCAACCATTGTTGGAACGAACAGAGCTCTTTCCTCTGTAGTCCAGCTGGACAATGGGACTGGCAAAGACGCCTGAATAGATAAAGTGTCAGGGCGAGAGAAAAATTCTATTAACACTTTACAAAATACAACATCTAAGAAATAGCTGGAGAGGAAAGAGAAAGGGGGTTAAAATCAATCTGGATAAGCCCCGGTGCTTGGGGGAGAGGAAACTTTTCAGCGATTGCAAAACACATTAATTCAGAGAAGCCATCAATGCGATGGAAATCTGGCAGAACAGCAAGAGCTGAAACGGGAAGAATTTGAATATACAAAGGCCGACTGAATAGAGTGAAAAGCACGGCCTCACATACGGGGCTGTTCTCACGGTTCTGTGTGAATCAAACAGAAGTGCTTGTGTGCTTCTCCTCCGTCCCGGGGAATGAGGGGCACAGTCAAGGTAACTGGTATCCAATCCAGGAGCCTGCAAGCTGATACCTCTGTGTGTCTGATGTCTTTGTCTGTCTGTCTGTCTGTCTGTCTGTCTCTCTCAGACACACACACACACACACACACACACACACACACACACACACACGAAACCCAGGTAGACCAGCTGGCTGTGCAGCCACCACTTCAGCATGCAGACCAGGACGAACACAGAGCCGTGTGAGGCTGGACACAGGTTCTTCTGACCTCAGGTCACTAACCCTTACCCTTGTGAAATGCATCCTCAAGGGATACCAC
Organism: Eptesicus fuscus; assembly: GCF_027574615.1. NCBI lineage: Eukaryota > Metazoa > Chordata > Mammalia > Chiroptera > Vespertilionidae > Eptesicus > Eptesicus fuscus. The sequence goes on along the minus strand of NC_072492.1, from coordinate 26,403,893 downwards.
TCTCCTTCTCAAGGTCAGCACTGCGATTTCTTTTGGGTTGACAGTGCCCTCCCCTGCCTTACAGGTTTCTTTGTACTAAAGATGGGGGCCCACGGGCCTCGCAGTCCCGGGGATCCCTGGAGAGAGCGAGAAGGAGAGGAGGTATCTGAACCTCAGCATATTTTGTCCCACATCCTGGCACATGCCCAGTCTGTTTTGAGAGAAGAAACTTGTTCCGACCTTGAGATGTGCCTTCTGACAACGTAAGGCAGGCTGGAAACGCAGCCCTGACATTCTAGGTGGTGCATCTAAGCGAACGACAAAGGAGGAGAAAGTAACTTGGATGTGAGATGTCTGAGGACAGCCAACTTTGTCTGAACACCAGGGTGTCCTGAACACATATTTCTGTCACATCCTCCGAGGTGTGCACCATGCACACACCACATCTGAGGGCCAACAGCGGGAGCTATAACGTTAGCTCTATGGCCCCGGGGCTGGGGCAGGGTTTCTCAAACTCCATCCACCTCAGAATTGCCTGGAGGGCTTGTGGCCTGTGGACCACTTTCTGGGTGCTACTCTAGGGATGAGAAACAAGAGCAAAGGTCAAAGACCCTGGGCTGAGCCGCTCCTCCTCTTTGCATACACTCGGCGCTCGATACAGGAAACAAATTTCTCTTCCGGGGGCAAGAGATGCACTTCAGTCTGGCAGTAGCTCTCCCCTTTGTTCCCCATCTCTTGGATGTTTATAGTCTACAATCCTGAAAATGATGAAGGGAAAGCAGGATGGAAAAGAAGACGAGAAGAGGGACTTCTTGGCAACCAATGCAGGAAAAATTCGGATTCCACCAGGACCCTTCTAACAGATAAACCAGCGAATGTCTGCATCACCCAGCCAACTCAACCTTGATTAGAAAACCTAGCTAATGTTAACTTTACTTATTAATTTCATGCATCAGATATTTATTAGGCACTCACTGTTTGCAGAGCTTCAGCCTAAGTACAAAGAAGAGGCAAATTATATGGGTCCCTGGTGGAGGGATTGTGCTAATGGCCTCACACCCTTTACCCTGTAATTTTGCAGTTCCTCTCCCCAAAGAAGCAGAGTCTATCTCCTTAGCCCGTGTATCTGAACTTGACTTGTTATGGTCAATAAAGTGAGGTGGAGAGAATGGTATTCCCAGCCTTCAGAGGGTTTGCCTGTTTCGGCTTGTTCTCTCTTGCACCTCCGCCATCCCCATGAGAAGGGCGTGCCCAGGCTGGCCCGCTGGAGGGTGAGAGACACGTGGAGCATGGCCAAGTCCCTTCAGTTGCCCCAGCTGAGGCCTGCCTAGCTGACAGCTAGTCAACCCCAAAATGTGCAAGCAAGCCCAGCCACGATCAGGAGAACCACTCCCCGGGGACTCTAGGCACGTGAAATAAACAGCCATTGTCTGCTGCTGAGGTTTTTGTGGATGTTTGTTACACAGCACTCTTATAGCAATTGGTAACTCGAACATGGCCCCTGTTCTTAAAAAAAAAAAGTTTTTAAGATACACAGGCAGTTTCAATAATTCTAGACAATGAACAAAGGCAAGAAAAGAGGTGGCAGGAGATACAATGCAGAAAACGGGCTGAGTCATAGACTCTCAGGTTCCACAATGCGAGGGGAACACAGGTATTAGGGTGTGCAGGGACCACTTCTAAATCTCACCCCGGCAGCCAGGGTGGAGGCCGAGATCCCAGAAGCACCAAGAGAAATTGGCAACATGCTCCTCACTAAATGAGCACCATGAAAATCAGCAATAATTAGCACTCAAGTCAGTGGGTGATGCCTCTCTAATCCTAATTCATTTAATGAATGAGCAAACCCTCTCTATAATGAGTCAAAAGATTTATTGTGAGCCAGACATCCTTGCTGGGTGATTTTAGAAGCAGCCAGATGGTGCTGACCGCATCCAGAGGTGAGACTGTAGCCAGCTCCTGTGCTAACTGAAGAGGAAACCTTTCAAGTCACAAAGCAAAGAAGCTCCCAAAAGGAGAGATCAAAACTTCTGTTTGTCGAGTCGGATGGCCAAAGGCTGGGACCCTAGAATGTACCCCCAGACTGTTGCTTCTCCTGCCTGCGGTTTTGGCTCCCCAACGACATAGTAAGTGAATGATGTTGATTCGGGAACAAAGAAAACTTGTTCCTAGGAGGCGGCAAAATGGGAGAGTTGCTGGTAATAACTCAGCAGGTGCTGGGAGGCAGCGGAGCGGCAGTGACGGGTGGGGTTGCACAAAGCCATGGGCAGGACCTAGGATCTACTTCCATCTCCATGGATCTCACTGAGGACAAGTCACCTCCCGTCTCTGTCTTTCAGTTTCTCATCTGTGAACGGAGGGAATTGTATGAGGTGGTCACCTAAGATCCATTCGCAGAGACTCTCTACCTGGAATGCTAACACGGACCGCAGAGCCGGCTGGGACATCTGGGAGCATGAAATTCACCACCAGTCCTCTGCAAACTCTCCGCTCTGTGAGGATGTCCCAGAGCTTTGCTGTGGCCAGCACACCCTGAGAAATTTCCTACTCCTCTTGGGATACAAATACAGACACCCACACACCATACATATCAAGAACCCAGCAGGAAATGGCACTTCAAATGATCCTTAAATTATCTGGCCAGACACGAGGAGGGAGAAGAAGAAAAAAAAAAAAAAAAAAAAAGAAATGTGGCTCTTCAAACTCCCCCAGAACAAATGCCCTTGAATTTCGCTTCCTACTCCCACTCAAACGCTTCAAGTGTTAGTTTAAATAAATGCTTGTAAATGTAATACCACAATACTATAGCGTGGGACTTCACAGGCCGCATTATGCTTCATAAACTCAAGGCACTAAACTCACAAGAGTGGAGACTTGTATATAGGAGGCCGCCTGCCCAGGACAGAGGAGCTGGCGTCTGTGCTGGACACAGAGGCGGCCTCATCCCCGGGCTGCCTCAGGCTAGGATGGCGCTGTTCTCCACTTCCTCCCAACCAGTCTGGACAGAGACAAAACACACCTGCCCCAAAGTCCAGAAATGGTGTCTAGTTTATAGAAAAGAGACTGGTCAGTAAGCTCCAGCCACCAAAACGTGAGGTTGGTCTCTGTAATCACCGCCCAATGGGAAGAATGGAGAACAGGAAGCCGACGGGGAAATCCCATCAGCTCACAGTGAAGTCTAGATAAGTGGTTGTCAACCTGGACTGCTCACTAGGATCACTGAGGAACTTTTAATAGCCCTGCTGCTGAGGCTCCACCCCACCTATTAAACAGCACTCTGGAGTGGGGAGCCCAGCAGGGGAGCGGTTAAAGCTCCCCCGGGATTCCAGGGTGCAGCCCAGGCTGAGAACCCCTGTTCTCAATGGCTGAATACAGCTGAGTGGAGCCTTAACCCAGCAGATATATGTGAAGATGGGCCCTGAACAGAAGGGTAATACGGGGGCCTTTGGCTGCCTACAGATGGGCTCTTTATCCCCTGCCAGAAGTCAGGAACAGCCAGGCTCTTTGCCACATGCTGCTTTCAGGGGACTCGCCTCACCTCGTCTTGGTCTTAGGATAAGAGAATCAAAGTTCTGTTCTGAAAGAAGCTCAGAAACTGAGTACAGGACTTTAAGAAGACATAACAGACTCGCTGCTTTCCTCTCACCACCACCAATACTTTCACGTATATTATTATCGTTTTGGTCCTCACAACAACCCCAGGTTCTTGTTCTCTGAGCCTCAGTTTCCTCACTAGCGCTGGCAGGGGCTGGGCCCAGGACGCAGCTGCTGGTCTCCTGAGTCCAAATCTCACCTGGCCAGCCCTTGCCTGCCTGCCCCATCTCTGTGCATCTACCGCAGGGAGACTGCAGCATGGAGCCACCCTCAAAGCTTACCGGTTAGGCACTTGGTTGCTTTATTCAAAAACTTCTAGTTTGCATCCGCCTGGAAGTGCATCTTATTTTAACTCATGCCCATGCCTTTAATTGAATAACAAGAGAAACAGTCCACTCAGTTTCTTTTCCTAAGCTCCCCTTTTAGTGTAGTAAAATACATATAACAAATATTACCATTCTTTAGTATACAGTTTGGAGCGCTAAGTTCATTTTCCTAAACTCTTCACAGAAGGCCAGAAACCGCCCATTGGCAAGACTCTTCTTTACTAATCCTATTTTTTTTTCTACTTTTACTTAAAAAAAAAAAAATTCTTGTGGGGGTCATTCCTTCTCCCTATTTAACTTAAAACAAATAAACACCTGTGTTCACCAGACAGCAATTAAGAGTTGACAAGTGGACACTTGTCCATGGGAGTTGAGAGGTTGGGGTCTCTAAACTTTATCCTGTTGATTCAGAAGGCAAAGCCTCCTGCTCAGAGATCCTGAGTCCACAAGCAAATGTCAGACTCTAAGTGATGAAATACTCGTGCCCCTGAAATGATTATAATAGCCACCACTCACTGGAGCTTAACAGGCAATTTGCAAAAAGCTCATTTAATTATCACAATAGCTCCGAGGTAGATATTATCACATCCTTGTACAGGGTGGGGCAGGGTAGGTTTATAGCTGGGAGTACATGAAACACAGAGTTTATTCTTGTATCATTATTTATTAACTAGTGGCCCTACACACAAATCCGTACGCAAGTAGCTCGCTGCCACTTGCCTCAACTGGCCGCCCCGCCCACCGCCGTTTGTAGCTCTCCGCTGCTCGTAGCTCGCTGCTCCGCCCTCCTGCTGATAGGTCATTACTGTCATGGTGTAACGACCATTTGCATATTACCTCTTTATTATATAGAATTATTGCATAATTTTCCATTCCAACTGCAAACCTACTTTTGCCCCACTCTGTGTAGGTGAGAAAATTGTGGCTCACTGCGGTTGACTTGCTTAGGACATGCAGTACCTGGTGGAGTTGAGATTTAAAACTAGATAAGTCCCTCCGTCTTTCTACTGGTCTCCCTTAACTGTCTTCTACTTTTTTGAATCCCTAGGGCAGTGATGGGCAACCTTTTGAGCTTGGTGTGTCAAACTTCGCCAAAAAACTGAGCATAACTCAGGTAGTGTGTCACTTTGAGGAAAAAACATTATTTTGCAAATGTTTCATCCTCAGGAGCAGCAAATGTTTCATCCTCGGCATGCGGCTGCCTTAGCGGCCGCGTGTCATCAAAAATGGCTACGCGTGTCAGTGCTGACACGCGTGTCATAGGTTCGCCATCACTGCCCTAGGGCTTAGCATAGTACTATTACTCTAGATCCGTGGTCGGCAAACTTCGGCTCGTGAGCCACATGCGGCTCTTTGGCCCCTTGAGTGTGGCTCTTCCACAAAATACCACGGCCTAGGCGAGTCTATTTTGAAGAAGTGGCATTAGAAGAAGTTTAAGTTTAAAAAATTTGGCTCTCAAAAGAAATTTCAATCGTTGTACTGTTGATATTTGGCTCTGTTGACTAATGAGTTTGCCGACCACTGCTCTAGATCAAGTATGTCAAACTCTTGGGCAGCGGGCCCCATGCCTCATTTAAGGAAACAAGGCATGTGGCCTGCTGGCTGCGAGTTTGACATGCTTGCTGTAGATAGTCAGTTGGAGCTTGGGGGAGTCTCTCCCATTGGCCAAGATGGCTCAAAAGGAGGGTCTTGCACTGAGCGTGCCAAAGCTAGAAAAATAATTGGATAGAAATAAAAGCCATCCCTTCCCTATCCTTGTTAGAATGGTGGGCTTGAGCAGGAAGAGAGAGTGGTCTTTGAGACAGGAACCCGCCATTCTTCCAGGTCATGTGGCTTCTGAATAATGCCTTTTTCCTTTTGCACCAGCACCTGCCTCACAAGTTCTGCTTTTGCTGTGTCAGGCAGTCAAACCACTGTTGTTGTTTTTTGTTTGGTTACAGTGTCATTGTCTCCTAAATGAATCAATCAACAAACAATGTCTTAAAACCCTATCAAAAAGTTAAGAGAGGTGATGATGGGATAACAAAGGAGAGAGTGATAGGCTCAGAAGTGGGAATGATTAGAAAGGCAAAGTGAAAAGAAAAACAGAGGGGGCCGTTTCCTTTTAGAAAGGTGAACTCCAAAAGCCCAGAGGTCACTTGGCCGCTGCATGGTCACAGAGCAAGCTGGCGGCAGAGCTGGAACTAGCAGAGGGGGTCCCAGGACTGTCCAGGGCTTGGCTCGTGCAAGCCCCTCTGGGCACGAGTACTGAGAGTGTGAGTGTGTTCCCTCCCTGGAATCTCTAGCAAGTGGTGGCTAGTGAGTGCTCAAGGCACAAAATACAGACAATGCTCTCTCAGAGTCAGCTCAGCAGCACATGCACAGATATATGTGCACACACACAGTCCATGCAGTTGAGCAGGGAGCACACCCAATACAGTTCATCTTCCCACTGCAAGTGAGTCATACCAAGGGACAGCCACTAGCAGAACCAGCACATCTTTGGGGGAGCAGTCCCAGGAGGCCCCGCCTCAAAACTGAGCAAGGGAAGTGAGAGTCTGCCTGGGCAAATGGCAGGGGGGTAGGGGCTCCCTTCTGTCTGAGCTGGCAAAGCCCGGGACCCCAAGAGAGGGGCCTGGGCACGAACTGATGGAGGAGAAGCAGTTGGTTCCAGCAGGCTTGACAGCTGTCACACGGAAATGACATCTGGCCTAACGGCCTATTGTGTAGGCGTCTTCGAGTGGCGGCTGCTATGCTCTGGAAACCCATGGCCTGTTTACAGCACTGGTTGTGAGCACATGCGTGCGTGCGTGCATGCGTGCATGCATGCAAGTGTGTGCACAGGCTGCCAAATGCTCCTTTCTTCCCCCCTCCAGCCTCTCTCCATCAGGCCTTACCTACCATGAAAAAGGCCCAAACCTGCCAGCTCCAGAGGAGACAGGCGAATCATTAGTGGAGCGCTGATGTGCCGTAACACTCTCTTGCATTCCCATTAAACAAATACTAAACTGCTAATTGCCAAAATAGATCTCTACGACTCTGACCGAACAGGGGGAGGGTTTATAATTACCAAGTGTGAAAATGCACAGCCTGTAAATAACCACCTCATCTGTCCTAATACAGGCTGATATTGATGGGCATGAAATAAACATCAGGACCAAATGGAAAAATCATCCGCATCTCCTGTGGCCAATGCAATCTCGAATGGTGACAAGCGTAGCTGCAGCCAAAAGCCTGGGGAGGGGAGAGGGGTTTTGTAGGCTTGGAAAGTCTAGGTTCCAATCCTGATTTCAATCCCTTGGGCCATTTGCATCTACTTCCTGCCCGGAGAATGGGGCGGATTGGGGGCATGACATGACGATGGGACAGAGGGCTTCTCTGCACCTTGGAAAGCCCAGGGCCTTGAGGAAGGAAGCTTGTGGGTGCACGACCCTCTGGGTGACCCTCTACCTGGGCCCCTTGACCAGAATGGCCAGTGAGGATGGGGAATGAGTGAGAGAGCGAGCTTCGCCAAGGTGACACATTTATTCATTAAGCCAATACTGGTTAAGAATCTCTGTCCAACAGAGTTGGTTGCAGAGCACAGATGAAAACAATTCAGGTTCAGAATGACCCTTGGACTTTCCGACACCCTTGTGCCAGGGAGCTCCCTATCCCCCACTGTCTCCCGGCACTGGGATGGAAGTAGACTGGTCCAGCAGATTCCAGAGCCCTGCCTCTCTCCTTGACTGCACCAGGGGAGGAAGGAGGTGATGTGAAGAGGTCACAGGGACCTCCAGAACCCCAGGCCCTGCCCTCCCCACCAGCCTGTGATGCTGAGGAATTCAGCCCAGTGTTGGAATGAATGTTGGGAACTGGACAAGAGGAGGTTCCTTTAGTCCCAGAAACTCAGACTCCGGAGTTAGAAGCGACTCTCAGTGGAGGAATCCCTTCTCCAGGGGCTCCTCTGAACTCTTTCTGGAGCTTCAAAAACTCGGTGTCTCCACCCCACCCCCTTGATCCAGCTGCTCAGGCCTGACTTCAGCAGAAGCAGCACTGAGATGCCTGAAATAGTAGCGTCCTCGGATCTGAAGCCCCATTTTGGCACACGGCTGAATCCTGTGAACTGCGTGGTGTCAGGCACCCGAATCAGAGCACCAAGCACCACCCGCCCCAGAGCTTCTTAACGGGGCTCAATGGCATCTGAAGAAACACCTGCTCCTTCCCTGTAAGGCAGCCTGAGAGCCGATCTCCTCGGCCCCCTGGTCCCTAACGTCACCCCCAGGGCCCTGGGTCAAAGACCCCGCAGGTGCTCTAGTTCATGTCCTGACTCAAAGACCTTATCAAATATCAGCAGAATGAAGGAAGGTCTGAACCACCAACTATTTTAAAGAAATCCTGCTTTGTTACTTTTATTTATTTTTTTATTTTTTTTTATTAAGGTATTATATGTGTACATATCTTACCATTGCCACCTCCCACCCCACTCCCATATATGCCCTCACCCCCCCAAGTTTTGCATCCGGTGGTTATGCTTATATGCATGCATACAAGTCCTTTGATTGACTGCTTTGTTACTTTTAAATTCCCAAAGCATCTTCCAAAATGCTGCTGAGAATGAAGTTCAAGTGCAGCAACAGGCTACAGGATTCGGTCACCTGGCAAAGTTACTTTGCGTTCAGAGAGATCATCAAATATCTGAGCTAGAAAGAACCAAAAAGCTATAAGTCCAGCTCACTTGTTCTGCAGAGGAGCAAGCTGCCTCTCCGAGATTCCATGGCTCCAGGTAAGGCCCCAGTGGGGAAGTAAAAGGAGCCTGGGCTCATATCCCACCCACACACAATCTTGGGCAAGGCTTTCCAGAGCGGCAAAGGCGAAGTCTCTTGTGTGTAAAAGGTGTGATGATCACGATTAACCTTCCCCTCAACCTCAAGAGGAATTACACACAGGAAGGCACTTGCTATGGCCAGCACACAGCACACACAGGCGTGGTACCTTGCTGTATGTACTGTGCTGTAATGAGGCGTATGCAAATCACCCAGACTTCACAGAGGATGGGGAAAGGAAGAACGCCCTAGAGTGGAACTCTCCTCGCAACAGAAAGAAACAAACCACTCCAGGCACACAACTTGAATGCATCCCGAGGGAATTACGCTGACAGGAAAACGTCAGTCTCAAAGGCTATTCTATACTGTAGGATTCCATTTCTAAAACATTCTCGAAATGACAAAATTATAGGGATGGAGAACAGATTAGTGGTTGCCAGGGACTAGGGCGGGGGAAGGAGGTGGCTATTGCATAAGGAGTCTCTTTTCGGGGACAGAACAGTTCTTGTCCTAACTATGGCGATGGTCACCAGAGACTACACAAGCAATACGATTTCAGAGAACCGTGCACATGCGAGCGTGCACACTCACACACAAGTGCCTGTTAGAGGTCATGGCCTACCAGCACCAATTCCCTGGTTCCTACAGTGTGCTAAGATTATGGGAGATATTATCATCGTAGGAAACTGGGTGAAGGGTACACAAGAGTTCTTTGTACTACCTTTTACAACTTTTTGTGAGTCCGACACTATTGAAAAACAAAAATTTATAATAAAAAAAATTTAAAAACCACAAGGGGGCTCATTATTTCAAGAAACCCAGTAGCAATCAGTTTATAATGCCAATAATTTGTGCGTTCATTTCTCGTGATTTGGATACAGTGCACATAAATAAGTGTCTTTCTCCAGTAGACACACACATCCTTTACCTGTGTCTCATACCTGGCACGGGCATATCACGCTCTGAAATACTATTTTATCATCACATGAGTATCTGTCTGTGTTGGCAGTTCCCCACCCGTCTCATTGTCTTCCCTGGACCTCAGGAAATTTGATAGCTCGGCAAACCTGCACTGGAGTCACTAATACATAAATGAGTGCACAGTAAGTGTTCATTGATTTTTCAGAAAGATTTTGCAGGGTAAAGAAAAACACTTCAGCTACAAAAGACCTCAAATCCAGTGATTTCCAACTTTCTTTTTTAAGCCACCAAGGCCTCCCTCCTTCGTTTAATTTTTGAAACAGAGATCTTATGCTTTGAGATATTTCCTACATCAAACACATCGTACTTACTACTACTTCTGAAGCATGGAAATGTATCTGTCGAGACTTTTCATAATTGTAAAATTGGGGTTCCTGACAGGAGGGGTGACTGGGGCAGAGTGAGTTGGGGTACTCTGTCTAAAGCAAGCACTCCTGGACATTTTAGTTGGCTCTCATGCTGTTTGGGTGGGGTAACCATGATGGCTAATAGAATTTTTAAGTCTTTTTTTTTTTTTTTAAATCCTCACCTGAGGATATTTTTTTCCATTGATTTCTGGAGAGAGTGGAAGAGAGGGAGGAGGGGGAGAGAGAGAGAAACATTGACATGAGAGAGACACATGAACTGGTTGCCTCCCACATGCACCCCTACTGGGGCTGGGAAACCTGCAATACAGGTACATGCCCTTGACCAGGAATCGAACCCATGACCCTTCAGTCCTCAGGCTGACACTCTAACCACTGAGCAAAACTGGCCAGGGCTTTTTTCAAGCACTGAAGTCAACCTGAATACCCCACATTCCTTCTGTTGACCCCAGGTTGGAAACCATCTCACCTGCTCCTAATGTCCAAATAATGGCTCAGATGTCTGTAAATGAGTATTGACAGGAAAACCAACCCGTGTATGTAATCCCCAAGCTACACAACTCTCTAAAGGGGAAGAAAGAAGGGAGAGAGGAAAAACCCTCATCTACCCTTAAAAATAAAGGTACCATTTCAAGCTGCTTCAAGACCCAACAAGCGTGTTTTTCTTTCACTTATTTCTACATCAACACTCTGACGGATAAAGATCTTTCTCATTTCAAGAGCTGTCAATTTGCTTTAGTGCTATGTTTTTCATCTGTTTGCGGTAAAGAGGAATTACAAAGCAGGCAAATGAAATAATGCACTGCAATCTAACATATTTTGGCAATTCAAATTGGGGCCAGGGAGAAAGGAAATTAAACAAGGATGACGGGCTACAAAGCACACCTGCGTTGCACCCCACAGGCCCACCCCTGCCTTCCCGCCACTCGCTAACTTTATGATTTGATGAAGTCTTCAGTTCTTTGCTGAAAAGTGCATTATTTGCTGCACCCTAATTTTTTAGAAATCATTTATACAAGTTGCAAAACTCATACAATATTTTGCTTTCTGAAGCAGAAAAACTTCTTAGCTGCTGGTAAACTGTCAGGTGTTGTTACTTTAAATACCCCTGTGAAACAGCGCACAAGCCAGCAGCCCTTTTCCGTAGATTCATTACTACCCCTCTCCATATAAATTAACAAAGACAAATGCTCGCCACACACCAGACTGTGAGAAGTCCTTACCCCATACCAAGCCTAAGGGTTCCATGACAACAGAACTTAAATAAGAGGGGACCTCACTCTCCTCCTCTCACGGGTCCTCCTCTGCCAGTGATGGTGCCCATGAAGATTTTGGGCTAATTCATTTCTGTTTCTTTTTGTTTTTAATTAAACTGCCCCTCAACTACACAGACCAGTTATGTTTTTTCCTCTTTAGCTCCAGGGCTGGGATCTCTGAGAGAATGACAACATTTCTAGGGCCATGATGCCCCGGCAGACCTCAGGTGCTGTGTGGCACACAGGTACCTGACCTTGGCCATCAGCGGAGAACCACAAGGAGTTGGCCAGAGGTTGGGGAGCCCAGGAGACAAGGCCCCTTTGAGATACTGGAGTAAGGAGGATCCCCCTCCCCTGGACCTCCCTGGCCCCTAACCACCACCACCAGCAATCTGAAGGTGAATGGTACGTGTGAGAGTGGGCCTGTGTGCGGTACTCTTTGGCAGAATCCTGTAGGGAGCGGCTATAGGGTTAAGCCTTGGACTGACCTGTAGCCGAGCCACATACAAGTCCCAGCTTGGAGGGCAGAGCCCTCCTAGCACAATTAAGCTTGACCTTATAGTCCTCCCTTGTTCCTAGGTACCTAATGTTCCTAGGTAGCTAAAGGTGCAGCAAGTGCTGCCAAAACAAGGCTTGAGTAACGAAATAGATTTGAAACTCTCAAGAACATTGTAAACATGTTGAGCACACCCCTTGCTTTGCTTTGTGTGGTCTGACTATAAAAATAAAGCTTCCGTTTATAGGCTGGGTCACTGCTCATCCAGGCAGTGATCCACCTGGTCCCAACAGTACTCTCTCGTCTGTCTTCTTTAATCCTTCACCGCCCCTCCTCAGGTTCACCCCTGGCTGTGCTGGACGCGGTTCAGAATCCCATCTGCTTGTGGACACTATCCTCCTGTCAACAACACATGTGTCCACACTCAGTGTTTACCGGGCACCGGGACAGGGATCCCAGCTCTGCTGATGAAACAGCTCAGCGGTACTGAAGAGCAGGAAAGCGCTGGAGACAGACTCCCTGGGCACAGACTCTGGCTCTACCACTCACTAGCTGTGCAACCTTAGGCAGGTTACACAACCTTTCTGTGCCTCCGTTACTTCACCTCTAAGTACCGATTTCAGAGTGCTGTTATAAGCATTCAAAAGTGAATTCATGTGCAGCATTCCGGCACACACGAAGAGCTAAATAGCTGTCATCCATTATTATCATCACCTCAGTGAGCTGGTCAGGAGAAATGCCTAACGCTGTTCATTGTACCCGAGGCTCTGCCTATTTCCACTGTTAGCATGATGGCGCCAAGTGAAATTAAAGCTGGGGGAGAGGCCGGCTGGACCCGAGCAAGCAGTACCGGGATGAAAGGACGTGCTTGAGCTGGCCACCTTCCCTAACATCGCACGTGCATGGAAAACCAGCGAGAGGGACAGACAGACAAGCTTGTGCTAGAGGCGGGTGGCTCCTGCTGCTTGCAACCGAGTCTTCACTACTCTTTTGCTTCTGAGTCCTGTGGTGAGCAAATAAACTCACTGAGCCTCTGACCCCCTGGACCTAAATCTGAAGCCCAATGCTAGGGACGGTCCTTCAGGGCCATCCTACACAGAAGGATTCAGTCTATACCTGAAGAGGCTGCGTTAGCCAGGTATCAACCGGCAGCAAGAGTCACGGCCTAATCTTCCATCTTAGGCCAGTTACAGCCCTACCAACGGGGCTGGATGATCTCCTTTCCTTTAGCAAATGGGCAGGCCCTGGCTTGGAAGGAAATAACTTGGTCACAGGCAAAATTCTGTCATTCATTCATTTAAAAAAAAATCATTCAAACCACCCATATTTACTAAATGTCTATCATATGAGGGACAAAGATGCTAAAATAGGGAAGGTTTGGTTCCTGCTCACGAAGCCCCGGGGGACAGACATGACCACCTCACCGTATGTGACAAGTTCTCCGAGAGGTGTAGCCCCCTGCAGCGCACACACAGACATTCTGGAGTCTTTCGTCATTCATTCATGCCCTCGGGGGCTCTGAAAACTCACAGCAAAAATAACACTAATTTGTCCAAAGGAAACAGATGGTTTGTCATGGATATCGCCCCAGATCTAGAGCAACAGGTCTGCGGTGATACCTAAGCCAAGGGAGCAGGGCCGCCATCAGTGAGGGCCTGGCCCATGTGAGCCACAGAAGGGCTGGGCCTCCATCCTGAACGTGTGGTCTGGATTTTCAGAAAGGAACTGAAGGGCCAAGATGTGGAAGCAACACAAGCAGCTCATCAATAGATGAGTGGATAAAAAAGCTGTGGTGCATTTACACAATGGAATACTACTCAGCCATAAAAAAGAAGTAAATCTTACCTTTTAAGACAGCATGGCTTAGACCTAGAGGGTGTTATGCTAAGTGAAATAAGGCAGTCAGAGAAAGACAAATACCTTATGATTTTACTTATATGTGGAATCTAAACAACAAAATAAACAAACAATAAAAATAGACTCATAGATACAGAGAACAGATTGACAGCTGGCAGAGGGAAGGGGGGCTGTGGGGCTGGGTGAAGGAATTAAGAATACGAATTGGTAGTTATAGAATAGTCACAGATGTAAAGTACAACATGGGGGACATTGCCAATAATATTGTAATAACTACATATGGGGCCAGGTGGGTACCCAAAATATCGGGGACCACTGACTGCTCTGTTCTCAAGAACACAGCTCCTTCAGCGCCCAGCCGGCCAGGTGCAGGCCTTTCTCACAGGACAGCAGCCGTGCCCTGGTCTCCCAGGTTCTAGCCACCCCTCACTGGTGCTGCTGGGCTCATTAGCATATCTGCATGAGCTGCACTCTTGTTTCCCATGGCAGCAAACCTTTCCATTCCTATTGAGGACCCTGAACTTTACCCTCACAGGGATTTTCCATTCATCACTTCAAAATAAGAGTTCCACTTTATTAGTCACTCATGGAGCAAATGGGTTGCTTTTCCTGGGGCAGGATGAGGAAGGATAGGCTGTCTGTGCAGATATCTCCACTTCTGTGCACCCTGGGGGCGGGGTGTCTGGGGGGTCCATACAGGCAGGGGCAGCAGGTGACGGGGCAGTGCCAGTAGAGTGTGGCCCAATCAATGTGTGCGGGTGGTGGTGGACTCCCGATCAATGCAGAACTGTGTGCCCAACAGGGGGATAGGGTGCGAGGATGCAGGAGGCTCCAGGTGCTCCCAAATACAGTCACTGCTAACCTGCAGCAGGAGCTAAAAGGTCAATTTCTGCTACCCATGTGCCCAGAGCTAGATCATCACTAACTCATAAATGACCCTGGCCCTTATCTTGCGTCTGCTGGCTTGTCTGATGCCTAATGCACAACAAGGATTAAATAAAATACAACCTGTCTTGTTGCTTGACAAACGCACACACCAGGATGGATACCAAACAGTCAATGTCCCCTTCCAAGAACTTCCATGAAAGGCCCTGTCGTTACCGACTAAGACTTCAAATGTGTTTTTACTAGAATGGGGGGTGGGGTAGGGAGGGCGGGATTCCCTTCTAGTCAGTTCCCAAGTCAGGCAAGACAACTAGTCTTATTATTTTATAGTCCTGCTGCATTCTGGTCCAAAAACAGCATAATCAATCTTGGCCACAAGTCACTTGGAACTAAGTCCAGTGATGGTTTCCAAAAATCACATCCACTTTCAAAGGCCAAAGATTTATCACCAGCGAGGATATTCAGAAGAAAATGCCAGAGTTTGACTATGAGTTCACAGGGAAAGCTTTGAAAACGCTCAGAGCAGAGGCGAGATCTTTGGAATAAGTACACAGACTCCCACTTTGAAGAGGACACATTGCATTTGTAGGAAAAGGCTCTGGTCTTAATGCTCCTAGTCATTGTGGGGAGGGCACAGGGGAGGGAGAAAGAAAGGTGGGGGGGGCGAGGAAGAGAGACAGAGAAAGCAGAGGGAGACACTCACCGACGGAGAGAAATACAGACTGACAGGGGAGACAGGCAGAGAGACTAAGACTGATTCATCATAAAAGAAGCTTGGGGGTGAGATAAAAAGAAGAGAAATAAGAAAGGATTTTGCATAGCCTAATACCAAATGAATTATGGATTCGACTGTGGGAAAACATTCACCATTTCAATGCACCATATTAGCATCCTCAGGAGGCTGGCGAGGCTGGGCCGGGCCCACGCTTGCTTGAAAATCACTGCACAGATCGCCCTTTGCCCCGGCACACACCACTCCATGCGTTTCTTAGCTGTCAGAAATCTGCCTTCCCTTGCCCAGCCCCCTAGGCTGACCCTTGTGTCCCTGAACCTATACAAGGAGGGTAAGGGAAGGTTTTCCATCAACGGGCATGAAAAACAAGCTCCAGTCTTGCTCAACTCTAATCAGACAGGCTGAACTCCTCCAGATGTGCAGACAGCTGGGGAAAGCATGGCAGAGCCCTCCATCCACACCCCCGGGGCCAGGAGAAGACCTCTTCTTGCAGACTGACTGGTCCTCGGGGACAATGCAGTGACCACCCGAACTCCCAGGGACCACGGCGTTAGGCACAAACCACAAAGAGAGCACCCACAGCCAAGGAAAGAAGCGAGGCTGGTCCACTCCCGAGGCGGCTGGGAAATAAAAGGGGCCGTAAGCATCTTTATCGCATCTCTGTGCATACAAATTCCCAACAGAAAATCACAGATTCCTCTCATCTCCCAGACGAGCCGTAATGACCCCGCAGGTTTTCCCCAAGTCCTCGGGACACTCTGCCTGTGCCAGTCATCACAGGGACGCAGGTGCAGCACCTGCGAAACGCCTTTCAAAGGGAAGGCGCCTGCGTGCCAGAGCTCTGGACGCGGCTAATTGCCCCAGCAGGTTCTTGCTCTGGACAGACCCAGGTGAGCTGTCTCAAAAGAACACGTCCAACCTTCCGTCGCCGCGGAGATATCTGAGGCTCGCCCACTGTCCTTTTGTCAATGCCTGCTGGGGACGCGTGAAGATAAGACGAGTATTACATTATGAGGCTTCCTCGTGCATGAAAGTCTGTTTTAAAGAGAGTCTGGAGGAAGGGAGGGGGCCGGGCAGGACGGGGAGGAAGCCTGAGAGGGGAGGTTTGAAGGAAGGCTGTGTTACTTAGGAAAGTCTCAGCTGCAGAATAAAACTGTGCTTTACCTGCAAAGGAAAACTCATTGAGTTCCTCTTTGGTTCCAGAGAAAGCTGCAGCCAGAGAAACTGCTTTTATTTCCTTATTTGCTTTCACCTTGTCCCCTCCCCTGACGTAAAGACACAACCCAAGCCAAGATGCCATCCAACTAACCCTATCAAATAAGTATGAACATGGCCTTTACCTTAAACTTCACTCTGGCTTCCTTCCCTGCAAAATAGTGCATATGCTACAAAGCTGCATAAAGTCTTACAGCATTTGGGGAACTCTGGACAGCCATTCTTTTGGAAAGCAAGAACTATCTAGAGAATGAAGGTTACCTCTGTTAATTTAGTCAACAAAATCTGGAAGGCCCCACCTCCTCTTTTATTAAATAGGAAAACATATCCAGGAAAACTCAGAAACTACCCAAACCCCACCCCTGCATCAGGCTCAGTGCACTCTGCTCCCAGGGTTCCTAGGCACCACGTGCTCTGCTCCTCTCTGGGTAACGTTTCCTGGCCCCCTTCCTTCTCCCAACCCATAAGCCTCCAGTTTGTCACCCCCCTGCACTATCGTCACCCCACCCTGTCTGTCTTAGCTTCTCTCTGTGCAAGAACACAACTTCCACAGCCACCCACCTCTGGGGGCTCCTCTCAGGCCTGTCCCCAGAGTGCCAGCCTCGCTTCTCTGCCATGGGTTTTCTTGCCACGTGGATGTTCCTCAAAATCCAATACCTCTTGCCCAGCCAGTGTGGCTCAGTGGTTGAGCATGGACCTATGAACCAGAAGGGCTCGGTTCGATTCCCGGTCGGGGCACATACTGAGGTTGTGGGCTCGATCCCCAGCAAGGAACTTGAAGGAAGCAACTGATCAATGATTCTCTCTCATCATTGATGTTTCTATCTCTCTCTCTCCACCTTCCTCTCTGAAATCAATAAAAATATTTAAAAATAAAAAACAAAAAACCAACACTTCTTAACAAGGACATACCACCTGCTTTCTCCCCCAACGTCCCACAACTCCATTTTCACCAGTGGACCACCACCTCCCATGACTGAAAGCTTTATGCCATCATTGACCCTTTCCTCTTCCAAGCTCCCTGTCCCATTCCATCACTTCTTCTTTGATGTCGCCTCCACCCCACCCTTTCTTGGCTCTTGGACATCCCTGTGAGTTCCAGGACCTTGTCACTGTAAGTCTGGGCCAGCCACACAATGACCTCATTCCTGTGACCACTGATATTCTGGCTGCGCTCTCATCTCTCCAACTCAGTGCAGCCTGGACACTTATCCTCAAGGATCCCTTGGAGCCTTCCATGTGTCCACTGCCCAAAGGGTCATGTCCAAACACTCATAGCCCAATACCAGCTGGCCTCATCCCTACCTTCCAGACTCAGGTCTCTCTGGCCCCCACAGATACACGCCCCTGGTCCAGACCCTGGGGTTACCCACTCTCTCCTGAATTCCCTCCAGCCCCTTTGCTTATGGAGACAGGGCTTTGTCCCCCCTCCACAGTGGGGAGAACAGAATAAAGACCACAAGGAACTCCACGAGGAGGTTCCCAGAGGGGCTGGCTCTGGGATGTCCTGAGGCCATGGCGGCTGGACACACAGGCTTGGGGGCTTTCAACAAGGGGGCCTGATGTGAAACAACAGGAGGGGAGGGGCTTGTGCAGGAAGCAGCAGAGGCAACAGCGCTGGCACCAGGTATCTTTCCAGCATCACGAAGGAGAAACCGAAGTCTGGGCAATCATAGAGGTTGGAGTCATGGTCAAGGGAAGAGAAACTTTCAATAGAAACCTCTCTCCCCAAACCATGAGCAGCACCTTGTGAACAGAAACCACATCTTAAGTCTTCTCTGCCCGTCACCACCGAGCAAGGACTCAGGATTATTTCTTCACTGACAGACAGCTAAAGGGCAGCTGTGGAGGTGGAGCAATTGCCCTGGGACTTTCAAGACCTGGACTCTTGCTGATGTGTGGAATGACCTTGAGCTAGCTGACAAATGTACCGTGCCTAATCTGTTATAAAAAAGGGCTTTCGAAACATTTATTTATTTATTTAATCCTCAACTGAGGATATGCTTATTGATTTTTTTTAGAGAGAGAGGGGACATGGAGAAGGGAGGGAAGGAAGAGAGAGAGAGAGAGAGAGAGAGAGAGAGAGAGAGAGAGAGAAACATTGATGTGAGAGAGAACATCGATTGGTTGCCTTCCATACTCGCCCTGACCAGGAATCGAACCTGCAACCTAGGTGTACAGAAAGACACTCCAACCAACTGAGCCACACCCGCCAGGGCAACATTTATTTTTCAACATATTCATTACATGCATATAACAGGAACTGCCAATGAGCCCAATAAGAAAATACAAATCACCATTATTAATATTTTGCTGTTTATGTTTCGTAGCCAAATGTCAACGTCTGTGTACAACAACATTTTTTAAATTTTTAATAAAAGGAGTTGATGGGGAAATAAAGAATACTTATTAAAGTAATTTGCCAACTCTCATGTCCTTAATCATTGAGAATTCATCCCCAAGTATGATAGCTGAATATAACAGAACCCCCAGTCAGATATATTTGATGTCTGAGACTCACGTCAGTCCTGAAGCCACCCCTGAACTGATTTATATGACAGCTTGGGAAAAGCCAACTGGGGACAATCAATGGAGCAGCCGGAGACAGGCCTGGTGAGTGTGCATGAATTAAAAGGAAAACTCCATTGTAATAGGAACAAGATTCTAATCACTACACCTAATTACAAAGAGGAGTAAATCACTGAAAAAAAAAATTAAGTGTCTCATACAGAACAAACAAAGCAATTAGTCATAAACAGAAGCTCAGACTTTGGCGAGCAAGCAGGAGCCCGGACCCAAGCCACCAGCTAGCTGCACATCTGCTCCCAAGGCCACGTCGGGGCGGAGGATGGGCTGGAAGGTCAAAGCTGAGGAAGGGCGGGCGCAGCCACCCCCACACACAGCCTCCGCGGCACACACATGCACACAGCCTCACCAAAACCTTCTGACCACAGCAGCAACCCACCATCAGGTGCTGGAAGGCCTGAGCCTGGAGCCCAGACTTACCCGGAAGGCAGAATAACAACAGGCAATTTAATATGACAGAACCACTGCCTTCATTCTCTGTCCGGTCCCTCAGGTTGTTAATAATAAAAACAACAAGAATAACAGCAGTTAAGTCGTATTACACAGTTTCTGTACACACAACACCATGCGAGGCATTTCGCAGCGTGGTCTGGTTTAATTCTCACAGTAACCCTTTCAGGAAGCTGCCATTAGCATCAAGGTGAAGGTCACTTATCAACAAGGAAACAGAGCTCTAGAGCAGGGGTCGCCCCCCTTTCGGATCTCAGAGACCACCGGTTGGTGACCGCTGCTCTAGAGGGCTGACCAATTTGGCTACATTCACCCACTTTATACGGAGCAGAGCCTGGACTAAACCCCACAGCGGACCTCAGGGCGCACGCTCTTAAACTCGGTGCCATGTGGCCTATAAAACGGGAAAAGATGCCCATCTCTCTGAACTGAAGTCAGAAACGAGGTATCCAGTGTGAACTGCCTGGTGTACACAGAATGTTCAATAAATGTTAACTGTTGGTTCTGAGCCCTTCATTCTTCCTGCCCCACCTGCCCTCTCTCTCCTGGGGTCCCCCTTCTAGAGCCCCTGGGACAGTTCCAAATCCACCCTGCAAGGAACCTCTGGGAAACCCTGAGACACAGAAAGTGTGCCTGACGGGCAGCTTTCTGGAAGGGTCTGTGGGATAAAACCTCCAGGAGTTGAGGTCCTTCTAGGTCCATCTCATTCCCCCAAAGCTGGGCTCAGACTCTTGGAACAGTAACGGAGGGGAATGAATCAGCAAATGTCCCTTGGGTCATTCCAAAGTACTTCTCCCAACACACCGGAATCTGTTTCAGGCACTGGGAGATGGGCTGATTCTGCAAGATTAATGTGATAGCCCTGCAGCACAGGCAGAGGGAGCTGGGGGCTGGCCGGCCTGGCCTGGAGGAGGCCAGGTCCTCGATGAGGGAGCTTCCTCCACTCACTTTAAACGAGATGATAAAGCAAGAGCTTCTGGCTGAGCGTGTGTGGCAATCAACACATAAAAATGAGCCTATTTTCAACAAGCCTGGCAAAGGCGCTCAGCTCAGCACAGCACACACCCCCGTGGATGTCCTCGATCTGGCCCGGCCTCTGGACTGTGGCTCAGCACCGGCCGACTGGGACACTGGCAGAGCGGTCGAGGGTCTGAGTCCCAGGGTCCCAGACATTTGGCTTCACATCTGACTCTCAGGAACCACAGTGACCTTGGACAAGCAATGGCACAATTTACTTACTCTCTGAACCTGAGTTAATAGAATGTTCTTAAAAGGGTAATGAAATGAGATTAAGTGGAAGGTGCATTTGCACACATAGAAACACACAGGTGTTGGCTTCTGGTGCTGTAATAATAATAATAATAATAAGTGTTGTTTTTTTTGAATTTCTTTTTAATGAATCTTTATTGTTCAGATTACAATTGTTTCTCCTTTTTCCCCACATATCTCCCCACCACCCAGTTCCTACCCCCCCCTCTTCCCTTACCTCCCCCCCCCCCCCGCTGTCCTTATCCATAGGTGTATGATTTTTGTCCAGTCTCTTTGATTAGTGTTTTTATTTATTTTTAGGGCACAGCGGAGTTTGTCCTTAGTTGAGTGCACTCGCCAACAGAACTGATGGGACAGAGCTCTGGGTACAGTCTGGTCATCACACGCTGTACAGACCCAGGCGAGCCTTCCTCAGCTAACAGTGGCTGTCAAACATTTGCTGCTCTACCAAGAAGGGACCCGCCAACCCTCCCAACAGGAGGTGAAGTCTCCATCCCACCCCTTTATATTAGGTGAGTTTGTGACTCACTTGTGTCCTATGACTTTCAAGGCCAGGTCAGAAAAAGTGAAGCCACTCCTGCCTTGTTTGCTGGGATACTTGTGCGGGAGCCCTAAGCTGCTGTATGATGTGAGGAAGCTCAAGCCAGCTTTTGCAGAGGCCACATGGACAAGTCCTGAGACCACACGAAGAGAGAGATACCTGGTCAGCCCTCTGCTGTGCCGGGCACTATCTAACTGCAGCCTCATGAGATACCCCCAACCAAGCCCCATGCAAATTCCTGTAGAAACCACAAGAGATAATAAAATGATTGTTGTTTCAAGCCAGCTAATTTTGGCATGATTTGTTATGCACCAATAGATAACTGGAACTCCAAGCATATGCACACACACTGTAAACTGATGGATAAACATTAAGAATGACTAATGCTATAATACGTTATGGGATCATGTCCTCTTCAAGTCTGCCCTTGATTTTGTCTTTGGAAAAACGTGTGTTGGGAATGGGGTGAGGAAAATGCCTATAGATTTGCCTTTAGCTTCTGAGAAATAAAGCCCAATTGTCACCAAAGGAATGGTGTCAATATGCAACATGACATCTCAACACCTCAATTCATATAGTGGCATCATTTAGAAATAAAGATTCTATAAACTAATTAAAAAGTGACTTGCAACAGGAGGATTTTCCCCCAAGAAGCCAAACTAATTCAATGCCAAGATCCTGAAAACCCTTACGTCCTGTGTTCTGCAGAGGGACGGCAGAAGAACCTGTCTGACCCGCTCACAGGCACAGAGGAGAATCTGAGACTGAATGAGGACGTAGATGCTGAGTCTGGCCTGCCACCCCACACCTGGTCTCGGGTAGGGAGAGATGCCCCACCAACCACCAAACGAGTGTGCCTGGGGTGGCCAGGTGCCTCACCGTTCAAAACCACAGCCTTTGTGTTCTCATCTCTGAAGTTCCTGGGAGCAAATTGAGATCGTAAGGCCGTCAGCGGCCTAGGCGCTCATCATCTTGACAGATACTTAGCTATTCATTTAAAAACAAGCAAGAGAACAAGCGTCAGCTGTATTTTTTAATTACTCCTGGATAGGACTGGGAATGCTTTGGCATAATTGGGGTATTGAGATTTTTTTTCCCTTTGAAGGCCTTGTTGCAATAAAGAAAAATACTGTGTTTATTCTAATTACAACCGCACTTCTTCTAAACCATCTTAGCAATGGAAAGGCAAAGGGCAATGGACAATTATTTATTTATTTTTTAAAAAGATGTTTTTATTGATTTCAGAGAGGAAGGGAAACAGAGAGAGAGAGAGAGAGAGAGAGAGAGAGAGAGAGAGAGAGAGAGAGAAACATCAATGAGAATCATTGATTGGCTGCCTCCTGCATGCCCTACACTGGGGATGGAGCCCACAACCCGGGCATGTGCCCTGACTGGGAATCAAACCATGACCTCCTGATTCAGAGGTTGACGCTCAACCACTGAGCCACGCCGGCTGGGCTGGGCATTATTTTTTACTAGAGGCCCGGTGCACAAAAATTCATGCACTTGGGGGGCGGGGGGTCCCTCAGCCCAGCCTGCACCCTCTCACAATCCAGGGTCCCTAGGCCTGGCCTGAGATCAGGGCCTCTCGGGGCTTTCCTTCCCCCAGCTGCAGGCAGCTGGTCCCACCCCTGCTGCTGCCACTGCTTGCCATCTGCAGTCCCACCCCTCCCCTGGCACCAGTCGCCTCCGCCTCCCTCTGCAGGCGACAGGCGTGGGGTGTGATGGGTTGGATGGCCTGGGCCTCCCTTTTTCTTTTCTCTTTTCTTTTCTTTTCTTTTCTTTTCTTTCTTTCTTTCTTTCTTTCTTTCTTTCTTTCTTTCTTTCTTTCTGTAAGAGTAATGTTTACTGAGTGATACAAAACTGAGTACTAGTACTATGAAGGGTTTACCAGGATGGAAATGCACCGCAACCCAGCCCCTGCCACCCCTAACACCCAGAGACTACAGTACTTAGAAGTTACACACAACGGCCATAACTACTGAATATCTGTTCATAACAAACAAGCCATAGCATATTTATAATGTATCACATCGAGTGATTATAGAAATCCATTTATATATTGCTTGTATAAAACCTTTTTTTGTAAAAAATATTTTTAAAAAAAGTATAAAAAACATGTGCAGTTGAAAGCCCTGCCAGGACAGCCAGTCTGTAAACATTCAGTGAGTATGTGCTTTGGAAGGGCGCCTGTGCCTCGTGCCCACAGCAACTCCAGCAGGGCCAGCGAGGGTGCACCCCGGCTGCCACTCCGGGCAGGACTGAGCTGGACCACAGTGGGTGGGTACAGCAGGGCCTGGCACTGTGCCCGTCTCCAGCCTTCCATCAGGATCAGGGTCAGGGTCAGGGCTGGGGGCAGGCAGATTGCAGTTTCACTCTGAGTTCCATACTCAGCCTAATTTTGGTTGCAACTCATGGCTTTTCCTGGCTGCTCAGAGGTCCTTTGGGTGGGTGTCCTGGCGGAGAGGCCGGAGAAGTGCCCACAGCTGCCTGGTTGGGCATCTCTCTGGCCCAGAGCCTCTGTCCTGCCTCCTGCAAGCCTGGCCCCAGGCAGAACAGCCCCCCTCCCCCCCAGGACTACTTTGGTCTCAGCACTTGGTCCTAGGTTTCATCAGCCTGGGTTTCTTCCCCTGGTGTGGCTGATCTGAGTTTCACAAAAAAGCCTGGCTGATGCTGGCTGTGCTGAGCCTCATTGAAGAGTTTTTCATGCAGCAAGGAAGAGCCCTCTGGGACCCTCCTGCTCCTCCCTCTCCTCTTCCTCCTCCCAGCCCATGGTCACTTCTTTACCAGCTGCTGCAGCAGTGGGTTGCCTTCTGAGTCGGGGGTCTTAACACTGTTGGTCCTGATGATGCAGGTGGGGAGATGCCAGTTGAGCATCAGGATGAGCTGCTTCCACTCCTGCTTCAGCTCCTTCATCTGCGTTTTCAGCTTCGCATTCATGAGCTCCAGCCACTCAGATTCCGGCTGCAGAAATCCTTCCACACCTTCTTCTTGTTCTGGCATGGGGCTGCTGCCACTTTGTTCTTTCCCCAGTGCCTTTTCCTCCGCTCCTCTTCCTCATCTAGCTCACTTTTCACAGGTTGAGGCCTCTTGCCCAGTTTCACCTCCAGGAAGTGCAAAGGGGCGATCATGGCCCCAATGTTGTGGATGTCAGTGCATTTCAGCTCCTCTGCAGTCAGGGCCAAGCTGGGGAGTCCGGTCAGGGGGCCAAGCCCTGGCAGAGAGCCCACAGTCATGGAAGGGTCCGGGATCTGCCCAGGCATCATAGCAGGAGGAGTGGCAGTCTAGCCCTGCAGAAGCCACAAGGAGAGGCTGCGACCCTGGGGCCTGGGCCAGGCTGCAGGCGCCATGCCCGCTCAGGAGCCGCCGTGGTGCCAGCCCCGCCCTGCAGCGTCCACTGCCACCAGCGCCTCCCATCGCAGCCGCCCAACGTCCCTCTGCAGGCTGTGGCCTGGGTCTCCCTCTTTGAGGTGATCGATTGTGGGGCTCTGCCTGCTTGCCTGCCTGATCGCCCCTAACCATTCATCTGCCTGCCTGATTGCCCCCAGCTGCTCACCTGCCTACCTGATCACCCCCAACCACTCGCCTGCCTGCTGATCACCCCTAACTGCTTGCTGGGGGGCGAGGCCAGCCCAGCGAGGGGCCGTGGTGGTTTTGGTCTCTGGTCATTCTGGTCATTCTGGTCGCTGGGCTTTAATTATATAGGATAGGGCAGTGGGGGTAACAGGTATCAGGGCCAGCTCTGCCCTGAACGTGTGTCTTTGGGCACGAACTCTCTTACTTCACGTCTTAAATCTCTCATTTACAAAATGGGAGACTTTAAGAACGTTCCATGTGTTCCCTTTGGCTCTAATTAATGTGAGGTCATCCTCCCACTTCCTGTCATCCCTGTCCCATGGGGTACAATGTCCCATGGACCTGTGATCCTGGTATGGAGAGTATTTCAGGGCAAACTCATGGCTGGCCTCCAAGGCCAGCAGTGCAATGGTTCCCAATCATCTGCATGTACACGGATCACCCAGTACCCTGGTTCAATGCACAGCCCCAGGCCACTCCTCCAGAGAGTGTGATTCCATAGTTCTGGGGCATGGCCCAGGAATCTGTATTTTTAATGAACACAAGTCTAGTTGAAAATCATGGCCTTGGGATTCAGATACACAAAGTCCTGTCTTCTTGATTTCCCAGCCAGGTAACCTGAGCAAGGTGCTCCACCTCGCTGGACCTCTCCATTCCAGGAAGTACAGCCGCCCAGCTCTACTGGAGAAAATGACCCCAAGTCCCTGTCCACTTCCTGCCACAGAGCTGCCCAACACAGACCTGTTCCTTTCTCGCTCTACAAGTGGAGCACCTCGGGGAGGCTTTTCACCAAGCAGGACAACGGCCTCTCGGAAAACAGGTTGGGCAGGAAAAGCTACACTGCCCAGGGCCCAACACAGCACTGACCACTGAGCACAGCCAAGCAGCTCACAGTTCACAGAGGCCACCAACAGAACAAGTTGTAATCCTACACCTGGCAGCTGGAGAATATAAAAAAAAAGGTTATGCTCCTTATAAATAGCATTTCTAAAGCCTTCGGGTGCCCTGCCCTGTTCAGTGCTGAGCTATCCTGTTCCCAACCCTGGTTCCTGGGACCCGACGCAACCCCCAGAGGAATGCGAACGCCATGGCTGGGCACCAGAGTGGGGGAGGGGGACAAAATTGCCCACAATGCTGCTGCCCCAGGCTCCACCCTCCTGCTGTCCCAAGCTCCGCCCACCTGCTGCCCCATGCTCTGTCCTCTGGGAACTGATGGGGAAGCGGTTCACCTGAGCAGGCCCATGTGCAGGCAGACACCTGGGCTAGCCACACTGGCCTTTGTGACCAAATGGCTGGCAGAACACATTAGCTCACCTCCTGTGCTTGTCACAACAATTAGGCTCTGGAAGGTGGCACTGGCACTGCCACTGAGAAAATGCAGTGGACCAGCCAGTTCATCACCCTCGTGGACAGTTCAACGGGGCCAGGAGGGCAGGGGACCTACATTGGGGGGCATATAGTGGGGGGCAAAGGATTGGGCTGGGGGACACAGAAGTTCATTAAAACCACCCAGCAGAAACATTATAAAACCCAAAGCACCACAATCCAGGGATGGCCAAAGGTCTCAATCCCCGTGGACCTGCAGGACAAGTGGCCAGCACTGGGCTTGGAAGACGGGGCGGGAGTCCAGGCATTCGCCCAGTGATTGACAAGCTGGCCCTCCCGCACTTCTACTCTGCTTCAGTAACTACCCATATTATGCTGAAATGACACAAGCGACAATAATTAAGCCCAGATCTCTGTGGATCATTCGCAGTGATAATTCCACCTTTGTAATTCAGCCCCAGATAAACCCCTTTTGTTCTGCCTTATAACACAGATTCTAGTATCACTCAAGTATATTAACTGTAGCCTATTACTGTCACAAAAAATGCTCCCTGAGCCATAGCAAAAGACTCCCCAGACAAAACTTTATGTCATGTTAATCCAAGCTTTAATAACTATGAGGATATATAACTGTATTCTAATTGTGCTCTGCGTTCCTGCATACGAAAACAGGAGATATCAAAAATGACAGCAGCGGATCACTTCAAATAAAAACGCATTAATTCCCCACTCAGGGTGCTGGGATGCTAGGGTGAAGGGACGCATGCTTATATGGGAAAGAAGTGATATGGGGCTTCTGAGGATAGGGAAGACACTGGGGCTGGTATGGGGCTGCCAGAAATCAATGCCACTGAAGGCTGGAGATGGTGAACCAAGTCAGGGCTGTGCAGGGGAAACAAAGAACCTTGTGGGACTTCACTAGGTAGCTATGGGAATCCCTGGTTCCGAACCTGGTTTGGATACCAAGTCAGCGTGTGACCTTAGCCAAGTCATTCCCACTCCCTGGGCCTCCCTTTCCTCCTGAAAAGCGGACGTGATATCAGACCCACGTGTGGATCACGTGTGGATCTGGTATGGCTCCCTCCCTCTCCCAGCTCACCGGGACCAAGTGATGTAGAACTGCAGCCCACCCAGGGGCTCCCAATCGCCTTTACCTGTGCTGTGTGGTACCTCTGAAATGGGTGATTTACTTATTTATTACATTAGCTGTTTATCATATGTCTCCCTCCACTTGAATTCTGGTCTGGAAGGACCGAGACCGGTCTACTCGTTCACTGACGGATCCTGGTGTCCAGGATGGCACCTGGCACACAGCGCATGCTCCATGAACGTTTGCTGAGTGACTGAGCGACACTACCACGAACCAGGTATGTGGCCCAAGACAAGTTTCTTCAACTCATTGAGACTCAGTTTCCTCAACTGCAAAGAGGCAGAAACCTGCTTCCTAGTGTTGCTGAGAGGATTCCAGAGCAGCTTCGGAAGACCTGGAAGGGCGATGAGCACCACGCAGGCTCACCAAGCATGTTCTTTTCTAGAAAAAATCACAGTCTCCCCTCCAAGACGCCATTTTCACTGCTGAGACCAACACCGGGCCCTTACTCAGTCACTGGTCTCATTACCCTCCCAACACACTTTCCACTTCCCCGGCCCCCACCTCACTCCTCCTCAAGGCCAGGCCACTCTCCTGGCACCGGAAGAGGACCGGACAGCACCAGGCAGACAGGCACAGATGCATCACAGAGATGTCTGGGCATGGGAGTCCAGAAGGCCAAGAATCTGGGCAAACGACGAGCTTCTTGGCCTTAGAGTGGCCTTCCCTATAAAATCAGGACATGCCTTTTAATGGTAAGGATGAAACGTAACAAATGAACATGCTCGGATAAGAAGAGCAATTACTCTCTGCTACGTAACCCCTCTGAGCTGGTGTCCTTATCTGTAGAAAAGGGGAACACACAATAACCCTCACTGCCACATCTCATGGGATGTGCTATGTGGAGGCCTCCGCTGGGAGACCTGCCCTCCAGGGCCAGCTCCCAGGTGCATGCAAACCATGTATCCTCTCCACAGGACCAGTTTCTTCATCTGTGTAAGGGAGATTCAACTCAGACATGCGGGAGGGCCGCCTCACAGTGCTGGGTGACGGGGGGTGGCGGGTCCTGCATAGCCGGCCAATCACATTCACATCCATATGTAGACGGCAGGAAAAGGCCCCCAGGGAAGGGACAGCAAGGCCCACCTCCTCCCTGCCGTGTGGGCAGCTGACGAAGGTGTTACTAAACACAACAGGCAGCCTGGAAGATCCCATAGCTAATGTCTTCCCCTGGGAGACAGATCTTCAGCTGGCTCAAGACTATTTCCCACAGACTCGGGATCTTGAGTGGTGGGAGGGACTGAGACGGCCGAGGATCAGAAATTCCGTCAAGCACATCATGACTCAAAGTGCAGGCCAAGCGCCGGTGCCCACCTGGACCAGAGCGCCACCGTCAGAGGACCGTCCCCGGCAAGCGCCCCTGGACTGAGACCTCAACCGCCAGCCTCTTTATTGACATTCTTGTTGCCCTTAACAACCAAAGAGTAAAAGAACCAGAAGGTGGCAAGTGAGCACGATGATTTCATTTATCTCTTTCCTCTTTTTTGCTACAGATCAACTATGCGACCAGATTTTATCATGAGACGAATCACCTTTCATCCTTCTTCCCAGATGCAAATGACATGACCGCCCCAAACGCCGACTCCCCAAACTCCTGAGGACAACAGACGGGCAGCGTGTGGAGGAAAAGTCTGCTCTCCGAGTCTCCACGGCGCCCACCTGGCTTTCAGAACCCATTGGCTGGCACTCCGAATGGTGGTGCGGCTGGGACCAGGGTCCCGGAATCCGTGTCAGGTTTCCTCCTTTGAAACAGGAGCCCGAGTCTCCAGTGCCAACGGGGTCTACAGCGGGCTTCATTTCCAAACCTGTCCGATGCTCTCATCCCACTCTAATTCTCAGCTCCCCAAAGGGGAAACCCGGTGGAAACTGACAAAAAAACAGAGACTCCAAGAAAGACTGAGTCCAAATGGACTGGCCCTCCCTCCCAGAGACTGGCCCCGGCATGTCGAACCGGACAGAGCCGCTGTTCCCTCAGCCGCCTGTGATTCCGTCAATACCTATCAAAAAGCACTTTTTCCCTTGCCCATCCAACATCGGCTGCCAAAGACTTGGATATCTATTTGAGAGCCCGCTGTATTGATTAGGTCAAATACTACAAGAGTTTTATTTCCTGATTTCTTGACCTTCAAGCCCCCCGGAGGGCTTACCTAATACAGCAATGCCACCGTGAGAGTAACTGCGGGAGAGACACTCAGTAACTCACGTCACCCAGCTTGACTTGTCCGTCACCGGCCGTGCTGGTGTGGACTGCCTCTCAGATCCTGCTCCCGTCTGTCACGGGGATTACTGAGGCCCTGACAGCAGAACAGATGCCTTGCTTTACCAGGGAAGTACAAATGAAAAAACTAAAGCAATCCAGAACATTATAAATTACAAATGATCTTTTTCATCTCTGTTAATATGTGAACTCCCTGGTTTAAAGAAAGAAGAAGGAAAAAAGCTTTCATCACAACAGGTTTAGGTGGTATCAGGAGCAAATTACAGCACTAATTCAGTCCTCAGAGGAAGAAAAATAAGTTTTAAAAGAGCAAAATGATGATTCTCAGAGCAATGTTCACCGTCCTTCCAGGCGGTGTTGTAAATTCATCATCCAGGGAGAAGAACCGAGGCAAAGCCACGGCCAGAAGGGCTGACTGAACGGCAGGAAGAAGGCAAACCGCGGCTTCATACTCCCATTATTAGATCAGTCCTTTGAAAAAACATCATCTTCAGCATCATCGTCGTCATCACCACCGCGGTGTTTGGCCTCCCCTGCTGGAATGCTCACTGATTCCTGACGGGAAGTGAGGGTTGGCAAGCACTGGTCTGCCTTCCCCCCTTGCCAGGGCAAGAAACATGATCCCAATCCCCCCACCCCACTCCCGCCACACACATGCCATTTGCACCCCAATCTGACCCCCAGGCTCTCCCAAGGGGCCCCCAAAGGGCCAGGACCCTCTGGCTACTGGAGTTCTCTGCCAGGAGACAGGCCAGGCCTACATTGGATTTACCAAGAGTCTGTGATCAGCCACAAGCGGTTAACCCCAGTCTGGCTGTCGCTGCCCCCAGCGTTCTCCTGCTCTGCTTTCCGCATCTCAGCTCATCTGAACATTGCTGTTGACGCCAGGGTCAATGTTCTGCTGAACTGCAGCGAAGTAAATGTGAGAGTCTAAGAGTGAACACCCTAGAATCTCAGGGTTCCTGCACCCACGTACTCCATGACCCGTCTTTTCCAACGCCCCTGCTACACTCTGTGCCTGAGCATGCTCTGAGAGGCCTCTAGCCAGGTGCTAGAGAAAGGAAAGAGGAAGAATCCAAATGAAGTGACCAATGGGGTACTTGGCAGAACTATTCCCGAGGTCCCGAGGGCAAGTCCTTGATCCTGGCGCCAGGACTGCCATGAGCTGTGAGCATGAAGCCCACGAGGGGCAGTGTGGTACATCCCATCTGCCCCCCCCCCGCCCCCCACCTCCCCCACTCCCAGGCCAGGTGCTTGGCTGACGCTGCCAGAATGCACCTTGGCTCCAAGGAGTCTGAGCCATTCTACGTTACTGGTTCCAAATACTAAGCTGCTGCCGCTGGCTAAGGAGGAAAAAATAAAAAAGAGAGAGGATAATGGGGGTGAGGGTGGAGACAGAGCTAAAAGGGAAGTCAAATCTCCCCCCCACGCCCCCACCCCTGCCCCCCGAAGGCACTTCAGCCACTGGGAACAATCTGGAAGTCTGGAAGTGGGCAGACCAAAATGTTTACCTAAAGTTCTTTTATGCTGTGTCTCACTTCTGCTCTACAGAACAACAAAATATCAGGGCATCTCACCAAGATCATGGTCACTTCTGGGCCTCTGATATCTTGAAGCAAGAGCCATGGCATTTTATCCCAAATGCATCCCCTTTGGCAAGAATGACCCATCTGCTTTGGAACCAGGACACATGTGTGGCTCCACCCCGGCCACTGCCCCTTACACTCACTGGCCTGTCTGGAAGCCCAGGACTAGGGGCGGTTTTCAAACACAAAGACCACTTTCGGTGTAAGGATATTTTTTAATGGCCCCCAAGTCTCCAGGCTCCAATTAGCGGGTGTCTGCAGAACTCTTGCCGGAGGAGATCTGAGAAGCTGAAAATGCGGTGCACACCAGGGACAAGGATTCTGGTGTGGTGGCCACAGACATCTGGCCAACTTCCTCAGGCCCCAACAACAGATCTAAACATATCATGACCAAGAGAACAAAGGGGAGTCGGGTACCTAGAAGGCACCTGTTGTTACGCATCCTGGGCAAGCCATCGTTTCATTCACATCTCTACCACAGCCATGCCAAGAAGCCTGAGGATCCCCATTTTGCAGATGAGGAGACTGAGGCTTGGGAGATGAAACAGTTTGCCCTGGGAGAGCTCCAAGGTCTGTGATCTTTCTGCCATGGCTTGCCTCAATTAGGTACATTTCTTGTTCACTGGAAGTCGAAGCTAAGAGGGCTTTTCCAAACAAGTTCTTATGTCTTTGAGTCTCCCATTAGATAAACTTGGCTGCATCTAAAGCACATGCAATTCCTTCCTGCGGTTCCATCGCCTGGGCTTTCCAGCCACCCTCTCTTCATCCTCTGTTCACCCCAATTCTTAGCCCTTCGGATAATACAGGCAGACCCATTTCTTGCGTTGGTCCTTCTTCCCCAAGTCCCCTGTCTTAGCAAAGGCTTACCATTTGCAGAATGGCGCTGCCACAGAGCAGAGGGCAGCAGCCTCTGGGTGTCCCACTCCGGCGGGGTTAACGGCCTCCCCTTCTCCAGACACACAGCGGTAAACACAATTAGAATGGCAGGTATGGGGTGGTAAGCAGGACTGGGACCACGCTATGGCTGTAGTCACCAGTGTCCAGCACTGCTCCAGGCACACAGTGGGCTCTTTATTGCTGCTGCTGCTGATGATGATGATAAATAACTGAGAGGAAAGCGCACATGCTAGGGAAGAGTTACAGGAACAGCGATTCAGAGGATGGAAGAAGAGGGGGCGATGCTGAGTGGGTCTAGCCAGGCACAGTGGCTCTGGGAAAGCCGCTGGCACACAGAGAGCACACTGGGAAACTGACCTGCAGGAGCCTCCCTGGCCAATTTGGAATTCCAAAGCTGGTGCTCAGAACCCCTGAGCCACTGGGCTCCAGTTCGGGGCTGCTTCTTCCCTGCTGGGCAGACCTGTTCTCTTCTCCTTCCCACAAGTGCCCAGAGCACCTATTCCTGGACCCTGCAGTCACTCCCCTCCTTCCCCTGGCTGCTGTTTGCCTCTCCCAGGGGCACATACTCCCGAGAAAAGTTCACCAGGCCCCAGTGCCAATCCCACCCCTGGGATTTTCACAGACCATGGACTTGGGAGGCTGGGAAGGCCCGGAGAGAGCTCTCCAACTCCCTTCGACAGAGAGGGCGACCTGGCTCAGCAGCCACGGGGCTTGCCCAAGGCCACTCAGCAGGTTGGCAGCAGAGCTGGGACACGAACCCAAGGCTTTTAATGACCCTTGATAACTCTGATGATGCACAAATGAGCATGAAGGGGCTGAATCTCTGGGCAAGACTGAAGAGTAAAGACCTCAGGCCACTGCCTGGCTCCTGGCAGCATGTTCCTTCTCAGAGTGGCACGCGTGGGAAGGGCACTTTGGAGCTCTCTGCCAGCACATCTAATTTTCTCCTCGCCATGTTTGCACACCGCCAGCTCTAATGCGCTGCCATTTTGCAGGATCTGAGCACATTTCTAAGCTGTGTTTCGGGCTCTGAAAGGTGCAAAGTACATACCACTGTGCCCCCAAAACTAAAGGGGAGAACAAGTGAGCCCTGAGTCCACAAACATCAGCTCCAAAGGCCCCAAGGGCTAGGTGGAGCATTAAACAGGACAGCAGGAGAAAAGGATCCGCCCAGGGAGAGGAAAGTTCAACCCATTGCTGAGGACCTTTCATTATTCACCTGAGCTCCGAGGACGCTGAAGGAGGCAGGTGTTTGGGGTGTATGGAAGTATCGTTTCCTCCTGGGACACGGAGGAGGGGGGGGGGAGTGGCGTCGTTATATACACATGAGTTTTCCCCCTGGTTGTTTTGTGCGGTCATCTCAGTATCACACTCAGGAGAAAAGAGGCAGACTGGGATCAAGATCATCAGACAAATGAAGGTGGCTGGCTGCCAACCCGAACTTCAAATGGGTCCTCCTCTCTCCAGCTCTCTCCTTCTACCCCTCCCCCACACCTTGCCTGGGGGCCAACCATGGGCCTCACCGTCTAATGACACGATGGACCAACAACAAAATAATGATAAAACCCTGTGTGCACGGAAAAGGCACACAATGCATGGGAATGGAGGGAGGGAGACACAACCAAATGCACTGGGCCAGGGAAGGGAAGGAGGCCGGCCTGGCCTGCAGATGTCCATTGGCTGAAGGATGGACAAAGGGGGTGTAGGACCGAAGGAAGAGAGCTCCAAGCAGGGGACACAGCCCCATTAAAGAGACAGAGGAGAGAAAGTGCCTAGGACATCCAGATTGGTGTGGCTGAAGCTAAGCACGTGAGAAGGCAGAGGCAGGAAGAGCATGCCTTGAAGGGCCACACACACCGGAGCTTGGCCTTTGCTCGGGGGATGACGGGAGCCGCAGGGGAGCGCTGGGCAGGGAAATGACACGGCCAGCCCAGCCTTTTAGAAGCCTCCTCCGGCAGCATGGGAAGGATGACCAGAGGACCAAGCTGGAGGTCAAGTGAAGACTTAGGCACTGGAGGAATCACGCAGAGGAGAGATGAGGGAACAGGTGCCAGTGGCAGAGGAGTTGGGGAGAGGCAACAGTTCAAGCAGCACTTTTAGGAATGGGAAGACTGAAGACAGAAGAGGGAGATACGCCCAGCCGAGGAGGGAGAGGGAGAAGGAAAGGTATGGAGACAACCCCCAGGTTCCAGATACTCCTGAGGTGGGGCGCACAGGGATAGGATCTGCCCCTGCTCCTCACCTGCTTGGAACACCCTGAGGGCTCCTAACGTGCCATCATAACTCCCCAGCCTGGCACCACAGCCCACCACTATCTGGCTCTGCAGTTCAGAGATGGCACCACAGAGCAGTCCTGTTCGTCTCTCACTGCACTTCCTCACACACTGTGAGCCAGTCCTTACCAGTCCTCCTGCACCTCCCACATCGCATCACCCTTCTGCCTGCTGAAATGGGTATCCTTCAACTGCAGCCCCAGGGTCAGCTCCTCCCCTCCCATCTGCGTGTATCTCCCGCTTTGGTTTTCAAGCACCAGTACTTCCCTGTACTAGGGACTGTCACTGGCTCCCCCACTAGACTCTAAGCTCCCTGCAGGCAGACTCGGTTTATCTCGTAGACTTTGGACCCGTTATGTACTCGCTAAGTCTGGCAATACACTGAAAGCTCAGCAGACAATAAAAAAAATCTAGGAAGCAGAGATAACGGAGCTCTTTCTAACCGATTCTTGTTTCTACACTCAGGATGGGATACCACTTATACCCTCGCAATTCTGAACGAACCATGGAGCTTGGAATTTGTTGCCTAAAAGAAAACTCATGAGGAGGAAAAAGGAAGCCAGCTCACCAGCTAATAAGCTTTCTAAACACACATGTGGATGACGAGTTGCACAAAAGTAGGTGATGTGAATCCCATATATTATTTGCATATAACGTAAGAAAACCACTTTCAAGTTCTTTGAAGAGAGACGTTATAATAACACCATTTCTTTCATCACTCCAATGACCCAGGCCATTTTCAGAGCCCGGCTCTGGCAGTTAGAAAGCCTGGTGCTGGCTCAGCTGGGTTTTGTTTTGCTTTGCCCTTCCCTACAGAAAGGAGACACAGCTCATTTGGATTAACTGAAGTGAAAAGGAGGCAATATCTCTGCTCTAATTCCACAAGGCTGAGAGAGCCCCTTAGAAATTCACTGCTGGTTCTCAGACAAATGCTTGGGAACCTGTTGATTAGAGGAAGGGTATTATCTGCATTTGCTGGGAGAAAAAACACCGCTGCAACCTTCTTCCTTCACCAGCTGGGCAGTGGGTGCTACGCCCAGCCACACGGGTGTGTAAGTCAGAGAGCAATTTGCATGAGTAAAGAAAACTCATTCCAGAGGCAGCAAAGCGGTTGTTCTGCATGGCAACCCTGGGAGATGAGAGGGAATAAGCCTGGTTGGAGAGACAGATCCCCACCCCCAGGCTTCCCAGAGCTCGCACTGAAGGAAGGTGAGTCTGGTGCATTCACGAGGCACAGGCAGGTGTGGAGTGGGCTTAGGACATAGTGCAGACCCTCCCGGTGACACCCTCCCTTCCACAGCCAGAGATGGAGGGCTGCGTGGAGCAGGTGGCATTAGAATTGGGTCTTTAGCAAGGTGAGAGAGGGGGCAGAAATGAACAACCACAGGTGATCTGGGAGTCACTGGAGCAAGTCAGAAGAGCCATTAGCAGCTCATGGGGGCTGGAGGGGGCTGGAGAGGTTGGACCTATAACCGGGAGGGGAGACAGGAGATCCTCCACCACGTGAGGATGCCCTGCTCTCTGAGGGGCCTAGGCCTCATCTTTGTTCAGGAAGCCATGGGGAGCCAGCAAATATTCTCAACGCAAGGAATGACATGAACAAAGCTGTTTTAAATGTCTCCAATCGCAGTTCGCTGAATTAAACCAGGCGAAGACATATAGAAAGAAGGCAGTAATACGGCTATTGAGCCAACCTAAGTAAAAAAATGTACTTAGCATCTGAAATAATCAGGTGAGGGAGCGTTTGAAGATGATGACACCGAAGTCAGAGAGAGAATTGGATTATAGAGAGGAAGGTGGGTGCTTTTTTTAATTAAAAAAAAAATTGGGGAGGAGGGTGAAGGAAAAAGGAGAAGAAATATTTGAGATCTCTACAGACATCATTGGACTTCTAGGCTTGGCATCCAAGACATAGTCCAGGGGATCGGTACCAACGTGGACTCATTCACACGACGAAGATACAGTGGCTGGAAGTGCAGGAGAAGGCTCAGGGGATGGAGCCCTAAAGGACATCTACCTCAGGGGCAGGAAAAGAGAAGCACCCACGGCAGGAGGCCAGGGACAGCCAGAGAGGCAAGAGGGGAGCCAGGGACACCAGCCTCCTAGAGACAGACTGGTGAAGGCAACAAGTGTGGACTCTGGAACCAGCCTCAAATCCTGGCTCTGCCACCTACTAACTGAGAGAATTTCTTCAGTTTCCCCACCTGTAAAATGGCTCTTAGCTGCAAATCCACCCTATGTATCATACTCGGTTTTGTAGCTAGAGCTGGGACCCTGCAAATCACCTGCGTATTTCTGCTTTGCCACCGGGTCCCTGTTAGGCCCGGCCAATAGGGGGCACTAGAGCCTCTAAGGCTGGAGGAGGAAGAAGGGACTTGCCTCTTCTGGCCTGCTTCCTGGGGGCTCCCTGTCAGCTTGAGGTTCCTCTGAGCATCACCCCAGCAATGCTCCTTCACGCTGCCAGCATAAGTACCTTCCTGTACCCGAAGTTGAATCCAGTTTGCAGCTTCTCCCGACACTTGCCGCCTCCCCTCCCTTAGAGGCAACAGCACCAGGGGCCGAGACTCCCTCCTCAGAGGTCTGGTTCCCTCCTCCTCCTCCAAAATTCAAGTCTCAACAATTCTCAGTCCTGGGAATGGTGGCTGCTCCCCGAGTTGCCACCTCCATAGTACCTCTGAGCAGTGGATCTCAGAGCATGCCTCCCCCCCCCCGCTACCCCCCAGCCAACATCAGCATCATTTGAAAACTTATTAGAAACACAAATCTTAAGGCCCTATTCCAGATCTATGAATCAGAACTTCTGGAGTGGGGCCCAGAAACCTGTGTTACTAAGCCCTGCAGATGCCTGACGCACCCTAATGTTTAAGAACCAAGGCCCCAGGATGTCTGTTTGCCCTTTCAGTCACCTAGTTAACTTGGTGGACCAGTAACAATTCTTTCTCTAACTGGTGTGGTTGCTGTCCCCTAGCTAGAACATAACTCATTCAACAGGGAAAATAGTATCAGTCTCATAATAATGATACTAATACTTACCATCACCAGTATATTAGGTCACAGAAGCCAAAAGCAAAATTAAGAAATGGAATCTATATATATAAAAGGCTAAGTGACCAACCGTCCATCCATTTGTTCGACCGGCCAGTACATATGCGCACTGGCAATCCTATATAATAAAAGCGTAGTATGCAAATTGTCCCCTGGACGGGGAGTTGTCTGGGAGTTTGACCAGGGGGCGGGGCTGGTGGGGGGAAGGGAGGGAGGCCCCGGCTGGCAGCCGGCAGCTTCTAGGAACCCTACCGGTGCACAAATTTCGTGCACTGGGCCTCTAGTCAAATATAAAGGGATGCTGGATTAGGTTATTATTTTCTTTTCACAGCAAATTTTAGAATTGGATTGAGAGAAAAAAATACCACCCTAACTTACACACACAGCCTGACTCTCTTAGAAAATACTTCCCTTTCAGTCAATTCCTACGTGGATGCTGTGTAAAACCACTCCATCTATCAAGCTGTCAGAATGAACTGCAAAATTCTTAATAGTCTCTCACACAAAATGTCCACATGGTCCAATGCATCTGGGGGGTCTGGCCCTAACTTTCTAACTGCAGGCACGTTCAGATGGCCTTCAGGCGTCCTCGTAACAGCACTGCTGTTCACAAACAGGGCGCCAACACAAGTCATCGGCAGAGTCTCAGGATGTCAGAGAAGGAAGAGACCACCAAACCGGCCAGCCCAAACCCCTCACGCTGCAGATGAGGATGCCGAGACCCCAGTGAGAAAGGGGCATGTCCAAGGTCAAACGGCTACCAATATCCAGCTACCAATAACACCAGTACCAAGTTTCCCAACTCCCCCGGCACCCAAACTCCCTTCAACTCCATCAAATGTGAGTGACAGGCGGGGCCATCGCATTCCATTTCGTAAGGACAGTAATTTAACAAGCAGCAGGAGACCGCACTGTAAATGGGGAGAGGAGGACTACGAACGTAAGGCGGGGATGAGCTTAGGAGGGAGCATGGCTGTCGGCAGGCCGGTTTCTTTGCCCATCAAAATAATAAATGAAGTCAGGCATTTACAGTAGCGTGGACGCCCAAGTCACTGCGAGCCCACGGTGTTTTCAGCATCCAAGACAATGCATTCTTAATGCGTTCTTAAACAGATTCTGACTCAAGCCCTGAGACAGCTGGGCCTCTTCCAAGAAGTGTTAGCCACTGTGAGATATCTCTTTCAGTTCTCTCCAGTAGATCTCCTTGGAATTTGCCAGATAAAGAGGCAATTTATCTTGTGGCTGAAGGTTGTACGTAATGCATTATCTGCCTCCCACCAGGACCTGTGCATCTGCGGAAGGCCCTGATTGGGCCGGACGACTGACTCGCCTCCATCTTAAGGTGCCATAGCAACGTGAAATCAACAAGGAGAGAACTGTTAAATGAATAATTTACTGATTTCCTAAGAACCTGTCTTGCAATTTATACTTCTATTATCTTTCCTACCCATGCCTTCACTCCTTTGTATGAAAGCTACAATCAGGCTGAACAACATTTGAGAAGCTAATAAGCATATCTACTCCTGTACTCAAACCAACAGGTACACAACTCTGATGCCAAGTCTCACCACTGCTGCCGTTTCCTCGCCCCTTCCGCCAAGGCGTGTATGTTAGGAGCAGCTAGATGACCTCCAATAAGCTTTCTGTTTTCCACTGAAACATATTTTCCCTTGGGATACTGGGAGCAGAGTTGAGTGGCATTCAGAAGTACTGTGTAGAAGACATATCACTGGCCACAATCTACCAATTGCCACTTTAAAACTTCCCCAAAGAGACATAGCTACTAGCAAAGGAGAGAAGAAGAAAAAAAAAAAAAAAAAGCAAAGTATAGTTTCAATGACAACTATGGTATTTTAAAAGCTCTTTCAATATTATCAGTGATAGCATTTTAGTGGCACGAGCACATCTCGTCACTCAGCCTCAATTTAAAGGATATTTATGAAGAAGACAATACGATGAAAGCAGACTTATTTGCTTGGGTGGGATAGGTGACAGATTATTTCGGTTCTGCACTTTCCAGCAGAAAGGATATATGCTTTTGAGACGCATTACCTGCCGCCTGCTTCCCTCCAGGCTCCTCGAGGATACCAACCCGAGAAGCAGCAGCCACTAACTACAGGGAGATGCCGACTTTAGCACCTTGTCACCGAGAAGCCAGCTTCCCTTCCTCCAGCATGGTTTCCGGCCGGGGGGGGGGGGGGGAGACCAGTGCAGAAGTGCATAATTATCATGAACCCAGCGGAAACAGGTCTCTCTCTCATTCTCCACCACCCTGTACGACGAGTTTGACATGCTTGCTGTACAGGGAGGCACTGAAATGCTATCCATTTCCCTGTTACTGTCACCTCCAGCTTTCAAGTCAAAACCTAATGTCATCGACAGGACAAACCCACCCCTTTCTTGGAGCATGCAGCTCCGGAAGAAGTTCTGTAACCGCCCTCAGGATGCTGAGGGCAGAGGCTAAAGCAACCTCCCTGTCGCCGCTCACCCACTAAGGAACCATGGCTCTGTGACCGGGGTGTGGGCTGGCATGAAAAGGAACTCAGGTGAGTTACCTTTGCAAACCTCATGGCCCCGAGACTAGGACAGCTGGGCCCAAAGGGCAGAATGTGGCAGTTCTGAGAACACAGGATTTTTGTGCTAAATCTCTTCCCCTCGTCTATTTATAGAGCATCGTCTCTACAGCTGAAACCCAGTTAAGCACAGGCAGAGGTAGGCCTGTTAAGTCCTGCTCACGTGATTCAATCTCCAAATTCTGAATATATTACTCAAGGGCTTAGGGTAAGGCAGATACTCGGATGAAGGTGACGAGAAATCTCTTCTCCGGCTTCAAAACTCTCATGCTGCTGGCTGGAGCCTGAACCTCGGCTGCTGTCCCGATGGGTCCTATTTGCTGACTTCAGAAACACTAAGGAAGTTACACTCTTTGTTTGGGTTTATTTTGGTTTTTGCTTCCACTGGTTACATTGACAGATGCTAATATTAACTCTTTATATCTTAACTTGATTGGCTGATATTTAAAACGGTTCTGGTAATTTGAAGTAAAAAGATTTCAGTTGTGTGACCTGAGTTCAAATGCTGGCAGGTCTTCTATAAACTTCTATAAAGCTCAGTTTCCCCACGTGTAAAAAATAGGTTTTCACTCCTCAGACCCATCCACAAGGATCATAGTTACATGTGCAAAAGGTGCCTGCCCAGCACATAGTAGGGCTCAGGAATGGCAGCTCAGATGTGCCCACAGAGGACCTCGCCATCCTGGTGACGCCCCACCACAAAGAACAAACAAAACTCCAAAGTTCACAGCTCCGGTCAGCACAGGCCTCAGCCTGGCATCGCTGCTTCACCTTCTCTCGGGAACCAAAGCTCCTAACCCTAATACTTGGGACTGGTCCTTCCTGTTCTTTTCCGGAAGAAAAGTTGAATTACCCATTATGAAATATATACTGTTTGGGACTCAATCCTAAATGTAAAAATAAAGCATTTGGGAAGTTTTACCCAAAGCAGGAACGCGAAACAAAACCCATTTAGGGAAAAAACAATGTAATGAAGGTCACTGAGTCCAGAGAAGAAGGGCGGAGACCAAAGGCCAGGGCCACGGGCCTAGGAGGAGCTTGTGCTCCAGGTAAAACCCCTTTCCCCATCTCCATGTCCATAGGCAGGAGTGAAGGGGGCTGCCTCCCCCTCTGCCCCATTTGTCCTGAGAGGGCAGGACAAATCTCAGGGTGACTTTTATCCCTGTTGCCATCAGACTCCCCAGCCCTCAGCCCCCCAAAACTCCCAGGTCACTTTTCAGAGCTCCATGGGCCAGGGGGTGGCACCCCTGCCCCTTCCCGGTGCTGCTCGTCCCCCCATCCCTCATCTCCATCAGACACACACGGTCTTCTATGTGTCTGGGTGACAGTCCTTCACCAGAACGGAAGCTCCATGCGGGCTGGGCTTTGTCTATTTTGTTCAGTGATTCATCTCCAGGGCCTGGGACATGGCCATGCAGCAGGCACCCAGCAACTACTGAATGAACGAGTGAATGAATGAATGAATGAATGCAGCAACAAGACCAAGCAGCCCCACTCTCAGAGCATTAAACAGCTGAGTCCTTGCTTGTTTTCTAAAGAGAAGAAATCTGTAGTTCAGTGGTGGGAAGAGGGACCAAAGCCACAAATGACTTGGCTTCTTGCCCCAGGTCAACATGGGACTGGCTCACACCAGAACCAGTACGGGACCCGAATTCCTTCCAACTCTGAGAACCACGCTGTGCTTTCCTGGTGAAGTCAGGGCCTCACGGTGGCCTTCCTCACCGCTCGGCTCAACAACGTGAGAATTCAGAAACCCAGTGACATAAGTGCTGGCCTTGAATGTAACACAAGATGTTAGTAGGAATCTATCTATCTCACTTGGTTCGGGGGGTGAGGGGTGGGGACAGATAGTATTGTAATACAGGCTTTAGAGGCCTGTGGCCTTTTCTTTCTTGAGAAAAACAAAAATATTTGGCAGTGAATCCTAAAACCTTCAAGTCCTGTAATTTGAAACAAAACACAAGAATTACGTAACAAACAAAGGCTTCTTCATTAAACGGTGAACCTATGCTCTTGTTTTGGGACGTTAGTAGAAGCCAACAGGGCACTGAGGATTCTGGAATCTGGGGCCCACGAGGCACCGTCGGTTCTGACTTGCTGATTCTGATCAATGGATCCTTCTCTCCAGCACAGCCAACCTCCCCAGAGCTCAAGAGCGGTCATTTGGATGGACTTTGCTGGCTTCCGGCCTGCAGCCAATGGGCCCATCGTGGACGGGCCCTGGCATGTGTACCCCCTGCTAAGAGGCTGCAGAGCCAGAGAGGAGAGGCCAGTGAGAGCTCCTCTGGGTGGGCAGGTCCTCGGGACCAGGCTGGGCAGGTCTGGGCCCCATGCTCTCCAAGCACTGAACTCCCCCCCGAGCTGCAGAGAGCGTCCTAGCAGGAGGAGCACAGCCGTGGCTCCCTCGGTGCTCCAGGCTGCTCCAGGAGGGGCTCCTGAGACGGACTAAACCTGAGCTGTGACAGCCTCTTGCTTTCAAGCCTTTCAGATGCCGATCACCACATGCTCCTGACCAGGCATCGCCCCAGAGAGACAGGGACGCCAAGTCCCCAACAGCGAAGCACAGAAAGCTTTCTCCAAGAGCCTAGAGCTTTCAGGGGCCGTTCTTGTACCAACCCACCTCCAGACCCCAGCATTCAAAGTGAAACCTCCTGTTGGGGCACCCCTGGCTGTCCACTCCCCTTGGATGAGTTTACATCAGTGCACAAGCAAAAGCCAAGCCAGAGGCATCCCTAGGCTTTGCAGGGGTTGGGGAGGGGAGTTGGGGGGTAGGCGAGGATCTAGGAGAAACCTAGGGGTGGGTTGCTGTCAACCACTTCTCTGTTTGGTCAAGGCCATCTCCGCAGCAGTGCAGGGCCTCAAGAGGAAACTCATTTCTGACCAGCAGTGTAGAGTGTTGGGAGCAGCCTGGCTCAGCAGCAGTCTGTTTTCCATGGAAGTGCTGAAGTCTGAATCCATTAACGGGCAGTGTGTCCCTTCCAAGGGGCCCACCGGCTGTGTTTACCTCTCCAGAGTTCAAATAAACAGCCTCCCTTCCCCACCCCCAACACAGGCACACACCTGAGGCCACACGAGGCCAGGTCTCTGCACCTGCCAGTCTCATTTTGGTGGGATTCCTCTGCCTCTTCCCCTCTGAGCAAAGCCCACACCAAAGACTGACACATAGTGAAGAGAGCCACCCAACAGCTGGCCATATGGGACGAGACCCTGGAAAAAGAACTTGTTTTTCAGCCTTTAAATGGGAAGAGGGTGAGAACAGATATGTCTACCCAAGAGCCTTGAGTGTGGGGTGGGAGACCAGGCTTTTCCTTATGAGGCTCCAGAGCACCTGTGTTGCTCCCAGAAAAATGACAAGCTCTCTGAACCTCCGTTTTCTCACCTCTAAAATGAGAACACTATCATCTTCTAGGAGCTGTTGGGAGACTAAATGAGATAATGTAGCTGAAGCCATTCCTCACTGCAGCGACTCTGGGGCCCTAGTGGATGGCAAAGCCATAAGATGGAAGTAACCCGGATCCTCGGATCACGACATGGAAGGGAAGCCGACCAGGAACCTCCACATTGAATTGCTAAGTGAGCAAGAAATATAATTTCATTGTGTTTAGCACCAAAATGTGGTGGTGGTGGTGGTGTGTGTGTGTGGGGGGGGGGGGATGAGGGTGGTGGTAATTATTTCAGCAGCTAGTGTTACCCTAACTATTAACTAATACAGGTAGCC
Source organism: Eptesicus fuscus (assembly GCF_027574615.1). Classification (NCBI taxonomy): domain Eukaryota; kingdom Metazoa; phylum Chordata; class Mammalia; order Chiroptera; family Vespertilionidae; genus Eptesicus; species Eptesicus fuscus. The sequence continues at coordinate 26,360,214 of NC_072492.1, read as the reverse complement.
AGAAGGACAGCTTCTTGTTTGGGATTTGAACCCAGGTAGGCAAACTCCAGGTCCTTCACCCTTAACTCCTATGAAACAGTTGAATAGTTGAAAGCTCCCACCCATCCTGCACCCTCCCTGGTCCACTGCTAGGTGCAGAGGAAGGTGCCGGGAGGCGGGGAGCCTCACCGTCCTCAGCTTCCGCTCAGGGTCCCCAGGAAGCACACCAGGCTATGAACCAGGGGGAGCTGCTGACACAAATCAGCTTGGAGAGCCCTGCATGTTGTGAGTGGCAGGCACTAACCGTTTGCATGACAAACCTCCTACAAGATGCCGGCTAAACTGCCCTTTTGTGCCAATTAAAGATTCTCCAGAACACAAAGATTACACACCATTCTGCAGCGCTGACAACAATAAAACAATTTTAAAGGCTATTCAGATCTTCAGTTCACAGCTGACACTGTCGGGAGGGGGAAGTCGGCTGTGGCTTTGTTCTTTGTTGATGTGGTCTTAAGACTTAACCAAGGATATTTGGGGGAGGAGTGGAGACTGGCAGACAGGAGGGGTTTGAAATGCATTCTTGGACTTTTAAAAGAAGAAAATGAGCAACCTGATGTTCTTTTCTTGTGGGTGTTTGTACACACACACACACACACACACACACACACACACACACACGAGAGAGCCCACACATTTCTTTCTCACTGGCTCCTCTCTGGGGGCCCTCAGAAATGACTCCCAGGCATCCTGCTCTCTCTAGGGTCTGCTGTACCCTGAGATATGGGGTAGGGGTGGCACCAGCAGATATTTTTGGCACCAATTGAAACCACGAGGGCAAAGGCCCAGGAGCTTTTCCTCCCGTGTTTGTTTTACAGGCAAATTTGCAATACAGTGAAAGATTTTTTTAAAAAAGTCTTAGGGTTTTCAGAAAGGAGAAATGTATTCAGGTTCTCAGACAAATCAAAGGGGCGGGGGAGTTATTTCAGGTGCCCATCAGGTCCTGAGGAGGAATGACCGGAAGCCCCACAGGCATCACGTGAGTTTTATTCGTCCCACTCCTGAGTGCAGGCAGGCGTCTTTGGGGCACCCCCAAACTCACCCACGGGCCTCACCATCTGGCCATCCAAACACAGGAAGTGAGGCTCTGCTACCCTGCTGGCCTGTGAGTGTCCCGCTGGCTGGCCCCTCCTGAGGACAAGGAGCCTCTCCTAGTCATTGGTAAGTCCTTTAGCTCCTGGGCACAGAAGGAGCTCCTGCCTGTGGCTTCCCTTAGCCCAGTGCCTTGCACATAGTGGATGCTCAACCAGCCCCTCAGATGCCCATTGGTCACCTTAGATTTAAGAGTAGCTAGTGCCATAGTCCCACACAGAGCAACAGGGCATGGGGCAGGCGCCGAGTAGAAAAAAGAACATGGTTTCTAAGCCTTGGTTCTCAACCAGGGGCAATTTTGCTTCCCAGGGGACTTTGCAATGATCCCTGGAGACATTGTTTATTGTGATGATGGGGGTAGGGGTGCTACTGGCATCTAGTGGGTCGAGGCCCGGGATGCCACTAAACAACCCCCATAACAATGAATTATCTGCCCTAAAATGTCAGACGGGCTGAGATGGAGAAACCCTGGCTCAGAGTCGGGCCTGCCTGAGCTGAACAGCTCTGCCACTTACTATATAAGCTTTGTCATTCGGGGCGGGACACTGATGTCCCTGAAGCTTGGCTTTTAGGCAAGCATAATGGGGAGAGGTACACCACCACAGGGGGATCAGTGAGGTGCTGAATAAATGAATGTTCTGGCACCAATAAACCAGCTGCTATTGTTACTAGTACATGTCTGGGGACCCCGGCAAACACTGCTGCTGGCCCGTGTTAGGGGGCAGGAGGGAGGAACAGCTTGTCCCGGATGCGACCAATCAGCAAACACCCCCAACTTTGCGTGAGAGCCCCTGTATCTCTTCATCTGCCTCCGTCCTGAACTCCATCCCCTGAAGCAAATTCATTCATAAGAGAAACATTTTCCCCATAAGAAAGAGGAGGAGAAAGGAAAAAATAAAACCAAGAAAAGTCAAATCATAATAAGTCTGGGTCAGCTCCCATCAGCTGGATATGATCAAAACCATATTCACATTCTGTCTGCAGGGCTAAACAGAAGGCTTCAGACCGGCTCAGGAATGTCAGCCCCCAGCGCCAACTCCCCCACCCCAACTTTTGCAAAGAGCCGCTTCCAAAGGGCTGCAGAAGCCGCTCTCCCCTCGACTCCCCCGGGTGCCTGCCCAGATGGGAGGGTAGTGGCCAGATTCTAGGAGCACCCAGCCATCCTCCGTTCTCAGACAGCCTCTTCCTCCCATGCGTTGGTGGCCAGAGGAAGGTTCCAGAAGAGAGGCCAGTGCACAACTTCTGCCCATACCCTCCCCACAGAAACAGTTAGAGCTCAGGCCATAGCTGCCAAGTTCCTCCGTCCAATTTGGTGGATAGAGGAGGAGAATTCCCAGAGGCCCCCCACCCTCCCCCCCAACGGAAATGCCCCATGTCAGGGAACGTTTGTTTTCATTTCCTTTTGCTGTCAATGAATTCTACTCATGGCTACGGCTTGGGGCTGGATCCAATCCACACAGAAGCTAACCAGAAGCAGTTGTTCCCTGAAATAAATCTCTCTTTGGGGAATGAGTTATATATACATCTGTGTGGGGGGACCTCCACACGTGTACTCACACACGCACGTAAACTACGCACTACAGACCATGTGCATGGGGCGGACCCTCAGACAGGCAGCCCTGCGCCTCAGGGAAGAGAGGGCCATGTGCTGGTTAGTTTCAAAGGACACTGAGAGAAAAGGCGCCCCGGGGAACTCAGTGGCGGGTGGTGCCCTGTGAGTAAGAAGTTCATGAAAGCAGAGTCCTACAGGGTACGAGGCTACCACAGCCACGTGGTGTTCACTGGGCCACGCTAAGTACTTCACATTCCTTCCCTTGTTGCAACCTCACAACGACCCAGTGACAATAGACATTATTATCATGACTTATTACTCCCATTTTACAGGTCAGCAAAAATAAGGCTCAGAAAGATTAGGGGCTTGCTTGAGGTAATAAGGCTAAGAGGTGGCAGAGCCAGGTGTGGCTGGTCCCAAATCCACTTCCCGACCTCCAAGACTTAGTGGTCCTCTTCCCATCACCTTCAATCAGAGGTCAGAGGCCTCCCCTGCGCTGGCCTATTGCGGCTGGGTCATTGTCTTTTGGGTCACTTGTCGATCTCCACGCCCTCTCTAAGGGATCTGCAGGGCTTCTCCCTAGAACAGCCGTGAGGGAAAGCAGGCGGCCACACTGAGCTTCCGTCTCCACCCCCAGCGGGTCCCTCCACCCCGGGAAGGAGGCAGGCGCTCTTGCTGGCTTCCTGTGAACCAGCTCTGACTTTGGATTCTCATGGGTCTATGTTAAAAGACTTCTTTCATGAGATGATAATCCTCACCTAATCTGTCTTTTGTGGGACCCCGTCATTTCCACTTTCCAGCTTGCTTACAGCAGGGCTCACTCCCAGGCAGAAACAAGAAGCAGATCTAATGCCCTGTCATGAGTTGCTCCCCCATCCACCCTGCTTAGGGGGAGGGGAGGGGATGAGCTCCGGGGTGTAAGCAGACCTTGAAGCCTGCTGTGGAGTCAAGGGCTGAGAGTGTGTTTGACCATCTGGACTGGACTAGATAAGCATTTTGCTCATAGCAGACCCAGGCATGGACAGGAGGGGGTGTGTCCACAGCTGCATCCCCTCCTGCAGCTGCACACGCCTTGAGATGCTCCCTGGCTCAATTTCTTCATCTGAACAAACAAGAAGAATGCCAGCTTGGCCTACCTCATGGGGATAGGGAGCAAATCAAATGTGCTTTTTAAGGCATTTATGAGAAACAGGTCATCTGGAGTACAGCCCCGTACACAGAAGGTGCTCCATAAATGCCTCAGATGGACTGGCTGAGTCTATTAGAGCCAGCTTCACCAAAGATGCCTCGACTGAGCTAAAGGTCAACACAGAGGTCACAAGCTCCAGCACCTTGAAGGCCAGGCAGACGGCATCAATAAGACAACAGGGTGGTGGGGTCTGGGGCAAATTACCCAAAGGGGCAGTCGCCACCCAGAGAGTCGACTGTGTGCCCCCACTGTGTGCAAACAACATCCCAAAGGAGGTTCCCCACCGCTGCCCCAGCTGGGCTGAGCTAGCAGAGCAGAGGCCTGTGGAGAACGGTGTCACCCTGTACCAGGCACTGTGGGGGTGCCTCCCACGGACTGCTATGGGCCGCGCTAACACGTTTAATCCTCTTAACTGCCCTATACCTTGTGCTATTATTAGCCCCATTTTGCAGATAAGGGAACTGAGGCACAGACAGTTGAAGTAGCTTGGCCTAGTCACAGTGGTGAAGCTCAGACGGCCTGATCTGAGCCCAGGCAGTCTGGCTTCAGTGCCCACATTCTTCACCACGTTGCTCTATTATCCTCTACCCATAGGAGCTGCCGGCCGCCAGGCATACTGCCATCCCCACGTCCCTACCCTGCACCCCCAGCCAGGTTTGGGGGCTCACTTATTCATTCCACAAATAGTCACTGCCAAGAGCTGTGCCAGGCACCGGCAAACCAAGAAGACAGTGGCCGTCCTCAAGGGGAAGATGGGCCAGGAGTATAGTATGGAGTGGTGGGTGCTCCAAGAGAAGAAACCGAGGGCAGCATGGGATAGGTCCCCACCCAGGCTTTGGGTGAGGGCGGGCTTCCTAGGGGAGGCAGCGTCTCAGCTGGGTCCTAGAGGAGGTCAAGGGAGAGGTGAAGAAAGTACTGGGCAGAGGGCATGATGCAGTGAGGCACGGGGAGGGAGATGCAGGAGGGTCGAGGCTGGGGGAGCAAAGAGGTCAGGTGGGCACTGCTGGACAGAGACCGTGGGCCACGCGGGCTGTCTGGATTTGATCTCAGGGCTACAAGCAGCAGGACGCAAAATCCAGATGTGCACTTTGGCAAGATCCCTGAGCAGAGCTGCCGGAAGAAGGGAACGGGAAACGCGTCCCACCAGGTTCAAGCAGCCTTGGCGCTCGTGCCCCTCTGATTTGGGCCCAGCTTCCCACCAACTCTTCCCGATTCCCCAGCCTCCCAGCACAAGCCGGAGCCTAAAGATTAATATGGCTCTGCAGTCAAAGAGGTGACCCTGGGTAAGAACGGAAATCCCCCACAAGCCTTAACCCTTTCCTCCCCTCTGACCATGGTCACACGCTCCCCATCAACTAAAACTGCTCGGGGAGACCACTGACTGGGCACCCTCGTCATTTGTGTCTAAGTGTAATGGGAAAAATTGACTGTTTGCTTGGTGCAATAGGGCATGACACTGTTTACACAGAAATAATAGCCCAACTGTGATGGATTCTAAATCTCCATTACAGTGAAAGATTTGAAGGAGTAAAGCAGTTAGAAAAATAATTGGTTTTCTTGTTTAGTTTAAAAATCCTTTATGCTCCCAGATCGTGGACTTCGCACCTCCCTTCGGAGGGGCTTTAAAATAGAGAACAGGAGCCTCTGCTGTTCTGGGGGGCTCTCGGGAGGCGGCAAGGCCAGGGTGGCTCTGGGCTTGGGAGCTCGGGAGGGTTGGAGCCGGCAGTCTCCTGAGGCTGTCACCAACCGGGAAGCAGCCCCTCCCCACGGCGGACGTGGAGGTGAGAAGCCGGTCCCCAGCCCGTGTCTGGAGTCCAGCCCCAGTGGGATGTGCCAACTGACAGCAGGGGGAGAGTCTGGGGATTCTGCTTTCAGGGGGGACGGAAACTGCCAGAGGGTTATTTGAAAGAACAAAAGGAGAAGGGAAAGGACTACGGCCCCAACCAGGGAGAGGTCAGCTAAGGACCCTGAGCCACCTCATTGTATCTTTCCAGAGCTCTCAAGCCTTAGCTGTTCCCAGAAACAGCGACAGAGCCAAGGAAGAGACCCAGACGAGGTCTGCGAGGTCATGTTCTGAGCATTCGCTGTGCTAAACTGATCGCCTCTGCCCAGCAGCACTTGAGGGCACCCCAAGATACTGCCGCAAGCTGTGGGCCTGAACAGGACTGGCGCCATCAGCTCAGCAGCCCAGGAGTCTTCGTATATCTTCCTCGGGAGACGGCAGGGCCCCCACCCTCTGAAATAACGCCTGTACTCGTATTGCAGGGGCAGGTGCCATGTGCTGGCACTGCTTGTTTAAAGACTCTGCGCATCACCTCACTGAACCCACACAACACTCTTAGGTAGAGATGATTTCCCCATTTTACAGATGAGGAAACCGAGGCTCCAAGAGGTTACATAACTCACCTAAGGTCACTCAGGTAGCAGGCAGTGGCACCGGAGGTTCACACTCGGCTCCACCTGCCTCTAGAGCCTGAACTCTCATCCACTATACCTGACACCCCTGTGCTCAAAGCAAATGCTTTGGTTAACAGATACCAGTGCCGAGGAGGTGGAACTTGTGGCTGGACCCAGAAGAGGATACATCTGGCTCTTTGGCAGGGGACTGCCAGATACCCCAACCATGAGCCAGAGAGTGTCAGTGTGCAGGGCCTGCAGGGCAAGGGAAATGCCGGGTGGGGCTGGGGTGTGTAAGTGCAACACTCCCCTTTTCAAGGGAAAGAAACTCTCTAAGAATGGCCTTCTTGGAGGGTTAGTCAGTAGCAGGATCTGTGAGAATTCAAGACGGTCAAGATGTAGTAAGGATTCTGTGGCACCAGCCGTCTAGATCACCTCGCCCAGCTTCTAGGAGCAGGCCCAAGGAATGCCCTAGACCAGTGGTCGGCAAACTGCGGCTCGCGAGCCACATGCCAGCTCTTTGGCCCCTTGAATGTGGCTCTTCCACAAAATACCACAGCCTGGGCGAGTCTATTTTGAAGAAGTGGTGTTAGAAGAAGTTTAGGTTTAAAAAATTTGGCTCTCAAAAGAAATTTCAATCGTTGTACTGTTGATATTTGGCTCTGTTGACTAATGAGTTTGCTGACCACTGCCCTACTACCTACTCATGATAGGTCAGCATGAGAAACTATCCTTTCATCCACCCATCAGTCCATCCATTCACTCATCTATTCATCCTTCATCTGACCTATCCATCCATCTGTCCTTCCTTCCTTTCCTCCATCCATCTACCCATCCTTCTTTCATCTGTCTCTCCATCTATTCATCTATCCATGCATCTACCAATTGTCCATCTATTCATCTGTCCTTCCTTTCATCCATCTATTCATCTATCCATGCATCTACCAATTGTCCATCTATTCATCTGTCCTTCCTTTCATCCATCTACCCGTCTATCCTTCATCTGTACCTCGATCCATGCATCTGTTTTTCCTTCCATGCTTCCTCCTGTCCTTTCTTGTTTTCCTCCCTTCCATTCATCCAACCATTCATTCTTCTACCTTTTCTTTCTTCCTTCTCTCCAACCAATACTTATCAAGAGTCCACAACTCTCAGATTCAGCAATCTCCTCCTGGCCCTAGCACTTCCAGGAGACCCAGAAATGCACTCCTACTTGAGAGTTCTTCCAGGAGGGGCACTGCCTGTCTTCAGGGGTGAGGACTGGGTGGATCGGAGGCTTTTCTAACCCGGGCACCCTCATCCCAGTCTAAGCTGCCGGCTACACAGAGGCCTGAGCACCTCTCTCCCTTCTCAAAGGGAACAGGTAGGTACTGCCGGTCCAGTCCTGGCTGGTCAAGTTTCTGGAAGAAGATGTACAGTGACTCCTCATATAAACCATCACTCCCTCCTGCTCACAAGATAGCAGACTCCTTTGAAAAGAGTTAATAGGATGAAACATCACAGCAGCCAAGATTCACTCCACCGCACCCTCTTGTTAAACTAAAGAGCAGGGGGCACAGAACGCAGATGAACGGAATAGACCTTAGGTTGGTCTGACTTAAGACCGGTTCCTCAAATATGATTTATATTTGAAATTTGGACCTAAATGTTGCCGACAGCTACCTTTGAAAAAAATTCAATAAAGAAAAGAGGAGATGAGAGTAGAAGTGAGAAAAAAAATGCAGACATTTATGAGTTCAAGACCCTGTGGGACACTCCTGAATATTTTAAATATCTTGGGGGGAAAAAAATGAAAACAGTTTCTCCCACCTTAACCAGAGAAGGGAGTCTCTTTCTAGTCTGAAAATCCTTTGAGGCAATTCTTTAAATTATTTACTAGCTTTTTGATTATATTTTATGGTGGGGTGGGTGGCAGGGGAAGAACAGAGGAAAAAGAGAGCCGGGCAAGAAGTGGGAGAAACCTGGGTTGACATTTTCAGGATCTGCCTGGAATATTTTAAAAGCCGCCCGTCTGTTTGAAATTGCACAGTCTCCAGCAACAATGGGCCACTGCCTCCCGCTTCTTTAGGTCATATTTGCATACAAAAGACCAGCTGCTGAGCAGCTATTATGCTGCGAAGCCGCAGTGGGCCTGGCAGAAGCCAGGTTACCAGCAAGTGTTAAGAACCCACAGAGACCCCATTAATTTTTCAGGAATTCTCAGGCCCTGGCCTTTGAAAGGCCAGTGGGGAGAAATTCCAGACAGACGTCTCCCCACAGTCATTGCCACTACACGTTGGGCCCGAATTGAAACATGAAGTGTGGCCGGGCCTCTCCCCCAATTAGGGGAGACTCCCACTCTCGAGGACCACGGTGAACCGCGCCTTTGCAGGTGTGTGTGGAGCCCCGGAGGGGCCGCTGTGTGTGCACCCAAGTCTCCCTCCAAGGTCCAATTTCAGGAGATTTATTCCGGTTGTAAGCCATTAGGTGCCAGTTTTTCAAATCAACCTTATGATTCCAAAGCCATGAAAGTGCTTGCCACCTAATAGACTTTGGGAACCTTCTCCGGGGCTCAGAGCTGCGAACGTTCGCTAAAAGCATCGCAATAAAGCCTCATGTTCTTCCACATTCTCGGGTCTGAAAAGAAACTGATGCACTGCTAAGTGCAGCTTGGGTTTCTGGGCTGCTCCCAGCCCACAAAGGTAGAGAGTAAAGAAGGGGGTGGTGCCGGAACAGGCTGGAATTCAGGGAAGGATGGGCACTCAGGCTAAGAGGTGGGTTCAGCCCATCTCCACCTCCCACGGGGCATTCCTAGTCTCCCAGCCTGGTGGCCCCTGTCAAAGGTAATAGACAACACCTGCCACCCCTGGGCTTCGGATCAGGTGTAAATGACACAGGTAGCGCTGTTAGCCTTAACTCCTGACATAGAGAGGCCCCTGGAGGCACATCAGTTCCTTCCCTCCTTCCCCCGGCCTCCACCCCAACCCAGGACCCCTCAGTCCAATAGACGTTCGGGTCAAGAGCAACAGGGACCTAGCTCATTTTCTCTGCTTAAGGAAAGGAGGCTCGGAAGACCATGCCATTGAAAGGGGCGTGTGTGAAGTGCTTGGGGCGGGGCTGGTTCTCATCTAAGCAAAATGTCTCCTCCGTGCTTGAGTGTAGGATTTCAGAACAAGTCACCGAATCATGTCAAACAGAAATATGACAGTAATGAAAAGGATCATCACAATATCACATGCCTAAATCTATTCTAGGTGGTTCCATAAAAATATCTAATAAAAGAGTAATATGCAAATTGACCATCACTCCAACACACAAATGGCTGCCCCCATGTGGTCAAAGATGGCTGCCCCCATGTGGACACAAGATGGCCGCCACAAGATGGCCAACAGGGGAGGGCAGTTGGGAGGGACCAGGCCTACAGGGGAGGGCAGTTGGGGGGGACCAGGCCTGCAGGGGAGGGCAGTTAGGGGTGACCAGGTCTGCAGGGGAGGGCAGTTAGGGGTAAACAGGCTGTCAGGGGAGCAGTTAGGCATCAATCAGGCTGGCAGGGGAGTGGTTAGGGGGTGATCAGGCTGGCAGGCAGAAGCAGTTAGGGGCAATCAGGAAGGCAGGCAGGTGAGCGGTTGGGAGCCAGCAGTCCTGGATTGTGAGAGGGATGTCCAACTGCCCATTTAGGCCTGATCCTACTGGGATTGGGCCTAAACTGGCAGTTGGACATCCCTCGAGGGGTCCCAGATTGGAGACGGTGCATGCTGGGCTGAGGAACACACACCCCCGGCCTGCACGAATTTCGTGCACCGGGCCTCTAGTGTGTGTGTGTGTGTGTGTGTGTGTGTGTGTGTGTGTGTGTATCTTTTTTTCCAGCCTATGGGCAACATCACTGTGGTCCAAGATTGGGCGTGGGGGTGGGGGTGGGGGTGGGAAGGGGCATCTCCCAGGAAATAGAGTAGATATAAGATGGATAGATACTGTCAGCAGGAAGCAAGGAAGCCATACCATTAACAAGGAGGCTGCACATGCTTCCATACACAGCACCTGGGCCAGGTGGGCCCCTGCACACCTGACGTTGCAGAGGGACTGTTTTCAACTCAGAACTGAGGGCTTTCAGCAAGGTCAGGCATCTCCCTGCCAAGCTGAGCAGGAGGCTCTGCAGGCTGCCCGCTGGACCAGGCTCAGGGAAGAGTAGCCTACAGGATTTCTCAGGCTACAGGAAGAGTACCGAGGGGGGCTGGTGTGGAGGGTGGCCCACCTGCCCCCATCTCCTCCTCCTAGCTAAGGAGGCTGGCCCGCACCCAGTGGATGGATCAGCTGTCCTCATTCTCCCTTCCCTCCTAGAGAAATAGACTTAACCAGGTTCTTCACCTTTCTGACTAAAGACTTGAGATCTGACCACTTCCCAAAAAGAGAGCCTGTTCCTTTAATTTTTTGTTTGTTTATTGATTTTAAAGAGAGAAGGAGAGGGAGAGAAATTTAGAAACATCAATGGTGAGAGGGAATCATTAATCGGCGGCCTCCTGCATGCCCCACACTGGGGATAGAGCCCCCAACCTGGCATGTGTCCTGACCAGGAACTGAACTGTGACCTCCTGGTTCATAGGTCGACACTCAACCACTGGCTGGGCAAGAGAGCCTGTTTCTTAATCCCACTTCTGAGACAACTCTGCCCCACCTCCTCAAGGTCACTTCTTTCCCTCCTTCCTCACCCACCCACCAGGGCCAAATATCAACCCAGGAGTTGTAATCATATTGAGTCAAAAACTATTTTTTGAGCACCACATATTTGTTAAACTGAACCAAACTAAACATGCCAGGAGATAAGGTGGCAAAGAGATAAGGAGATAAGACACCTTGGGGTGTGTGACAAAAATAGAAGGTATTCAGGACATAATCTATTCTGTATGCAGTATTCCATACTAAGAATCCAGTAAATGGCCAATGAGTGACGAAGAAGAAAGGCACCTGATTGGATAATATGGCGGATGAACGAACAGCGTTGAAGGGTGGGTCAAATCTGACCAAATGGAGGGGGTGGGGCACTTGGGGCCTCAGCAATGAGCTCTCACTAGGAAACCAATGAAGAGGGTGGGACAGTCCTTGGACTGAGAAAGCACTGGAAGACCAGGTGAGAGAATACACTGGAACTTCCGGAGGGTGGTGGAGAGGCAGAGAGGCTGGGAGGAGACCGAGTCACCAGAAGGCCGGGCACACCGTGGGGTGTGGGTGGCCAGGGTCAGGACCAGAGACAGCCTCAGTGGGACGGAGACCCAGGCTGGGAGCAGGGAGATTTCGCAGACAGGAACTGGTGACAAGCTATCTCAAAATACCCCCCCTCCCCCACCACCACCACCAAGCCTCTAGCTTTTACTCAGGCTGGAAATTCCCCAAGGTCAAATTTTTTCAAGTCATTTCAAAACCAGTGGTGCTAAATTCAAAGGTCCTCCCCACTCCGCCGGCCCCCCCCCCCCCCACCCCTTTATACACGAGGCTGGGAGATCTAGCCCTGTCCCACCCCATCTCATTCCGGACAGAACACAGCATCCTGGGGAACTGAGCAGGCAGGGTTCCAGCAGAAGGGAGAGAGCAGGCAGAGCCCGGTGTCTGTCTGTACCCCTCAGAGCTCAGGCCCCTGCTCCACCAACATGCAAGCAGGGAAACCACAGATCCTAATCCTGAGACTCCAGGCAGGAGGGCCCAAAGGCCTCCACGGAGACGCAGGCAGAGCGAGACCCAAGGGGCAGTCAGCGGGCAGGATGCGGCACGGCTCTCGGGCCACAGCTCGCCACACAAGTGCACAGGAAGGGAGTGACTCCGGGGGAATGTGCCTGTGTGCTGGTGGGTATGGCACCAAGTGTAACCAGAGGAGAGCGAGGCATCCCAGCGATTAACAGGGAAGGAAGGCACGCCGCTACCCAGAGGCCTCGGCTACATTACAGGCTTAATGGCCCATAATGCTTTGGGAGCCAACATGCCCCTCTGGCTGAATTTCAACGCGGCTAGCTCTGCACTTTGCTTAAATTGATTGCCTTGGAGGAGGAAATGCTTTAAATGATAAGGCTCATTCAGGGGATGTCCCTGCCCTGCGCTGGAATATTCTCTGATCAATAGACGGAAATTCTCTCTCAAAGGCAGGCTCACACAGGCCCGTTATTTCTTCCTGCCCCCACCCACATACCCCTGCTTGGAAGTGAACCCTGGACAGGGGATTCCTTCAACCTCCGGAAGGAAAGTTTTGTCTTGAGAATGGCAGGGCCTGGTGGCCGCATGGTGAAATGCGGCACAACACCCATCACTACAGACAGCAGGGGAGGGGGTCCTGGTGAGGGCAGGCACATCTCCGGTAGATACGTGTGGCCTGAATATTAAGGTGACGCATGCAGGGCTGAGGCAGGGGAGGTGGCAACAGTGGGCATTGAGTGAGAGAGAAAGGTCAAAGGGGACACAGAGATGGAGAGAACCAGAGGGTGTCAGGAAGAAGAAGGAAGAGGAAAGGGTGCTCTAGGTTGAATCATGTCCCCCTGAAATTGCCGTGTTGAAGTCCTAACCCTAGCACCTCAGAACGTGACCTTACTTGGAAACAGGGTCCTTGCAGGTGCAATTAGTAAGATGAGGTCGTTCAGGTGGCCCCGATCCAATACGACTGGTGTCCCTATAAAAAGGGCAGATTTGAACATAGCTGCACACATGAACACACGTGAACATGGAGGCAGAGTCAGGGTGATGAGCCCACAAGCCAAGGCATGCGAGGAATGCCAGCAGACACCAGAAGCTGGAAGAGGCGGGACCAGTCTCCTTCCTCACAGGCCTCCGAAGAGCCAATCCTGCCGACTCCCGGATCCCAGACCTCTGGCCTCAAGAACTGTGAGAAATAGCCGAGGCCGATTTGGCTCAGTGGATAGAGCGTCGGCCTGCGGACTGAAGGGTCCCGGGTTGGATTCTGGTCAGGGGCATGTACCTTGGTTGCGGGCACATCCCCAGTAGGGGGCAAAGAACTGTGAGAAATAAATGTCTGTCCTGAAGCCACCCAAATGGTGGACTCCCTGATAGCAGCCCTGGAAACCAGCAGAGGGAAGGGAAGGAGAAAGCAGAGTAGAAGGAGCAGCCCTGCCACTTCCATAAACCCGACCGGAGGAGCGGGGGGCTTGGCTCTGTGCCCTGCTGTTCCCAGCAGCAGTGGCCCCAGGAGCAGGTCCTCGCGCCCTCGGACACTCCCTCCACTTGCCTTCCTTCCAAGCCCCTTTGCTTCCCCTCTGAGGAGGATTAATTTTTAATATATAAGCACTCTGTTTTTCTGTACTTATTAAAATTTAAGACAATGAGTCATGGAACCTGCAAGGCTGGAGTTGACTAATTACCGCTGCACAGCTGCCTGGGATGACCGAGGCCCTGGGAGTGGGCAGAGTGCTGTCCCCGTGCGGCTCGGCAAGAGGCCGGCGACACTGCATCGTGGGATCGGTGCCGCTCACTGTGCACGGGGTCAAGGGCAGGGAGCTGGCAGCCGGCCGGGGGCACATGCTCAGCCATCTCAGCATGTCACCGATCCCAACACTTCAGAGGGGAAGAGCAGCTGAGATGAGGGGGGACTTCAGCCCCTGCCACTGGCCCACACGCAGTTCAGCTCTAATTTCACTGATGCACCCAAAAAGAGGGGTGCAGCCTTGGCCAAGAGTCTCGGCATTGAGTGACAGGGTACAAAAGACACGTAGCCCCCGCCTCCCCTGTCATTCAGCCAGCACATGCGCTGCACTGGCCACCTGCCCTGGAACATACCCTACCAACCCCACCCTCAGCCCAAAATGCCCTGCCCTCTTCTCCCCTCCCCACCCAAACGCCCCTCCCTCTGGGACAAGTTTCCAACGCTAAAGGCAGCTTTGAGACCCGGCACCAGCCTCATGGCCATCACTGCTCACCTCCCTCTGGCGGGCACTCGGCATTAGCCAACTGCTCGTGGTCCTCCAAACTCTCCACTGTGTCACCCCTCAGGGCTTTTAAGGGTGCAGCTTCTCCTGTCTGGAACCCTGGCCTTCCCTCTCTACCTGGTGAATCTGATTTGTCCTTCCAACCCTGCTCATACCTCACCCCCTTCCCCCAACATGCTCTCCCCAGAGAACTCCACTCCTGGGCCCTCCTCGCACATGCTTTCTCCAACCGGCACATGCTTTTATCATGGCACACGCCATGCTGGACTTTAATTACCTGTTCTGCACAACTCTGGCTCACCTACAGGCCTGGGGTTACAGGCTGTGTCTCCCAACTCCAGTACCCAGCACGCTGTCTGACCCCCAGTCAGAGCTAACCAGATGCAGAGCAAACACACACACACACACACACACACACACACGCACACACGCACGCACGCACACACACACGCACACACCACGGCATTTACTAAAATCACTCTATTCAAGCTTCAAGGTCCCAGCCTGCCACGTCCGCCTTTTCCTGGGAACCACGGGGGATTTACGGACCTGGCGCCAGGGGTCAAAGGCCCAAGGCTTCGCATCATTCTGACGTCAGAGGAGCACAAGTCCCAGCAGAGGACTCAGATCTCTTCCTTCCCATGTCAGGGCCCTTTTCTAGAAAAGTCCCGGGCAATGGTCCCGCACTGAGGCCCCTGGTGCTGTCTCCCCTCCTCTCACCTCGCTCCTTTCCCACTCCTGCCCCCACGATCAAGCAGGCAGCACTTCAAAGAAAGTCGCCCGTGACCCAAATTGAACACAAAGGCAGCCTTCAAAATGCCACAAGGATGTTTGTGAGAAACGCTGAGCCCGAGTCCCTAAACACTGCAAACGGTTTAACTTTCGTGCCACATAAACACCCTGAAATCCAGTTTCACTCGGTGCTCATTAAGTGGGAAGAAAAGCATGAAACAGTGCAGGCCTGCTCTGCTAAGCCTCGCCCCAGCTCGCAGAGAGGGGGGCAATCTCCTGGGCGGTGCAGCAGACGGCCGTGCGAGACAGGGCTGGAACTACCCGGTGGCCATTAGAAGGAGCTACCGTAGATACCCAGGCCAACAGCCCACACTGCCAGGTGCCTGGCAACCGCACGTCAGGCACGGCGAGGGCATGCTCACGTAATCCTCCCCTGGCCTGCAAGGCCCAACGCCCCACACCGGGCTGGTTCAAGCCAAGGGACCAGGAGATGTTACAGGCCCGTTATTTCCCGGCGTTAAACAGGGGCCCTCAGAGTTCGGGGCTAAGCAGTCAGGCTTCCTGCTGATCACTCAGAGGCAAGGGACACAGACACTGTCAGGGCCGGGGCGGGGGGGCTCCCCTTCCACGCACCAGCGGTTCCCAGTCAGGGTCCCTGTATTTCTAGAGATGAGATCAACAATAAGCTTGGCCAGCTTCTAAATGTCAACCAGAAGCTGCACACCGACCCAAACTTCTTTGCTTTTGACTAAAGCATGGTAACAGCAGTTGACCTGAAGTGCTGATGGCCACTGAGAGACTATATTTATAAATACAGTATATATACATATATATATATATATATATATATATATATGTGTGTATATATATGTGTGTGTGTATATATATAGTGTTTATATTTACAATATATTATAAATTATAACTTATAACACTATTACATAATATATAACATATATGCCATATATCGGATAACATAATATAGTATACATACATATGAATGTATATATAAAATATATCAAGTTGATACATTTTAAATATACATTTTATATATGCAATATGATATCTGATAAACATAGCTATATCATTGATATATAAATATATATCTGAATTGAACCTATTGAGTAAAAATTCATCTGACTTCCCATTTTTACTGATTAATTTTTAAGAGAGAAAAATATTCTTTCAGGACATGGGTCTCTAGGAGAAAAATAATTTTAAAGGAAGTGAAGATCTATCTGGTCGACCCCCGCCTCCCTCGCGGAGACCAAGTCCGGGCCAGGACATCTGGTTGACCCCTGCCTCCCTCGCAGAGACCAAGTCCGGGCCAGGACATCTATCTGGTCGACCCCCGCCTCCCTCGCGGAGACCAAGAGCACCCTCACCATTTCTCAGCGAGGCATCGGAAGCCCTAAGCGGGGAGGTGACTGTGCTCCCAGAGACACCTGTCCTGGGAGAGGCTCCTTACAGCATGTGCAGCGGCCCAGTAAGTCCAGGAAACGCTGTCTACCTTAACCTGATCGTAGAAAAGCAGAAGGCTTGTAAGCAAAATAAAGGCTCTGAGAAGTCCTGCATGTAGGGAGTGTTTATTCAGCAGTTGCTAAATTTATTTATAAACATACACCTTTGGCCACCGAGCCTTGGTGCCTCCTACATCTCACAGTGCCTTGGGGAAGGAAATGTGGCCCTCAGGAGAGTGTCCACCTAGAATCCAATGCTGCCCAGAGAAGCGGTGAACTGGCAGCGGTGGTCAATCTGATCGCACAGGAGAACTCCAGGCCTTGGAACAGGTCACAGCCAAACTTCTTGCTCCCCTCGCCTCCCCAGAGCCAGGAACTTTCCAAAGGAGATGCCAATAAAAACACAGGGCCTGGGGTGCATGGAGGTTGGGTGGGGAAATGCCATGCCTTGTTCCCATCTCACAGAGCCTTAGAAGGTTCAGGTAAGTCTCCTGCCAAGGATACTTAAATGGTTGAGAGTGACTTAGAAGGCAATCATCTGCCTAAAATAGACTCTGAGATGAAGCAGCCCTGGGAACTACGTCAACATTCTGCAGCAGAGATTTGCTGACCCACAGGCAGCAGGCCCGGGACTTAGCCACATTCTGCTCCTGACCGTGGCCCTTGACCAAGACTATAACTGCACACCCACCTCCAAATGGGGAGTCGGCTCTGGGGCCCTCACTCCCTGTGCGAGGTGCTATGAGGCTGGGAGGAGGCACAGACAGCAGAGCTCTGGACGCAGCCCTCTCTTTCTGTCTGTCCCCGGCACCACAAGCTCCCTGCCAAAGGCAGGAAGTGCTCTCCACCATTTCCACATCCCCAGGGACGAGCTCAGAAATGCCGATTTTTACCACTGGTAAACGGTGGTGGTGGTTTGATGGTCTCATTCAGCTGCCCAGAAATCCCTCACTTCTTTGGGGGCGGGTTCCATGAGGGTGTCTCTGTGGGGCAGCTGCGCCACCTTCACACGCAATAGGCTTCCTGGTGATGTTTATGCCACGTCTCTCCCCCAATTAATCTTCAGAGCTTTGTCCCTAGAGCCCAACACCCTTTCAGACCTCAGGTTGTGCAGAACATCTGCAAATGGGTATCTGCTGGGCTGGGGTGTGTGTGCAAGTGAGTGTGCGTGTGCGTGGGTGCGTGTGCGTGTCGGGGAGGGGGCAAGTCCAAAGTTTTTCCAAGGTCACACGGCAAATCAGCCTGCGGCAGGTTCTGCCGAGCACGCCACGCTGCCCTATTTCTCAGAATACAAACAGGAGGCCAAGAATGCAACCCTGCAACCTGCCCCCACCCCCACCCCCGCTCCCCAGGCTGCCCTAATTCTCCTGCTGTCTCGGGCCCAGTTCACCGCATCTCTCTGGAACATCGCTGTTTGTTTTGGACTCACTCTACACGAAAACTTAAGCACCCGGGGGCATGGGGAGAGGGAACTGCACTTGTTTAAAGATGATCTCCTTTTAACAGCTGATCTTTAATTCATAACGGTCCCATGAACCGGGCAAGCAGTGGACAAGGTGGGGGCCATCCCCCGTTCTTATAGTTTTTAAACACAAGCGGCTGAACAGGAAGTTAGTTTTCACAAAAGCCAAAGAGAGAAAAACATGCTAATTTACCAGTATAAGCAATGCTTCATCTCCCTGCCCCCCCCCTTCATTTCAAGTCTAGTTATTGTTGCCAAGTGGTCTGACTGTGACAACTCCCTGTGTAGGAGCTGGGGGCAGGGGCTTTGCTACATTATTTGGGGGTGAACATAAAACCATCTTTTGTGCAAAGTTAGAGAGGCAGAGAGAGAGAGAGAGAGAGAGAGAGAGAGAGAGAGAGAGAGAGAGAGAGATTTATATACAAGTGGCAAGAGACAGCTGGCTGTCCTCAGAAAGAAAAGGAAGTTCTAACAGGCCCCAGAGCCACATGAAGAGGCGTGAGACAGAACTGTCACCAAGCAGCTGTCACTTGCCTGAGCACATGCTAGGTGCTTTACTAGGTAGGTGGGGAAACCCAGGCTCTCAGAAGTTACTATGATGAATATGTGTTTGTCGGCCACTGAGACGACCGGGAACTATGGGTAGATAGCCCAGAGGACGACGATGCTGGCATGTGTGGCCACGTGCATCCACGTACTGTTCTCAAGGGCAATCCTGGGTGGTCAGCCTGCCTTGCCCTCTTCCTATAGCTGCCAATGGCATGTTTTCTGGTGCGGTTTTTGAGATCTACTTCAACCTGTAGGCACGGAATAGAACAGTTTTTCACAGCTAAGTAGCCCACGGGGCACCTGAACTCTTCACCGGTCAAAGCGGAATTTAAGACCAGCCCCCCAGCCCGGGAAGCAGGATGCTAGTGTGGCTCCATCTGGGAGTTGTGGCCCATCCTCCGCCCGCCCTGCCGGCGGCTGCTGCTCATGTGGGCCAGGTGGTCCTGGGCAAGCCGCTTCCCCTCTTCGCAGATGGACAGGGGTCAGAGGGTCCCTTATAGCTGACAGTGTGTGACCTCCCCTCTGAGGAGCGGGTCCCTATGCTCCTAGTGAAGCAGAGGAGAGAGCTGCATGGTGCATTGCCCAGAGCAAGGGGAGGGTGGCCGGACCTCCCAGCCACATCTGTCCCCGCTCCCAGCTGGACAAGCCTCCATCGAGCTTCTGGGGAAGTCACTGAGCTGGTCTACAAGGTCCTGGAGTTGAAGGCCTGGGCACGTCCTCTAACTGGAGCCTGAAGACTGAGACAATGAGAGTGGTCAGAGAGGCTGCCTTCTGGTCAGATGGATGTGAGCTCGTGGGAGACCTGTTTCCCAGGAAAAGGGAGAAGAGGATCCCACTCGTGGTCATGGTCAGCGAAGCTTGGAGGAGTCAAGGAGTCATTTTCTACTCCCCGATCCCTAGGGCTTCCCTTTCAGGACCGGAGAGCCAGCTGATGGAGGTGAGATTGTGCCTTGTCCCGTCCCTCTTCCTGACAGGCCCGAGGTTGTGAAGAGCTTTAAAGTCTGTAGCCTTACAGGGAGGCGAGGAGGGAAACTGGCCAGGCCAGGGGGCTGTGCCAATTCACGGTAATTCCCGAATCACACACCTGCCTTCCTAAGGCTCTACATCTTCAACTTCCCACCTCAAATCTCAGAGAGCAGCAGAACACCAAAGCAATTTTCTCTGCTGGCCTTGGAGCAGAGGTATGAGCAGGTGAGAATGAGATTAGGGACCCGTTCTCTGTGAAGGTGCAGCAACAGCTATAGGATCTCTGCTCTTGGAAAAGGTGGGGGGGGGGGGCGGGGGGGAGGAGGCGGTCTCTCACTGTCCAGAGATGTGAGGCCCAGGCTGATGCCTCTGCTGCAGACATGTCACAGGAGGGGCAGGATGGAGGTGGCTTTTTTCAGAAGGTCTTCTGGAGCCCCCCATGGGCAGATCAGCCTGCTGTTTCAGAATTAGCCACCTCTTTGAAGGGGCCTTTCTCAAACACCCTCGCTCATGTCTGTGGACTTACCTAGCTAAAGATCTCACTTGTGCATTCCAGGACAAGACTGTGCCATGGAGATAAATGGAGGCTTCTCCACGAAATTCCTACCTTAAATGTGCACCCACGTGCACACCCACGCCCACACACTCATGCAGGTACACCCTGGAAATCACACAGTGGACACTAGTGTCTGGCAGACCGTCTCACACATCCCTGATTCAGAAGTGTCAGCGTGTAGATAAAAGCAAAGCCAGATCAGCTCTAAATTCCTGGCACTCAATTACTAGACACTTTGTTCCCTCTAGACACTTACTTGCATCCTCCAACCATCATCTTCCCAGTCTTATCCCAGATTGTCAACAACTGAGGAAGCTTCTGGAACCCAAGGAGAATTAACAGGGTAGAAAACTATCTTATCTATCTGCCTTCCAACCCCTACATTGATCCATCCAACCTCCCTCTTCTCCCAGCCCCTACCCTGTTCTATCTAACTCCCTCTTCTCTCAGCCCCTCCCCTGTTCCATCCAACCTCCCTCTTCCCCCAGCCCCTACACTGTTCCATCCAACCTTCCTCTTCTCCCAGCCGCTACACTATTCCATCCAACCTCCCTCTTCCCCCAGCCCCTACACTATTCCATCCAACCTCCCTCTTCTCTCAGCCCCTACCCTGTTCCATCCAAACTCCCTCTTCCCCCAGCCCCTACACTGTTCCATCCAACCTCCCTCTTCCCCCAGCCCCTACACTATTCCATCCAACCTCCCTCTTCTCTCAGCCCCTACCCTGTTCCATCCAAACTCCCTCTTCCCCCAGCCCCTACACTGTTCCATCCAACCTCCCTCTTCCCCCAGCCACTACACTGTTCCATCCAACCTCCCTCTTCCCCCAGCCACTACACTATTCCATCCAACCTCCCTCTTCCCCCAGCCCCTCCACTGTTCCATCCAACCTCCCTCTTCCCCCAGCCCCTACACTGTTCCATCCAACCTTCCTCTTCTCCCAGCCGCTACACTATTCCATCCAACCTCCCTCTTCCCCCAGCCCCTACACTATTCCATCCAACCTCCCTCTTCCCCCAGCCCCTACACTATTCCATCCAACCTCCCTCTTCTCTTAGCCCCTACCCTGTTCCATCCAAACTCCCTCTTCCCCCAGCTCCTACACTGTTCCATCCAACCTCCCTCTTCCCCCAGCCCCTCCCCTGTTCCATCCAACCTCCCTCTTCTCTCAGCCACTACACTGTTCCATCCAACCTCCCTCTTCCTCCAGCCCCTACACTATTCCATCCAACCTCCCTCTTCTCTCAGCCCCTACCCTGTTCCATCCAACCTCCCTCTTCTCTCAGCCCCTACACTGTTCCATCCAACCTCCCTCTTCTTCCTACACTGTTCCATCCAACTCCTTCCCCTCCCAACCCCTACACTGTTCCATCCAACCTCCCTCTTCTCCCTACACTGTTCCATCCAACCTCCCTCCCCTCCCAACCCCTACACTGTTCCATCCAACCTCCCTCTTCTCCCAGCCACGTCTCAGGAAAGGACAGAGAAAAGGGTGAAACATTTGGGAAAGTGGAAAGCCTGTGAAGACTCGGCAACGCCCGTTGTTTTCTCTGAGTCTATAGACACGTATACAAAGGCACAGAAAAAGCACGGTGTGAGTGGTCACCAAAAGGTGACAGCAAGTAGGGGCGTGGTGTTGGGGTGGGGGACAAGGAGGAGTGGCTTCTCCAAAGGGGCTCTGACTTCCCTACAGGGTTTAATTTTTTCCAAGGGGATTGTCTTCCTGTAATTTGACGTGATTTAATGAAGCTTTCTTCTTTGTTAAAACTGGGAAGTGCCATTTCCAGTTGCTGCTCCAGCTTCAGAAGAAAATAAATCCTCTTCTTCCCTTCCCTTCAATTTTTTGTTTTGAAGAAGGAAAAGAAAACTGTTCCCCTCCAATGTTGAATTTGCTGAAGGTCAAATTCTAGTGCCTATAAACTTTGATAATGTCTCCATAATTTACTATTTTTTTACAGGCTCTATAGCTTTTAATAGCAAAAGCGAGTAATTTTTCACTGCTCATTTGCGGCTTGGGAAGGGGAAAAAAATCTGTCGTGTCTGACGTGTCTGAGCTAAAACACTTCGTTTTCCTTTCTAGTCAGTAAGTGAACTAAAAATTACTTCTTGCGATAGATGCATAGGTCTCTAATGAACACACAATGTATGTGTCTGTGAGCACGCCTGGAGCAAAAGAGGGTAACATGGAAACAGCTGCCAGGAGAGTGGTCAACACCATCCACTCACAGAGCTTTTCTTGACTAAAATGTATCTGTGTTTGAGAAACTGCTGGTCTACAAGGTCAAGGATTTCTTGGGTCATCAACCAATTACAAAGGCAAATTCCTAGCAACCCAGTCCTTTATACGTGTGAAGACAATTTCAAAGCGGGGAAGACCTTTTACCCTGGAGCTATCAACCAGGACCTGGGTGGGTGGAGATGAGACCAGGAGAATACATGGCAGCCCTTCCCACCAAGAGGGGCCTCACCCAAACCTTCAGTTGGCTGACTGAGTGCATGTCAGCACTCACCCAGGCTCTACGTGTGCATTCCTATCCACCAAGAATTGTGCTGGGGGATGGGTGGGTATCGGCAGATCATGAAAAGGGCATGGGCCTTGGAGTTAGATATCTGGGTTGCAACCTTAGCTTGGCCTTTGATCAGCAATCCAATGAGGCCCTTCATGTTGGCAAAGACTACTTAGCACTGACCACACAGGTAGCAGACATTGTACAATGACCTTGGGTGCACCTCACGCTAATTCTCCGCTCACTCCTAACCATTCGCCCCACTTTACAGATGAGGAAGCTGAGGCCCTGAGCAGTTACACAGAGACCAGCCCACGGTACGAGCTAGTAAGTGGACAATGGCACCGTGACAGAACTTGCACCTCTCTCGGCTTCTTTTTCTGCTCCTCACCTGGTTTTGAGGTTCCCGAGCCAACACAAACCCAAGTCCTTATATAAACAGCCCAGTGTTACCCCAGGAGAGGGGGATGTCCCTTCCTGGAGCCACGAGCCCTTGGAGGGGAGGTCCAGGGGAACCCTGCCTCTCAATGGCGTTCAAGCCGCGCAGGTCACAGACAGCTGCCCGGACTCCACAGATCCATTCCTCACCGTCCACGCATCCCCCGGGGGAATCCGCGCGGAGCTTCTGCCATGAACAGTTTCAACAGAAGTGCCTGCTTCCCGCCGTGGTGCGGGTCTTACGAGGGGGCGGGGGTGGGAGGAGAAACCTGCTCCACACGCCCACGGGCGGGCTTCCTGCCAAAATCTGCCTCACACTGTCTTCTTGTTCATTTTGCCTCACGGATGATTTTTAAAGCTTTTTAATTGTCCTTAATAAATTACCTCCATGTGTACGGTTGTTACAATAGTTTCATTAATTTTACTCAGTGCATCTAAGCTGTTTATCACAGAAGTGTTAATAGAAAAGAAAACCGCGTCGGTCAAACTCTTTCTCACACACTCTGGGCTCGGACAAATGTTTACGGAATTGCTTTCCCACACCACAGACAATTAGGGACGTATTTATTTTGTCCCAGCCAATCGCCTTTCCGCCAGGCCAGAAAGAGTGTGCCCACAGAGCGCCCTGGAGCCGCCCACCCTGGGTCCAGCACACAGGCCTGCCTCGTCTCGGGTAACGTGTAACTCCATCTCCACGCTCCCTCGGCTGCAGTCTACACTGAGAGTCTCCGGTGCTCACGGCTCACCCACACCAACGAGGAGAGAAATGTCAGTGATATTTCGGATGATGTGCTTCTTGCCATTTGAGGCTTTTGACCAGAAGTAAATTACCGAAGGGTGAGGAGGGTGGGGGCAAAAGGAACATTCTGGAAGCCAAGCTTGTAGTCCCAGAACAAGTGGCAGAGAATGCAGGCTCCCGGGTCCAGCAATCGACAGGGGACTGATTGGCCTCCCAGGAGCTGGAGGAAAAGGGTAAAGGGGCTGCGGGGAGCGTGTCTGTAAAGCCTGAGTCTGCCAATATCATTGCATGTACTTACCATCTGACCATGAGCTTGACTGGACAGCTGGGTCAGCTGGGCCTGTAGGAGCCCCGGGTGCAGACAAAACACAGACCGGGCCCTCCACAACAGGGCCACTCTGTCCAGGCATAGCCCTTCCAGAGCAAGGAGCTTTAAATTTTAAAACTTAACCTGTCGCAGCTGGCTTCAGAGTTGTTAAGGATGACGATCGATCTGCTTGGAGCAAATGCATTTTTTGGATTCAGCACTTATGAATCAACCTGGCACCAAAGCATGTGTGAGTGCAATGATATAATAAAGTCAGAACTGCCTGACCCTATCGCAGCCTGACCCTAGCTCTTCTGCCCAAAAGACTCATTTCTTACCACACAGGATTCTTTGGATTTCCCCTAACACACTTTTACCCAAGTGGGTTTTCTTTGCCAGAAAAGTTCTTCCCAGCGTCATCTTGCTATCGAACTCCTATTCATCCTTCAGAGCCCATACTATTTGTCCCCAGATGGAGCCATTCAGAATCAATGATGTTCTGCTCCTACAGCAAAATGTGTAAGTCCCTTTTATAGCCCAGTGAGCACTAAAAGAATATTCCCTGAGTTGGATGGATGGTCAACCTTTTCTCTAACTGGTGTTCCTCAAATCCTGAAGGGGGATCCTTCCCCACCCGGCCCCCTCCCACAAATGAAGGCACCTCTGCTGGGACCTAAAAGGCTCACTCCAGGGAAAATGCCCTATTCTATGCACTTGGCACCTTTGACACTGAGACTGGATGACAGAGAGCTCAAACGGGGCCATCTGGGCAGGAGCGGACATCTCACTCTCCTTGTAGCAGGTCCTTTCCAAACTCTGGACAGTCCCCCGCCCACCTCTCCAACCCCATCTCCCACCTCTCACTCCCTTGCTCCCTGTCCTCCACTCCAACATCCTTCCTTCTGTTCCCTGAACTCACAAAGCTCTTCCTTGCCTTGGACACGGCAGACCACGCCACCTGCCTGGAAACCCATCTCAGGACAGTCTCGTGGCCTCAGAGAGGCCTCTCTGCCTGCTCAGCCTAAATGAGCACCTCACACCCCTTCCCGCTCCCCAGTCCCGCTCCAACCTGACACTCTGGTCTATTTTCTCTTTGCTCTGATCGGTATCTGTACATAGCTGTTCATGTCTTTGTTTTCTCATCTCCAGTCCGACTCTCCATTAGATTATGAACTTCATGAGAGCAAAGAGGCTGCTGACTCATTCACATCTACGTCCCCCATGCCCAGGACAGTGTCTGGTCCAGGTTAGGCACTCCTAAATATTTGTCTCACTAATGAGTGAAACGCATCTTGTTGCAGAACAAAGTCTGGTCTCCTCAGCCCAAGAGAAAGGCTCCATATTCTGGCACATGGCCTGGTTCTGCTGCAAGAAGTCCAGAAGCACAGAGGGCTGAGGAATACTCTGGAAATTGGGAGACACCTCAGGCCACTGGTAAACAGGCAGCACGAACAAAAACTAGTTGCATGTTAATATATGCTGCCTCCTCCTTAAACAGCTTATGAACACTATAATTTTCTTCACTAAAATACTGTGTGACAGAACCAACTCCCCTAATTACAGACGTGTGTATGCATTAGAATCTTTATACAATTAAACCTACTTAAAAGAATAAATGATTAAACGCCCCCCTTGCCCTATCACTAACCCATCCCTCCCCTAACCACCACCACCCCAAAACAAACAAACAAACAAACAAACAAAACAATGAAAAATAAGAAAGGTGCTGAGAATAGTAGGTTGAGCGGTAGACAGACAGAAATCCCAGGAAATTGAAATTCAGGCTGACACAGAACTTTGTAGCTACAGGGGGGAGAGTCAACTTTCAACTTCAAACCCAGCAGCTGACAGCTCAGCAGCTGACTGCAATGTCAAATTAAAGGCTTGGATGTATCGTACAAAATGTCTTATTTCAAGAGCAAATGTCTTCCCGCTTACGATTCATCTCCAGACAATAACACACGGTTTGGTGAGCGCCAACCGGCAGAGGCTTTTCTGGGATCATCTCTTACAATTTTCACAAATGCATTCCTGGCCTGGGGATGTTTACCAGGAAGTCGGTGGCACTCCTCGGGAGCCAGGCAGGGTTAACTGATAAATCTCTCTCCAGGACACTGGCTGTGCATCTCGGGGTAAACATCCATCCTGGAATTGCTACGGAAAGGGCCCAGAAGTGAGCTACTTGCCCGATGCTAACACCCCACTTTTTAAAAATTCAGCCTCGTGGGGAGAAAGAGGGGCCTGCCGAGAGTTGAAACGGATCCTCCTGTTTCAAGTACTGAAAGGGCCCTGAGCACAAAGCCGTGTTATCTGAACCCCTGAAAAGCCGGTGCTTGAAAAGGAGATCGGCAGGGAGGTTTAATTACAGCCACGAAGGGGACGCGGCCCTGCGGCGCCTTCTCATCGCTCTACATGTGCCTTGAAGAGCCATCTTTTCTGCCTGTGCCACGTCCACAGGCTACACAGATGTGGTATCTGGAGGGCCAGCCAGTGCTCGAGGTCTTTGGACAATCAGAACCACCTTCCTGCTCTTCTGGGGACCAGAGTTCTCAGCTCAGAAGCAGGGTGGCCTAGCGGGAAGACCCAGGCCATCTCCAGGTGTGTCTGTCCGTGCTGAGCCTCAGCGGGTGAGCGCAGAATCGGCATCCGAGGCAGCTGCTGATGTCCTGGAGGAGCCCATGAGCTATAGCTACGAGTATCAGGGAGAGAATGCCTGGCCAGGTCACGAATCATGTAGGATCCCTCGGGCCCCCCAAGTCCCCCCTACAAAGTAGAGAGGTTTGGGGAGGAAGGAGAGGGGCAGGAGGAATCAGCCAGCACTCAGGTTCTCCCTGGCTCTGCACCTTGCCCACTGGCCCCCTCCCCGTGGTTCAGCGGAAGGCAGCTGCAGTTCCTGGGGCGTCCACTAGGGCGCTGCTGGATTCATGGGAGACTCATCTGCAGTTTTTCCGCGAGGAAGACAGAAAAGTGCCGATGCTGGGGTGTTATCCTGGGCCCTCATTCTGCCCTCACCACAAGCCTATGAGGTAGGGACACTCATGATCCCATCTGGCTTCTGAGGAAGCTGAGGCTCAGAGAGATGAAGTGATTTGCCCAAGGACACACTGCTAATGAGCAACTGTCCAGCCCCGGACACCAAGTGAGACAAACACCACCAAGATAGAGCAGCCTAATTCAAAGGGCGGAGAGGAGACATGAGTCTAAATGTCTGCTCAGCCCCTAACTTGTCCTTTGACCTTAGATACCCTCCTGGCCCCAAATTCTCTCCTCCGCACAACAGAGGGTTGGCGCTTCCCGTTCTTGGTTCTGTGGACCCACGAGTCGCTGAGTTCCAGGGCTCAATCTGCAGGCCCTCTCCTCAGGCCTTCTGGGGGTGGAGCAGGGTGGGCGATGAGGAGAGGCCGTCCCTGCCGGAGCCAAGTGTGCCCAGCGCAGCTGCCAGGAAGACTCCTCAGTCAGCACCAACAGCTGCTGCCACAGAACACATGGCACCAACGGGGACGCACCCAAGGCTCTGCTAAACCTTGGGGGCGGCTGGAGCGCAGGAGCAGCCTAGGGAAGGCAGGGTTCCAGGACCCCCATGGGGCTCCGCGTGGGCTCCCCTCCTCCATGGCTCAAACCAAAACACACACCCCCACCGCCCGCCACCCTACACTCGTCCCTCAGTACCAGCTAGGAGCCCGGCTGGACTTTCTAGTCAGGAGTGGGCCCTGGAATCTCAACCAGGTAGACAGAGAGGTCGCCGGAGGTAACTCGCTCCAGGGCCCTGAAACCCCAGCCACCACGTGCTGTCTCCCAGGGCTGGGAAGAAGCCGGTCAGGTGAGATGGTTTCAAAGCCTCGCATCATCGCCTTTCCTCACCCCCTCAACTTTTGACAAGAGCAATTTCAGTAAGCATTCTCCAGTGCTCTCCTGTCCTCGGAAGAGTCTGAGCATCAAATTTCCGGCACTGTCTGCCAGAGATATCCCAGGCCTCGTGAATGCTGGCAGAGATGCCAGTCTATATACCTGTCAGGAAGAAAGAAAGGAGACTAGCCCCCCTCCCCAGCTGCCCTCCTCACCAACCCCCTCACCCCACCCTCGGGGCCCTCCAGGGACTTTTCGACATTCTCTCTCACTTTTCATCAAGCCTCATCTCGGGCAACAGAACCTGGACTGGGGGGGGGCTGTTTCCCACAAGAAGGACCTCACTGAGGGGAGACCACGGAGAACAAAACGCCCGATTCTTCCGGGGAGCAGGGCGGTGGCTAACGGGACAGGCCCCGGAAAATCCTACAGAAACCAACGAGCCCCGTGCAATTGAAGGAAAACAAATTCCCAAACAAAACCTCTCCAAGTTCTGAATCTTCCAGCAATTCTCCTTTAGGGAAATGCAGTTATTCATGTCTGAAAACCCAGAAGGCTCATCAAACCTGGCGATGCTGATGTACAAGACCCGTGAATGTGGCCGCAGCCCAAGTTTAAAAGCGGAGACTTCAAGGGGCCCCTCTGAGGAGAGGGAGCCGATACCTCGCTCGGGTCCCTCTGCCCTGGCGTCAGCTCCCTGAAGCCACCAAGCTGTCCGCAACAGTGAAACAGTAACAAAAGGCAGGCATCCCTTCTCCCCAGACGGACAACTGTGGAAATAATGGCCACTGTTGCTATGGACCTACTGTGGGCCAGGTAACCTGCTAAGCACTTCTCATATCCCAATTAGCCATCATGATGCCTCTGATGTAGAAGAAATTACATGAACAAGTTTAAATACCATAAAAAAGAAAGAAGAGGGAAAAGAAAAAGAAAAAAAAATAACCAGGCTAGGGAGAAAGGGAAAAAAGAGCAGCCCAGATGGGACATGCCTCTGGGCGTCACGCAGGGACTTAAGTCTTACAAGAGCCCCCTTCACTGAGCACGGGGAAGGCTCTGAGAAATTCACAGATGCGCAAAACTGAATCCTGGGGCTGAGACTCAAACCCAGCTCCATCTGCCCGCAGGTCTGCCTACATGCTCATGCCACCGTTGCACACCTCAACAAAGCCTCCTTCCCTGCAGGGAGGACCAGAGCAGGCTGCAGGGCAGTGGGTGTGCAGGGGGCGGAGACACTTCCCAAGGACGGTTTGGACACCTGGCATGCTGAGTCTAGAAGAGGCCAGGGGGGAGGCCAGACTTCACCGATACTCCTGAACCTCAGGGCCGAAAATTAGCGCCAAATGTCTTACGAGGTATCAGCCTTGGGCCTTGGAGGGGTGGGCGGCTCTCTTTAGTGCAGACCACTGGGTGAGAAGCTCATGCCTGAGCACCCATCCTCTCTGGGTGCCCCCCTCCGCCCCCCACCCCGGCCAGCCAGCTTGTGCACATGAATCACCGGGACCAAGCGAGGGTGTGGGTGGTTCTGCAAAACAAAATACAGAGACTCCATCCTCCCATTAGTGGATGGCCAGTCACTGCCTCCTACAAAGGGCTGCGCTGCCTGGGGATGGAGCCTGCACACTTTCTTCAGGGCTGTGAGGTCCCCGCAGCCCCGGCAGAACAGCAGGGGGCAGTGTTGTCAGGAGCAAGCTGGCGAGAAGCCCAGCCCCCAGCCCAGATGGCCCCTGACCTGAACCTGATATGAGCCCTGGGCACCTCTCTGGGCTCTGCTTCCTCAGAATTAAAGAGACATGGTCCAAGCCGACACCAGCACCCAAATACCAGAAACACCAATTCTCTAGGTAACTCTGCAGCCCCTCCCCTGCAGAGCCTGCGCCCCCTTGTCCCCCTCTTCACCCTGGGCAGCTGGGAAATCACGTCCACACCCACGGAGAGAGGCCCATAAATGAACAAACACATACTGAGATTCAGTACACAAAGTGTGTGCGCCTGCACAGACTGCCATTCATTAAAGGCCGGTGGCAACCGTCCAAATTATAAATAGACCAGCTCATTTTTAAGATGACCAGCTCTTCAGCAAAGTTCTCTGGCCCTTAGCGGGGGTGTGAGTCCTGCCTCCTCTTAACCTCTTTTGAGCTGAGTGCTCGACAGAACCCAGTTCTGGCCCAGCCAAGCCAGCAAAGCACAACGCATAACAAACCTCGGCTAGGACTGCCTGATAAACGGATCTGATTGATGCTGAGCCCAGAGGTACAGGGTCCAGAGAGGTCTCTCAAGTCACAGGAATGACAAACACAAAGCTATTTAAAAGAGAATGAGGGGCACAGCTTCTCACGCCCCAGCGAGCACTAGGCTGCGGGACCCAGCTGGCTCTTGGGCTTACTCCTCAGACCTCCATTAGCGCACGGTGTACCCATCGCCGCCTCTTCAGCTCACAGTTCAGAACAAGCCCTGCCTCCCCACCTTCCAAACGCAGCTCAACCCGCCTTGCATGGCTGCTAAGCTGAAAACACCCAGAGGTGACCTGAGGCTGAAATAACACCTAACTCGGGGGAGACCAGACAGTGCTGATGGCTCACCCTTACCAGAGCCATGACCAAGGTGGTCCTAGTGGTATTGACTCTTAGCCAGAATAGACCCCCCACCAACCTCATCCCACGCATCACAGGTACTGGTGTACCATGTGGCTCTATTGACAGGAGACAGCATACACACCTTCATTTGTTTATCTTCATTCAACCACATTTAGGATATCCATACTATACACTGAGTGACCAGATTATTATGATCTCTGAACACATAATAATCTGGCCACTTACAGTGTGTGTGTGTGTGTGTGTGTGTGTGTGTGTGTGTGTGTATTAGAGGCCTGGTGCATGAATTCGTGCATGGGTGGGGTCCGGCCAGCCTGCCAGGGGGAGGGGACATGGGCGGTTGGCCGGCCTGCCTGCTGGTCTAACTCCTGGTTGAGGGGACAATTTGTACATTAGCCTTTTATTATATAGGATATACATTGAGTGGCTAGATTATTATGCATTCAGAGCTCATAATAATCTGGCCACTCAGTGTATGAGCAGCATTTGTATTCAGGGAACCTGGGATGCTAGGACCCCTTTACTTGCAATGTTATTATTATGGACTGGAAGAGGTTCTTCCCCAGAACCCAGCTCTGCACCCTGATGTCGGACTTCCCGCCTCAGAACTGGGGACACCAGTGTCTGTGGTTGAAGCCCAGTCTATGGTGTTTCATGATGGCAGCCTGCACTGCTGACCAAGACAGTTTTAAACCTCCAATTGCTCTTCACTGTTCAACTTCTCTTTCTGGCCCTCAAACACTGACCCAGACTTTGTGCCAGAAATTTATTCACTCCTCAGATTCTTAGGAAATGCCCAAGTCTGGGCCTCCTCCCCTGCCGTGAGCTCCTTCAGGACAAAGACCACCTCTCTCCCTGGGGCCCAGCACTGGACACGCAACAGCCACCCCTCAATTTATGAACGAACGGCACCTCGGGGTAGGACTTGTGGTTCTGATGAGGAAGGCTGGGGTCGGCCCCACTCTTTCCTCCGAAATACCCAGCCTCTACCATCAGCCACGGAGGCGCTTCTGCAGGGCCCGCCCACAGCCTCTGGGTCAGGCCAGCCATAGTTTGACTAGAAAATCCCACGATCCATGTTGAATGCAAATCCTCCTGCAGGTCTACACACACCTCTCAGCCTCCACTCTGTGGGATCCCACAAATCACACAGGCTGGTCAGAGGTGGCCGGAGGAACCACCAGGACAGAGGACTGGGCCTCCTGTCGGGCGTCAGGAAACTGACACCTAATGTCAACTACCTGACATTGGCGACAAATGGACACCCGGTGTCCACCTCCACAAGTCTCGACTCAGCCGCACAGACATGCAGCTCACTTCTCTCTAATGGAAAAGCTCAAGTCCCCAGGCCCCAGGTTGGGACGGACTGGGCTTCCCACCGCCTTCCCTGCTCCTCTGATTACACCCCTCACCTCAACCCACTTCTATTTTCCCCCGTAAAATATTCTAATTTCTAATTCCTCAGGGGGAGTATTTTGCTTTCTTAACTGAACTGTGGTTTTTAAAATAGTCCTGACCTTCCTGCTCCCCAACCCTCTGTCACCACGCCACAGAAATTAAATTGATTCCCACTATCAGTGTTCTGCATCTCAGCAACTGTGCCCAGCCACCGGAGAAGTCAGCTCTCTGCGCCATCCCACGGACAGGAACCCTGTTGCTAAATGCAGCCCCCCAGGCTCAGGAAGGAGGTGTTGGAGGAAGAGGGGTAACCGAGGGGCCAGGTAACAATTTATGGGCCCCTTGTCACTGTGGTCTTATCTCTGCGGCCAGCCCTTTCTGAGAAATGGTGCCCGTTACTAACTCCCCGAAGGGCTGGCCCCCAGGGGGACCAGCCGTTTGGGACAGGTGGCCCAGGCGGGGAGTGGAAAGATCCTGCCCTTGGCCAAGGCCTCCTCTCCTCGGCATGGGCATGTCACCACCCAGGCATCCCAGCTCAAACCGCCTCCAGTGGGGCAGGAGCAGGGGAGGGAGAGGCTAGGGGAGGGAGAAGCCCCATCCAGGGCCACCGGTCCAGATGAGGCCTCTCTCCCTCTCCGAGAACACACTGCACTTCCCCAAAAAGCACCTCTGACAATTTGTAACTGTGTGTGTGTGTGTGTGTGTGTGTGTGTGTGTGTGTGTGCGCGCGCGCGTGCATGGTTAATGTGCATGCATGTTTAATGTCAGACTCCCCCGCTAGATTAGTTCCCACCAGGGCAAGACCATGACTGCCTTCTTCCCCACAGTATCAAACACTCAATAAATATGTATTGAATAAAGAAGCAGAAAAAAGAAACACTTTACCAGAGGCTACTAGAGAACGGATTCTAACTTATTTTTGGTTGGGCCTCTTGGGGAATCATTTTGGTTCATACTACAATGCAGAAAATAAACTATAGGAACTTATAGGGTTCTTGTTTTTCCCTTTCCTGGTACCTCTCATTTTTAACGAGGTAACACGCCAGAAAAATGGATCCCTGCCCCATACCGAAGAGAGGCAGAGCCCAGGACAAAAATGTCAAAGCTTCATTGCAGTGAGCACTGGAAGTCTACCCAGCAACCCGTGAAAACACCTTTCCTTCCTCACCCAGTCCCTTCTCTCCAATTCCATGTCCAATTCCGTTGCTGCGCCACGGTGGCCAGGAACTCCTACGCTGAGCCCCTCCCTGAGATGGAATTCGAATTGTGGCAAGACCCAAATTCATTATTGGCACCTAACGGGTTTGGCTCAGGTCATCTTTCTGGTGACTCAAGAGCAAAAGCCAAGAGACTTCATTTCGTTATTTCTACCTCACTTGGTTCCAAAAGCGACTGGAGGTGTCTTACCAAAATACCTACAGAGTGATAAAGGCAGATAAAGAAACGAGTGAGGATGGGAAATAAAATAAATCTAAAAGTAAAGGGACTGCCCAAAACATACATCGTATTTGATAAAGGCATTCCCCAGGCATGAGACCTGAAAGCCTCCTTTCCCAAATTCCAACCTCTATGGGAAGATGGGAAATATTTCCGCTGATATTCAGCAGACACTGTACCCACCCCGGGAGCGTCTGGGCCCAGCCTTGGGGATTCATCAGCAATGTGCACGCCAGGCTCCAGGCTGCAAGTGTCTCTGATGTCCTTGAAGCCCGTGTCAAACGCTCTCGGCTGGGGAGGCGCATTGCTGGAGTCAACCCAGGAGAAGGGACGGAAAGGAGAGGGGAAACGCTTTCTTCTAAAACCTGGGCATGTCAGCACTCGTCTCCCCTTGCGGAATAAACCCTGTCTGACCTTGGGTAGGAAGGACTCGATGCTCTCCCAGGTCCTTCCAATCCTGAAACGTTCATGATTTTATGATTCACGGTTGTCATAGTCAGAGGAGTGGTTTTATTGGAACACCGTGGCAATCGGAAATCTTTCACTTCCACATGCAAGCCTGGACTTGGCTTTCCATTTCTGCATGTTCTCACCCCTCTGCCTCCGGGGGAGGATGGGCTGCCCACACCCAGGGGCTCTTCCATCCCAGTCTCTTGAATCTTCCCACTTCTATTCCATGCCTGCCGAGGCCACCTGCTGAGGTGGGGCCCACGAGCAGGGCCTACGCCGGATCTGTCCCTGTGTTCCCCGGAAGGTCACCCATTTTCTTTGTCCACACTTCTCAGAGAACCCAATACCCGGAACACAATTACAACAGTGTTTCCCAGAAAATCTGTACACACACATTCTTCCTTCTTCAGTCATCTGTTATGTTCCCAGTTCTTGTCATAACAGGAAATGTTCGCTGACTACATATTCTGTGCCACACACTGTACTGAGCCCCTTTCATGAAGTCTCTCATTCAATCCTCACTACATCCCAGGAAGGCAGTCATTATCCTTCCCATCTTACAGATGGGCCTACTGAGACTCTGTGAGGTCAAGTTGCTCAAGGCCACGCCAGGATTCCATCTCAGGTTATCTCATTCCAAAGCCCTTAACCACTACACTGTATAGTCATACCTGCTTCCAACATCCACAAGGAACACTCCCCCCCCCGCCGCCCCGGTTTTTCCAACATGCATTCATTCCAAGAGCTAGGACCCCAGATGCAGGACTGAGGAGCAGGGAAACAGATCAGATCATGAAAGAGGAAGTGCTTGGGGGTTACTGGATTTCCCGGTCCTGCAGACCTGGGCTCTAATCCTCATTCAAGGTCCCACGCCTCTCAGAGTTCCCGTTTTCCATGTGTGTGGTCGAGCTAATAATCCCTAAGCTCTCCTCAAGGCACAAGTTGGTTATCATGTGAGTGTGGCAATTCCTGCACAGGTAAACGGTTTTCCAGGAGGGATGAACGTACCCCATATGCTTTGGCCAACTCCACGCAAAACACGAATCCACCCCTCAGTGCTCTCTGTAGAGCAATAACTTGGTCACCCCGGGCATTGGGGCATTCCAAAGGAGCCAGACGCCTTTCGCCGCCCTCCAGCTGGGGCGGCCCCTTTAACAGGTGGAAACGATTTTCTAATAAGTGATGGGTGTGCTGTATTGACTGTAGGTGCAAGAACACCCCCAGGGGAGGAAGAGCGTAGATTAGAGGGCCACGGAAAAGAAACCACACCTTGGTATCAAGGGCAGATCACCTTCGGTGGCCCCAGCTGCCCATCCAGTGTCTACAGAGGACATTTGATAACACTGACCTGCCGTTTTTCTGCCTAAAACCTCTCAAAGGCTTTCCATGGTGTTCGAACAAAACGCAAACTTCTTCCATGGCTCACAAGGCTCTGAGTCACCAAATGCCACATCTCCTACGCTCCAGGATCCATCACACCTGCTTTCCTGCTGATTCTTGAATCACCAGGTTGAGCCCTGTCACGCACGGGGCCTTGGCACTGCTGGTTCCCTCAGCCAGGATGATCACCCCCACATCTGCACACATCTGGCCCCTTCTTTCATTCTGGCATAGCTCCACAGACATCCGAGAGAAGCCTTCCCTGACCACCCGACCAAAAGTAGCCCCAAGCACTCCCTCTTCCATTATCTGGTAATATTTTCTTCTTAGCACAGCTGGATATATGTGTTGTTTATTTGCTTGCCGTCCAAATGCCTTCCCCTCAACCTTCCACTGAGACGTATGCTCTGTGAACGTAAGAACCTTGTCCATCCTATATCCCCCAGGGCCTACACGGTACTGGCGTACCGCAGACACTCAGTAAAGATGCAGTGGGAGAGGAGGAGGCGGCCCGACAACAGCACAAGCAAACGACACGAAGTCAAAGGGCGCGGGCACGTGCAGGAGACAAGCCCCTTGGGGCTGACCAACTCCGAAGGCAGATGCAGGGTAGTCATGGCAGTTAAGACTTCCCGGGAAGGGTTCTCGTTGGGGAAAACCATGAGGCGGGGCTGGGGTGACTGGGTGCACGGAAAAGATCTCTGTGTACTCAAACTGGGGGACCTGGTTGCAAACACACTATGTTAAGTTTTTCCCCTACTGCGTGAGTTTAAACAGCAGAAACATCTTCTCTCAGTTCTGGAGTCCAGGTGTCAGGAGGGCTGGTTCCTCCCGAAAGACTCTGGCCCACCTCTCTCTCCCAGCTTCTGGTAGCTCCCAGAAACCCCTGGTGTTCCTTGGCTTGTGAACGCACCCCTCCAATCTCTGACTGACATGGCGTTCTCCCCGTGTGGAGACTTTATGTCTAAATCCCCCTCTTCTTACAAGGATACCAGTCATTGCATTAGGGCCCACCCTAACCCAGCATGGCCTCATATTAGCCAATTGTATCTACAAAGACCCTATTTCTAAATAAGGTTGCATTCTGAGGACCCGGTGGACACCCTGAAGGGAGGTGGCAGGATGGCCACAGTGCCTGTCACATGGGAAGCGCTGGGTTGGGAGGGCTGCAGATTTGCTGAGGCAGGAACAGGAAGCCACGGCAGGTTGAGGAGTGAAGGGCAATCCGGTGCACACAGGGGTTGAGGAAAATGGGTACAGGACAGATCGAAGCAGGAAGGAGCCGTGGCATTGGGAAGCAGAGTGATTCAGCCTGGCTGGGGCGGGGACAGCCGGCAGGAGAGACGAGGGGTGAACAAGAAGCTGCTTAGCAGATAAACATCGGTTTCAAGGAATGAGTCAGGAAGAGCTGTCAGGAACACTACTGTCCTCCCAGACAGGAATTCGGAGCGGCAGACAGATTGGAGAGGGTGAGGTCAGTGTGCGGAGGGTGGAACACGAGATGGGACCGGAGGTTCAAATGGAAGTGCCTCGCAGAGGGGTAGGGGCAGAGGTGGGTAGAAACTGGATGGTGAGGGACGGGGCTGGACCCAGTCAGCAGGGATAAGGAGGTGCATTTCTAGAGAAGGGGCAAGGGCAAGGGCAAGGACAAGGCCCGGCGCGCATCTCATCCCAAGGACAGGCTGCCTGGTTCCAGTCCCCCTTCAATGACTGGAGGTGACTGCCTCCACCTGAACCCAGCTCTTATGCTGGGAGCAACTAGAAGGCGGCATATGGCCGAAACTCGAGAAGCGCTTTCCCTCGGGGAACAGAGCCTCTGAGGCTGGAGGCTGCCAACTGTCCCCCATCCCCACCCCACCCCGGGCCCCATGCACCCTCTGTCATAGATGAGGAAACCAAGATCCCTTCAGACACTGAAACCGTGGTTCTCATCCACCGGAGCCACGTTAAGTGCCTGGTAACTCAATAATTCAATTAAGAAAGCTCAATGTTTTTTAAAAGCTTAATATTTAATGGAAGGGTTGTGAAGTGCGACACAACTGGGGTGATTAATAGTTACAATTAAAGGCTGGACGTGTTGGGAGGAGAAAGGCACAGCTCAGTGGAAGCACGTGGCGTTGAGAGGTACAGCGCGTCACACGCAGGGGCTGAGGGAGCCTTGGCTCACTCACAGTGCACACCCAGCCGTGGACCCACAGAGCCTGTGCTTCAGGGACGGCCCTGAGTGCAAGACCGCCTGGCACACCTGCCCGGGGCAGCTGGGCACTACCTGCAGCGCCAAGAGGGGTGTCTTCCAGCTTGTGTGCTGCAGCGTCAGCACATGGCCCACTATGGCCCATAGGCCATCCCCCTGCACTGCAATCGAGTCTTCAGGGGGGCGGGAAGGGCAGAGGAGTGCAGTCGGTCAGACAGGGAGAGGGGACGGCTGAGCTCTGATAAGCAGTCCAGAGGCAGCAGGGAGCCGTTCTGGCATCTGAGCCTCCTCCTGTCAGAGAGATCCTCGCTCCCAGACCACAGGTGCCCGTGGCCACCAGTCACCAGGTGGAGGGTTCATGAAAGGTCAGGCCACACTGACCACGCTGCAACACACCTGGCCTTGAGGCCTGCAAGCCTGGCCTCTTGCCCCGGCGGCTGCCCCTACCAGTCCATTCAAAGGAAGATGTGACACCCACAATGCAGTGCTCTGGGCTGGCTTCAGCTGTGCTCCACCTCACACCGGGCCAGGTGCCAGCTCCGCCCCACACCGCTGCTGCCGCACCTGCATTGTAACATGGCCACCTCCAGTCACAGGCCTCTGATTTCTTCACCCAGAGCGCCTGCCTCCGAGCGTCAGAGGAAAGAAAGGGCTGGTCCCTCAGTGCGGCCTGGGCTCCCAGGCTGTGTCTGCGTCACTCGCAGAAAGTTCAGGCCTTGAGGGACCAAGTCTTCAAGAAAGGAGGGCCACAAGGAAGCAATGGGGAGGAGACACCAAGCCAATGAGGAAGAAATAATGGGTTGGTATGCCTTAGTATGAAGTCATCTTCCCCTCTGAGCTGACGGGAGGTCACACCCGCTTTGGGGCACCTGCCTTGCGCCCACTGCGGACAACCTGCAGGTGAGAAATGGAAGCCCTGCAGCTGCAAGGTGCCCTGTCAGGGTTGAGGCCCAATGCAAAGCAGGGTGGGCAAGTGTGCATGCTGCCTGCAGCTCGTATGCTCACAGACTTCAATCTCTTGACCTTCCGTTGACTAGGAGTGGTCAGTTAATGTTAAAGTGTCGGGAGGTCAATTCTAATGAGTTAGGGGGCAAAGCCTCCACCCTCCAGTTGGAACTTCCCATGAAGGCAGTAGGTACTGGGCATGCTAAAATGCCCCCAGGACGACTTGATGAGGAATTAACACTTACTGAGAAATTAACATTCACTGAGTATGTACTAAGAGCTGGGACATGGATTCTGTATAAATCCTCTCTTCTAATTCTGACTCCCGCCATTGGAAATGGGAGCTTGCTACCTCACTTTCCAAAGGGAAGCAACTGAGCTCAGAGGAGTCAAGTAACTTGCCCAAAGGCCCACAGCTCACAAGTGCTGGCTCTAAACCGAGGTCAGTTGACCTCAGACTATGAGTTCTAACAGGGGTGAGGAGTGGAATGAAGGTATCCAGGCCCAGGACAGCCCAAAGAAACGTATGAGGGCTGTCACCCCCATAACCCCCCCCCCACACACACACACACACACACACACACACAGGCTTCATGGCAGCACTGCTACTGGGCATCCAGCTTAGCTTCCAGCTATCCAGCAGGAGAGGGGACTGCTACTGGGGACTGTCTGCTGCTGAATGGGATTCGGTCATGGGAGCCCTGCACCTCTAGCAGTGGAACACAGAGTATGGTTTCCAGTGAGAGGCTTTACAGATAAAGGTGGAGCAAATGGAGTTCCATCTGTTTGTGGTTCTCGGAGGAGCCTTCTCCATGCCCCCAAGATGACAACCAGGGGTAAATCCAGGACGCCAACCCAGACCCTCCAAACAGCCACCGCCCCTTCACCTCTGCAGCCAGAGATGCCTCCTGCTCTCCACTCTGACCCCTCCACCCAGCACCACCAATGGCCTTGCCCCACTTCCGCCCACTTGCCCCCTTGTGGCAGAGCCATCCCGTAGGTGAGAGGGTGACCTCGGGGCTGCCAGCACACAGGCCAACGAAAGGGGTGAGTGGACACTCAGAGACCTTCAACCCTGAGGGCAGACAGGCAGATGGGCTCTGTTGAGTGCACCCCAGAGTCTCTTGCTTGGCCAGGTGAGGGGTGAAGAGCTGGAATAAGAAAAATAAGCCCAGTGGAAACAAGACTGTTGCCTTTAGGGGTAGATGTGTATCGGTCTTCTGAATGAATGAATGACCAAATGGACAGCTGTCCCGAATCACTGACATATCTTGAGCCCCAACGTACCAGACCAGATAGTTGGGGTGCAAAGAAGAAACCTGCCCTCTGGGCGCATACCCACAGCGGCAACGCCAACACTGCCATTGTTTATACTGTGGAGAACCACACACACAAAGAAAGGAAGTGAGCTTGGATTTGGCTGAAACATATTTAAAAGCAATACTAATTAATTATAATCACTGATGTGAACTATTTG
Organism: Eptesicus fuscus; assembly: GCF_027574615.1. Taxonomy (NCBI): domain Eukaryota; kingdom Metazoa; phylum Chordata; class Mammalia; order Chiroptera; family Vespertilionidae; genus Eptesicus; species Eptesicus fuscus. Next base: position 26,320,613 of record NC_072492.1, on the reverse strand, counting down.
CCATTCATGCCTAATTACCGTGCAGCAAAACAATGGTGTTTACCATTAAAAGCGTATCACGTTAACTTTAGGGTGAGTTTTCTTTGTTGGCAACAGAATTTCCAATGAATGGGCAAATGTGTAGCTACTATTTACGGTTGTCTGCTAACAACCTCCAGACACTGGAGGAAGTCCCATTCTTATAAATAATAACGCATGTGTGATTTAAATGAACATTGTTCCGAGCACTCACTGTGTGAGGTCCCTGGCTAAGGACGAACATGCAGCCATCTCCTTTGCGATTCTCGAGCCTAGAAGATGCATTCTACCACATCACCACTTTATAGATGAATTAACTTGCCCAACATCACACAGTTGGGAAGTCACTGGACCAAGACTGGCAGCCAGGCCTGCCTGCTTCCAGAGGCCACGCTCACCATCAAAATGACAACTGCTGAGTGAATGTGCAAAACACAGGTCTGGAAGGGCACGCACGAAAATGCTAAGAGTGGTTAGCTCTCAGTGACGAGACTATAATTCTTTAGCTTGACAATATTTATGTAATCTTTAAAAATTCTATAATAAATATGAATTTGAGGCGGGGGAGGGTGTTGTTTTGCTGGTTTCTTTCCTAAGGAACAACTACAACTTACGACGGTCTCGATTCAGAAGCCACATCAGTGGGGGGAGGTGGCAGGCCTGGCACTCAGGGCACGACAAGCCCTAGCTGGCCATCGAGACCAACCTTCAGAGCACGGCAGACGTCCTTGCTGCCTGGCCCTAACAGATGGTCCTGACTTCATCACAGCCTCCCCGATGCCAGAGGAGCGGATGGAAGCTCCAAAAACATCCAGCCGGGAAGGACGGCATCGGCAGGAGCCACTGGTCAATCAGTAACGATCGCCCTACAAAATGCCTTTCCCGGAGTCTGAGAGCACACAATCGGCTTTTCTTCCTCTTAATAGGAGGACAAAAGTACTGAAGTTAATCTCGAAGACAAAAAACAGAACAACAAACCTTCCAAAACCAGGGCCAGCCTCTTTCCCCAGTGATCTCAGAGCAACGCTGAGTGTCTGGTGGCCGAGCAGGGCTGATCCACAACGGCCCAGTTGTCATCTAGAAGGTCCTGCCCACCTGTGGCCACATCTGCAAGTGTCTGCCCAGGTTAGACCGAGGACACCTCTCAGATCCAGAGAGACTGCTCCCCGCTTGAAGAAAGAGTCAGGCCTGGCCAGGGTGGCTCAGTGGTTGAGTGTTGACCTATGAACCAGGAGGTCATGGTTCGATTTCCTGGTCAGGGCACATGCCCTGGTTTCAAGTTTGATCCCCATTAGGGGGCGTGCAGGAAGCAGCTGATCAATGCTTTATTCTCATCATTGATGTTTCTCTCTCTCTCTCTCCCCCTCTCCCTTCCTCTCTGAAATCAATAAAAAAAATATATGTATATATATATATTTTAAAGAAAGGGCCAGAAATGCTGAGAAGAACTGGATGGCAGCACAGACAAGGGCTATGTCCAAGGCATTGGGCTTGGGTTGCGAGCTCTCGGGACACACTCGCTCGCCAGGGCCCAGCTTGGTGCCTGGCCCACAGGATGCGTCACGGCTGATTTGCAAACCAATCCTGAGTGGCAAATACGTTCTTACCTAGCGAGCAGAGGGCACTCGCAATCAAAGCGCAGGAAGAACTGAAGTAGCTGGGGATGTTAACCCACGGCGAGGGTGGAAGGCAAGGGAGATCCATAATTGTACTTACACAATTAAACTTCCTGATTAAGGAGACAAAACATGAGTTTGGAAATTAGAACACGGTGCTTGGAGACCCAAGCCTTTTGTTACTCAATTTTGTGTGCCCCTAGCAGAGTGATTAGCATTCTAAAAATGGAGACAGGTGGCCAGTGGTCCCCACCTCTAGCAACAAGTGAGGACTTTTTAAAGATAGAGGCTCACGCCCACCCGCATCCTACCATCTAATCCCCAAAGATGGATGAATATCTGGTTTTGTAAAAGCTCAGAAAGTAATCCCAATCCAGAGCCAAATTTAAAAACCACTGACATACATCTATCAAACCATTCATATATATATGTAAAGTATAGCTATATTTATAGCCATATCTATGTATGTTAAAAAAACTGTTCAAAATACATCAGGTACTGAGTTCCACTGCAGAGCTCAAAAGCCAGAATAAGAAACTATGTGCTCATCAAGCTGGGAAGCAAAGTCACTCCTGGAAGGTTCTTCTTTAAGCCATTAAAAACCCATCAGAACTGGGAGTTGATGCCTTGGAAGGCCAAGAGGGATACCTAACAAATCAAGTTTGTCAGGAGCCCAGCAGAAGAGATTTCCAGATGGATTAGACGGGAGGTTGAACTAAATAACTTGTTAATTCAATGTGTCAATAGTTAATGACGCCATAACGATTAAGCCCTACTTTGTATCTCCCACTTTCCATATTGCCTCGATTAATTCTTAGACCCGCATGATGAGGAAGGTGGCTGTAAACCCTCCAGTGGGAGAGAAGCTGGTCCCCAGCACAGCCTCTGCGCCAGCCAGGCTGTTTCCTCACATCCACTGAGGTTCCCACGCGCATTCCTGCCTTTGCTCCGCCAGCCCCATCTGAGAGAAGTGGGGAGCTTCTCTGGCTCGGAATCCCGCAGGCAGTGTCAGTACCCTCCCTGGGTTGTCCTGGCGGGGCTGTGGCAGCACCGACTTTAGAAATCTGGAGCCAGGCCCGGGAGACATGGGGCACTGTTGGCTTTCCTATCGGATGGAAAGGGTCAGCTTCCTGTTAATCCCTTCCCCAAACACCCCTCCACCATGTCTGTCTAAACCTGCGCTCCAAGGCTGAAGAGCAGAGACTCTATTGGAATAAGGGTTCTGGGGGCTCTGGGCCTTTCTCTGGAGAAGGTTTTTTTTATCAAATGCAGATGTAAAAGGTAACGAGGGATGAGGAAGGCGGTGGGCCGTAGCCGCGGGCCTGCGCTCCGGCCCCTCGCAGCACTGCTGAGGCAGACTGAACCCTCTCGGCTCTGAGTGTAGCTCCCATGGAGACGAGGACTCTGCCACAGCCGCTCCGGGTCCACCCGACCCCTCCTGACCTATCGCACTTGGTCAAAATAATTCAAGACTTTAGGGAAGAGACAGGCAGTGTAAAGCTTTTTGAAGTCACGGCCACACAGACTCCTTGCTCTTCTCTATATCTTTTTTTTAATGTTTCAAATGACAAATTTCAGAGAAATGTAAATTTTGGAAGGACTTTCATCCCCCGTGCAGAACACCAAAGCTCGTTCCTCCCACTGGCAGAGATGTAAAGCAGTGCAGCGCCCTGCAAAGCAGTTTGGCAACAAACAACAAGTCATAAACTATATTACCTCCTTACTGTATACTCCTAACAGTGGAACCACTGGATCAAAAGAATGGCATGAGCAGGAGAGGCATGCACCCCCAAAGCAGTCCTGACAGCATTGGTTATAAGACCAAATAATGATAATGATGCTGAAAACAAGCTAAATATTCCTGAGAGAGTAACTCACTCATAGTACATCAATATCACAGAGACAAAGAGGCATCAACTATCCTTGTGTAGAGCAGGCTGACTGGGAGAAGGTCTCTGACGCACCGTGAATGGGAGCAGCAGTCCAGCAAACGATGCAGGATCCCGTTTATGCAAACGTGCACACCACCCCGTGTTTATGATGTGCACGCGGACAGGCCTCTGGAGAGCTGCCTCGAGTGTCAGCACAGTGACCTCAGGGCAATGAAACGAGGGGAGTTTTTTTACTTCTTTGTTTACTTCTGCGTTTAACTTTTTCTAGTGTGCGCTCTGTTTTTAAGCGAAAGCATAACCCTGCTAAAAATAATCCCCTGTCATTTGCAAATCACCCGGTTCTGTACAGAGTGTTGCACTGGCCTCACCACTGATCCAGCAGCCGATTCCCGACTCTAGTGTTGGAATATTCCGGAACACCTTCTTGTGACCCAACCACAAGCCCAGCCTCCCCTCCTCAGGATGCTAAGTGGGACTGAATGGGAAGAAACGTTTGCACCAGCCAGCTTGCTTTTCTAACCCATCTAAGTGCTTCCTGAATCTGCCCCACCTCCTTGGCCAAATCCTGTGGGGTGTGACTAACCTGCCCCAGGAAGGAAATGGGGCCTCGCTGAAGATGAGGAGTTAAACCTCATTAACTGCAAAGGTCAGCTGTCAGTTCCCAGGCACAACCTCACACACATCCCAGAGGCCCTGCTGGACCCAGTGCGGCCCCTTGGTTCTGAGCCCCGCACTTCCAAGCATGGGGTCATCGGTAGGGAGGCCAGAGGCAGCCTGAGGGGGATGCAGGGCCAGTTGTCCCCCACACGTGCACTTCCATCCATGTGGCAGGAAAACGACGTAGAAGCCTCTACCTTGGGAGTAGACCCTGCGGGCTGGGAACAGCTACAAAGTGACATGCCAATGATCCCCAAGCATCACGCCACACGGCCTCCAGGAGGCCAGAGGCAGTTCCATCTTCCAACTCCTGGAGCTCTGAGAAAGGTCTTAAAGGACCCTCCGAGGAAGTCTGGGAATGAAAGGGGGGAACCTACTCTGTGCCAGGCGCAGGGTCCTCTTAAGGAAACCCGCAGCACAGAGAGCTAGCATCCCTCCTGTGGGAAGCCAATGCACAGAGACGCTAAGAGACTGGCTCAAGGGCACAGAATCACTGACTCGAAGAACTTCCGATGTATGTCTGATCTTGACCTTCATCCCACAGGCCACCTTGCAGGACTGGAGGGACACCATGTTTCTTCTCCCAAGTCATTTAGTCATTCTTGGATTTGCAGAGTTTAGCACGGGGCTCTGTCTTTCCATGTAAAAACGAGCTCTGAGAACATCCCCAGTAGTTCAAGGGTCATGTTGCCCCCAAGGATGTGAGAGAAGAAGCGGCCCGACACAACCAGCTGGAACATCCCAGTGATTGCCCCTGCAGGAGATGTATATAATAAAAATTGAATGCTGAAGCATGAACTTCATACATACTTGTCCTCTTGGTTTATTCATCAGAAATAATTATCTGTGCTTGCTTTCACAAGAGCACATATTTTATAGGGTACATTAAAATTTAATGGATTTTTAATAATATTGTAACTACCGCACGAGAGAAAACTGGAAAAAGCCACACCACATGCCTTTGCTGCATTTTAGTGGTTTGGCCATAGTATTGCAAAGGAAGAACTAATTTGGCGTGCAGGCAGGACAGGATGGGGTGTCCTGATGAAGGCAGGCGAAGAGGGGGACACTGGGTGGGTATGAAAGTTTAACAACTGTACTGAGGGGAGGGAGGGAGTCAAGGAAGAGGAGATGCCAAGCTAACAGACTACCCTTTTTTTTCACCAATGATTTCCAGAAAGAACAGAAGGAAGGGAGAGGGAGAGAGAGAGAAACAGTGATATGAGACACGTCAATTGGTTGCCAACTGGGGCCGGGGATAAAACCTGCAACCCAGGTATATGCCCTTGACTGGGAATCGAACTTGCAACTTTTCAGTAACAGACTACCCTTGATGGTCCATTCTGCTTGATTTGACCTGACTTTGGGCAACTTGGGACCCAGTTCAGAGACAGAAAGAAGCTAGCAATGGTCATGCATAATATAGACACTTCAGCCCTGGCTGGTTTGGCTCAGTGGATGGAGTGTTGGCCTGCGGACTGAAGGGTCCCGGGTTTGATTCCGGTCACGGGCACATGCCCCGGGTTGTGGGCTCAATCCCCAGTAGGGGGAGGGCAGGAGGCAGTCGATCGGTGATTCTCTCTCATCATTGATGTTTCTGTCTCTCTCTCTCCCTCTCCCTTCCTCTCTGAAATCAATAAAAATCTATTTAAAAAAACAACAGACACTTCAATTGTGGAAAATCACAAGTAGGTCCCAGTCAATAGAACACAATCCTAGGGCTGGAACAGATTCAAAATGTCATTTAGTCCAACTTTACAGCAGGGCTAGCCAAGGCCCAGAGAAGGTAACTGCTGCCCAAGAGCACAAGAGGAGCCGGTGGGCAGGTTAAATTTCTGCACGGGCCTTTTCCTGTTACCTCGTGTGGCCAGGGTTAAAAGCGTCCACTGAAAGCGAACTCTGATGGCAAAGATAATGTGTTCAGTCTTCAATAACCATGTCCCACATTTTTAGCCATTTCCAAGAACTGTTGTTCTTTATGAGTCACCCAATAGTTTTTAGTTTGATACGCATCACAAAAGATCACTCTATTTTCAATTTTTCGGGAAAAGTGTTCTCTCTCCCTATCGGACTCAAAACCACGTATCAGAGGGACTTTTTACAGAACAGTGTCCTGTCCAGAGGGCGCGATGACCCTCCTTTTGGGTCTCATAGAAAGCCCCCCACACACACACAGTGCCCCAGGCAGTTGTCCAGGGCCTCTGAGATGTCCCCGACACAGACACCAATGCCTGCTTCTGGCCGAGGAAAGAAACATATGGTATCTTTCCACCAGTGACACATCCACAGCGTCTGACTCACTCATTCATAAGCCCACTATCAAAAATAACACGTTGCCAGAATGACGTTTCCTAATCTTTGACAAAGCAATATCCAAATTCAAATGAAAAAAGGCTTAAATGTCAAGTGATGACGGTGATTTATCTTGTACTGGTTTATATAATGCACTGCATCTTGGACGGGCAGATTTTTCCATGACATCAATCAGGCAGCAAGCAGGTTTAATGACGACAGTGACGCCTGGAGAATGAGCGTGCAGTCGGAGCTCGCTGGCCCAGTCGCAGGACTTACTCTGTCCCTGGCAGTTTTGGCTACTGAGCACGTACCTGCCCCTGAGCCTCATATTCCTCACCTGTGGCAATGATGTAAGAACTGTCACTACCTGACAAGGGTACTGTAACCGTTATATATTTATCTATAATAATAAAAGCGTAATATGCAAATAGACCGAAGGGCCGAGGCAGCTGGGCCTCTAGTATGTTAATAAAAGCAATCAGCATAGTGCCTAGGACACGGCAAAGACCCAATTAGTGACAGCTGCGATTAAACATACTTAGTATTACTATGGCTAAATATGATTTTAATGGGTGATAATTCCTTCCAACTCTCCTATCTAGAGCTATAACATAAAGTGTCTAATATTAAACAATATTATATCAAACCGTATAATAGTAAAGCCCCAAATATTGAACATTGCAGCAGCAACTGCTTGACAGACCTCCACATGCCATTTTACTAGCCTGCGATTTTTGCTTATTTTGTTTTACTTATTTATTTTACTGTGATTTATTTTGTTGTAGGAATATATTGTGCCTTCTTAGGAAGTAGGAGAGGAGCTGGAGAAAAATGGGGAAGAGGGAAAGGAAGAGAAAGGAAGGCCAACAGTATTCTAGAAGATTCTGTGTGTCCAGGCCTTGTCTCTTACTGCTACCCTCAGGGAAATGCTCTCCTTCCCATCCACTCCCTGTCTTGCACATGCACCCTGCCTCCCACGTGACCCGTGTTCACTCCCTACACATACACACGAGCAGTCACATGACCTCTGGGTCCCCATGCGCTCCGACAGAGGGCGAGGAGGACTGCCACGGGGCCATTAAGTGAGGACATTAAAAGCGCTGATGTAGGTAAAACACATTAACCCATAGAGGAAGCCAGGCTATAAGCTGCAACTCCACCGACATCATAAAAAGTAAAGAGGCCTCCGTAATGGAACCAATATTACAGCCATTGATATAAATTATACCTCAGAACAGGGGATAAGGGGGTGGGATGTAAAAATGGAACAAGTTCAAACTTCTTTTATTGTAATAGTCTCCAGTTGAGCATAATCACCAAAGCTACAGTGCGATACGATTGCCAAAACTAGACAAACATCTGTGAGATGGATTCATCTCAGAGGGGAGGCCAACAGCTTGTTATCATTAAAGCGGCGATGCTCGCTCTGCGATTGAACTGCAGGCCGCCTTGTTACTGTGTTTGCGGAGGCAATTGTACCAGATGTTGGCAACTATCTTCAGATAGATGACAGGCACCTGCTGTGGAGGAAATTTAGCTCCTCGTTGGCCTGATTTGGGGGCAGGGAGGGAGGGGCAAGAAGGAGTGACCCTTGCAGACACCCCACAGGGAGGCTCTAACCAAAAGTGACCAAGAGGGCAGGGTAAGCTTGCCATATGGGGGCCCGCCCATCTGCTCCAACTCAGCTCCTGGTGCCAAAGGCCTGAAAGGGATCCACCAGGTGCTGGAGGGAGATGGAGAAACCGAGGAGGCATCTCACTGGGGCAGAAGCACAGAGCCCCACCTCATCAACTCCCCCTGCAGGTTGCTCTTGGTAACGGTATCCAAGACTCTTCCCGAGATCCTAAATTTGAAACATGGCTGTGGACATTAATCATCATTAAAAGGCAAACAGGCAATTTTCAAACCATGTCATGCTGACTCAGATGGAGACAAAAGCTCTGAAAGGGGGGAGAGCGGGGACAAGAGAGATAAATACCACCCATGCCACCATGGACAAATAAAAATCATGAGAGCCCATAATTCACTTTCCAGAGTGCCCTGAACATCAGCTACGAGTTGCTAGGCGGAAATGATTCACTCCAAAGTTGGCAGGGCTGACCCAGATCTACCTTGCTGAGGGGTGGCCTAGCAGAAAGATGCTGATAAAAATGCAACCGCAACATCCTAAACTCTGGAAATGTAAAACTGACTCCTTTTTAGCTGAGGATGGTCAACAGCGGGCCCCCAAGGACTCCGCAGATGGGTTCGGCCCTGGAGAGCTGGCCATTCTGCTGATAAGGGGGGTCAAATCATGTTTGCCTTTGTTAAGATGTTCCAATGTGGCCCCTCGGCTGGAATCCAGGGTTATTTCTGAACACGTGGCAACTCTCCTTCCTCTTGGACTGTCTAAGTTGAGCCAGGACACCCCATACTTGACTCATTCTTACACCATTGCTGGAACGGGGACGCCAGATGCTGACAACTGCCCTCAGAGAGAGGCAGCAGCTGGGCCTCGGTGCCAGAGCCCAGCAGGACCCAGGGTGTCCTGGGAGAAGTGAGCAATGTTACCCTTAAGCTTCAGCATTCTCCTCTGTGCAAAGGCCTCCCACGCCCCTTCCAGGTCTCCATGGCTGAGACCTAGACTGTTCTAGAAACAGCCAAAGAAAGTAAATGGCTTGGTCCAGGTAGTCGAGAAATGTAACAGACATGTTAAATTCTAAGTTTTCCACATCTACTGCTGGCCCAGGTTGGGCTTACTCTTAATATTTAGCCACAAAACGAAGTGCAACATGCCTCTTTAGCCTGTAATTAAGGTTGTTTCATGTCCTTAACCAATAAGGACTTCTTTGCTCTGTTTAAAAAATAAATAAGTAAAACTATACTTCGAAGTTCCTAGGATAAAAATGACACATTTTCAGAGAAACACTTACTAGAGAATACAGAAATCAAGGCATCAATTTAATTTCACACTCTACCTGCCTTGGACTAATTTGTGTAAATTACATTTCATACTAAGAACCTCAGCCCACGTGTCCACAATGGAAAAATAAGCAGCTTGCATCAAATGGAGTTTTTTTCGGGTGTAAGTATATAGCTCCTCTTAGTGTGTGAATGTTCAGCTGAAATTTCAATGCGGGTTTTATATAAAAATTTCCAAGTGTTAATTTCCACATTTTCATCGACACATCAATGTCATTGGGTTTTTACAGCCCTAAGGAGTGCAAATTAATCTATGTGATTCTGGGTGGGGTTTTTTCCCCCCCTTCTCTTAGAAAAATGATTACAATCAAATTTTCCATTCATGGGAGTGAGTTAGCAGAGTAGAGGATCCACTGTATGAAGCTGCACAAAAGTTTCCACTTTGACCTTTTGGGAATGGGTCAGGCAAGTGGGAGGTGACAAGCACACCTTTGCACACACATTCTCCAGTGCAGCCCTCTATCTGGGTCTGCCACAGCCACACAAGGCACCTGTCACCTCAGCAGCAGCCGGTCGCCCAAGAAGCAGCAGGACCCCAGGATCGCACCTCACCTGTCCACCTAATGTTCCCTGTGTGCTCTGCTCCTCTAGCTGGCCTTGGTTTTGAAGCTACTTACTTAGAAAGCCTTTTGCAAATGGATGGGAGGGACCGCATGAGACCACACAATGTCATCTTTCTAATGCGTGTCTATAATAAAAGGGCCGTTCTTCCAAACAAGTACATGGGTGTCCCCTAAATCAGTTTATGAGTGACCCTAAAAAGGCCCACAGTCCTATGAAATCATTCCTTTCTTTGAGACTCAAGTTGGGGATGGGAATGTCTACAGCAGGGGACAGCAAGTTACAGCCCACAAATCTAGCCTGCTGGGTGTTTTGTAAATAAAGTTTTATTGGAATACAGCCCAGCAGTGCTCATTGGCTATGGCTGCTTATCCACTACAATGGCAGCACTGAGGAGCTGGGGCAGAGACTGTATGAAAACACTGTGCTGGCTGGTCCTTTCCAGTGAGTCTGTCAATCCCTGTAAGAAAGTGTGACTCCATGATCCCGAGAGACTGGGAGAACTCAACACATACGAAAATAAGTGGTATCTCTTTTTGTTGCCTTGGTTTAAAAAAAGGTATCTAGAATGAACACACTTAATTTGGAACACTTTCTACAAACTTTCACTCTAGTGGTTACACGTTAAGGGTTTTGTAGAAAACCACTAAGTTCTATCATTTTGTCCTACTGTATCTGAGGAGTCGCCTCCGTCTATTTCCTGGGGCTGCCAAATCCATTCACTAGCAGAGCCCAGGTTAAATGAATCTGGGAAACAATATGAGATTAGGTACATCTAAGACACCCTGAGAATTTGTTCTCTTAGATTCTCCAACACTGAAAATACAGTGTCCACTGCCCACCCCTGGGCCAAACCAACTAACTTGGCTTGTAGCTTCAGGTGGGGTTGAAGGGTAAGATCTCAGAGAGGAACTCTGAACCTGGCAAGAAGGGGCAAGTCTTTAAAATCCTGGGGCGTAGCCTCGGCAGTTAATCCATTTGGGAAAAGCGAGCGCAGGCCTCCAGTTTGAACTCTGCCTCCCTCCCTGCCCTCCAGCTGATGACAAGTCAAGCTCTTTCTTTCAAGGCCTCTGCAAGTGAGCATCCTCCATCGGTTCTTTCCAAAGTGGGCACAGGCAGAGCTGCTATATCCAGGGCCGAGACACACTGTGGGCTTCCTCCTACCCTGCACGCCAGCTCAGATAGAACCCAGAATAAATGTCTGCCAAGCACATCTTCCGTCGGTGCTGAGGCAAATGAAGGCAGCACCGTCCGTCAGAGGCCGCCATGGGGAACAGGCAAGACGGCAGATGCAAAGCGCGACAGGCACAAAGGACACTCCACAGCGGCCACCACCATCGCCACCCGTCAGTGGCGGGTGGCACGCCCTTAGCCTCCTCTCACCCACATCCCTGCCTCACTGATCTCTATGGCCCCACAAAGTGCCTAATACGGAGCAAACACTCAAGAACTGGGTCACTGTATGAATTAATGGCCGAACAAGCACAGCCACCCTCAGGGTCTGTCAACAGCTCCTGGTAAGACCTCTTTCTTCCCCCTCCAGCTGGTCCCATGGCCCCCAGACAAGCCAGGGTCCTGAGTGGCCCAGCATCCTCGGAGCTCGGCCCTGGAACTCCCTGACTCCCCTGAGCACAGGCCCATGAGGAAGACCAGCTACTGTGAAGCGGCAAAGAGGCATTGGCATAAGACACCCCCAAAAAGGCAACCGCAAGGGTGTGGTGTTCAATTAACTATGACCAGACATGCCCCTGTCGAGAAGGTATGTTATAAGCAGACAGTCGTTAGAAAAATCCCAGTCCGAGAGAAGGGAGAAATTGCTATCTTTTTGAAATTGCCTGCAAGTGAATTACAGCGGCTACTTCCCATGGGAGGGGAAATTATTATAGGTGGCTTTCCAGCCCGTGTGCGCCTTTAATCTGAGTCAGATGCAAGAAGAATCTGTGGAGGGTGCAGTGTCCCCACAGGTGTGTTATAGGGCGGGCCATGCTGGAGCACTCCAGCCAGCAATAGAAAGCTGCCTTCAAAGAACATTGTTAATGCCCGTTCTCATTTGCTTTAAACGGATTCCTCGTCGCAAGCAAACAAATCCCCCACCAATATCCGCTCTCCTGCGCAGTCGGCCTCCACTGCCAGGCGTGCACCACGTGCTCGGGAACGCCACCATGAAAATGGTGGTTTTCAATAGAAACTTGGCATTTATCATAGTGAGAGCATTATCTTCTCAACAGAAGCTGACAATTTGTCCTATTCCTCCCTTGAGAGAATCCAGTAAGATCGCATTTGCTTCCCCTGCATGCTGTTTCTCCTACTACAACATTTCTTTGCCTGGAAAGAAAATATTGTGACTCCTTGCCATATTCACTTCATTAGCATAAGAGGGGAAAAAAGCCAAATCCTCCCCTCGGCCTCCCCCAGGCAGCCGCTCCAGCTGGGTTAGATCTAGCAGGATCTTAGATGCAGGACTCTGTGGCTCAGGATTTGTCTGATGGTTCCAGAGGGATGGGGGCAGAGACTGGGAGGGACCAAGAAACTAGTTCTCTAAAAATTCACAGCAATCCCCTTGGCACATAGGAAGCGCATCGTGCAGATTAAGGTAAGGTGTTTGTAGGAGAGCGGTGAGCCTGGGAGAAGTCAGCAGTGTGGGACTTCACCAGGTAGGTGTGTGTGTGGGGGGGGGGGGGGGGGGGACAGAGAGGGGAGGGGTGGGGAGAATATGAATGCAAAGACGAGAGACTGTCATTGAACAGCCACATGGCAGACACACTGGGCAAACATGTCTCTTAATTCTCACAAACCCCCTATCAATGAAACTGTATTCCCCACTTGGACAAAAAAAGAAGGCTCAGGACAGTGAAATCAGCAGTGCAAGGTCACAACGCTAACAGCAAATGGTGGCACCTGGATTCCAGCTCAAGTCTACCTGATTCCAAAGTCCAGAATCGCTCTACTTCATCCCATGCAACTCAGATAATTCCCAAGAGCCTGGCAATAGATGCCAATGACATCCTTCTGTTGTCTAGCAGTGTGATGGGGGGGAGGGGAGGGGGAGGGTACTCACAAACACGTTCTCTCCGCCCACAGATTTCCCAACATCAGAGATGTCTATGCTTTGGCTTAATGTGGTTGGACCTATTTTCACTCCTCAGCCTGGCTGATCACAGCAAGTCGGGGGGGGGGGGGGGGGGGAGTGGCCCAGCCCCTGCCTAGTGCCCCCACCCTGGGAAGATGCCTGCATCTGAGTCAAGATGAGTCCATGTTCCCACCGGTTTCTGAAAACCACAGACCCTACTTAATACCTTCCACTTAGCAGGTCCATTGCTTTTCTTACACCAAAGACAGACACGAGCAGGGGAGAAGATGACACAGGAGAAGATGACACAGGAGATGCGTGTACCCATTTTTTACCCTCCTCTATCGTCCCTTCCCTGAAGCAGCTCCTTGTCTACCCCTACACCAAGACCCACCTGGGAATGTCCCTGCTCCAGCAAAGGCCGTGGACCCGCTGCACCCTGCCCCGCCCAGGGGGCCCCTTAGTTGCAGCAAGCTCTCCCTGCAGGATGGAAATAGCACATTTCTCCTGGGCTTCAGGGAAATGATGGTTTGGTTCCACATACGGAAATGCTCCAGATAACAAAATACATTCTCTTAAAGCCCATTTTTTAAAAAGAAAGATCAGAATTTTACCATTTGAAAGTCCTCCAATGACTGGCACAGCCCTGCCCTCTGGTACAGAGGGTCCATTCATTCCGCCACTATTTACTGAGTGCCAACTACGGCCCAGGTGCCGGGCCAGTCCTGGTGCCACACAGTGAGTAAGCAGGCCCTTGGTGGAATATACAGTCTCCCTGGGGCAAAGAGGTTACGTGTATTTGACTTTTTTCTTGATAAACCACAACTCCTCCATTCCACTCCCATATGGATTCTCTCAGCTCTGGGTTTGTTTGCTTTGAGACAATTTATAATTACTTTGTTTTTATTATTTATTTGTTTGCTCTTGGCTGGTCCTCCCAACTCCATCTTAGCTAAGACTTAAGCAACAAGTAAGCAGGGATCTTGTCTGTTTTGTTTGCTGATATGCCCTTGGTCCTAGCTAGCTCACTGCCCGGCACTCGGAAGACAATCAAGATCTGGTGAACGGATCAATAAACAACGAAGGATGCATGAGGCGCAGACAAGATGCCTTCTGGACCAAAGGAGGAGGGACAGCTGCTTCCCTGCACTAAATGGGCTTAGCCATGCGGTACTTTTTAGGATCAAAGTCTTTCTGTTTTTATAGGTTTTCCTCCTTCCTGCTTTACATTGATTTTATTAACATCTTCCTACCACCTTAATATTTGCTATAAATTAAAAAACCAGAAAACAGCGCTTATTAGAATCATATGTAAAGAAAAAGGAAAGGAAACTTAAATGAGGATGTGGAAAGCTCTCTCAAGAGGGTAATGCTAAACGATATTGGGACAGTTTCCAGACAGTATCCCTTAGCCCCCCCTCCCCTCCGCCCCCCGCCAAAAAAAAAATGTTTAATTATTCAAACGAGTTTTAAAAGTTTATCAGCAGGGACCAACCAGAAGAATTCTCTTTTGGACTACATCAGTTCCTAATTTTCCATCCAAACCAGAGCAACCTGAAGTGAATTCCACAAACTGGAAGCATCAGGGTGGATGGGTTAAACTTGAGGTACATGCCATCGGAAACTACACAAAACTGAATCTCCAACTTAAAGCTGAGAGGATCCAGAAAAGACTTCTCAATTTGTGTTATCCCCAAAGTGGGTGAAAGAACTGAGTGATAAGCCCACTCAGAGGACAGATGGGGAGAGAGAGAGAGAGAGAGAGAGAGAGAGAGAGAGAGAGAGAGAGAGAGAGAGAGGAGAGAGAGAGAGAGAGACTACTGCTGGATAGGGCTAGAAGGGCAACTCTAGAGGCTGAAACCTGGTCTGAGGATGAAAATAACAGCAGCTAATGTTTCCAATATTTATAAGCATTTACTCTGTTGCTAGCAGGATGCTAAGAACTAGCTGACCCTTGAACAACGCAGAGGTGAGGGACACTGACCATCCCCAGTCCTGCAGTCAAAAATCTATGTATAACTTTTGACTCCCCAAAAACTAATCCCTCAGTATCCACGGGAGATTGGTTCCAGAACCCCAGTGGATACCCAAATCTGAGGATGCTCAAGACCCTTATATAAAATGGCACAGAACATGCCTACAGTAGGTCCTCCATGGATTCCCAACCGCGAATCCAAAATACCATTTTTGACTATGGCTGGGTGAATCTGAGAACATGAAACCCAGGGATATGCAGAGCCAACTGTATATTTATTTAAAAAGATCAACATATAAGTGAACCCACACAATTCAAACCCATGTCATTCAAGGGTCAACTGTATATATGCAATAGCTCATTTAGTAGTCATGAAAATGCTATGTGGTGAGTACCATCCTCATCCCCATTCTACAGACAAAGACACTGAGGGAGAAAGAAGTTCAATAACCTTGCCAAGGTTACTGAGCTAATAAAGAGATGAGCTGGATTTGACCTCAAAGTATAAAAACTCCATACCCTTATTGTCAGGCAGTATGCTAAACCAGGGGCCCAGCAAATGATGGCAGAAGGCCAAATCCAGGAGCCTTCTGATTTTTGTAAATAAAGTTTTATTGGAACACAATCACAACATTTCATTCTCATCCTGCCTGTGGCTGCTGTCCTGTTACAACAGCAGAGTTGAGTGGCTGTGAGAGACCATCTGGGCCACAAAACCGAAAGCAGTCATTCATTATCTGGCCCTTGACAGAAAAGTATGCCAATCCCTATGCTAAACAGTAGTGATTCTCAACGCTTCTACCCAAGAACTCCTCATGTTCAAGTAAATCTGGGACAGCCGAATGCAGGGAGACAGAGGCTACGGTAGCCAGCAGCTATCCTGAAGCGTCTCCAGGCCTCATGGCTTTTCAAAACAATTCCACAAATTTTGTATTCTGTGTCATAATATTTGTTTTAATAGAATAAGTTTTAA
Source organism: Eptesicus fuscus (assembly GCF_027574615.1). Lineage (NCBI taxonomy): Eukaryota > Metazoa > Chordata > Mammalia > Chiroptera > Vespertilionidae > Eptesicus > Eptesicus fuscus. Next base: position 26,304,595 of record NC_072492.1, on the reverse strand, counting down.
ACAAACAATTGCAGAGTCACAGTCAGTTTCCTGGAAAATGTGTCCCATCAACCTTGTGGCGCTGCAGACTGCGGGACACAGCACCCCACGCAGCTGAGGGAGGTGGCCCCGGTGTGCAGCTCTGGAGCGGCAAACCCAGGCCTTCTCACCAGGGGGCAGGACCTGCAGCCTGCACCCACTGCTCCCCAGCTGAGGTTGGCCAAGCAAGTCGCTTCTGCTCTCCCAGCCCTCCTTCCCTAACTTTAAAATGGGGACCCTCCTGCCTGGCTGGTGTGGCTCAGTGGTTGAGGGTCGACCTATGAACCAGGACATCACGGTTCGATTCCAAGTTGGGGCACATGCCCAGGTTGTGGGCTCAGTCCCCAGGAGGGAGGTGTGCAGGAGTCAGCCAATCTGTGATTCTCTCTCATCATTGATGTTTCTCTCTCCTTCTTCCTTCCTCTCTGACATCAATAAAAATATTTTTTTTTAAATCAACATAAAATGGGGTCACTCCTCCTAGCTCACGGGGCTTTTGGGAGCACTATAAGACACGACCCATGAAAGGTCTGGGCAAACGGGAATCTCTGAATCTGATCACAGATGCCAACTTAGTTGGAATGGAGAGTCGTGACATCAATAAATCCTTTGGGCCAAACACATGCATCAATGAAGAAAATGGGGCGATCTTTTTAAAAGACAAAACCCAGAAATAGTCGTTTCCATGTCAGAGATCCGGCAAGCTCCCTGGAAAACTCCAGCACCTGTCTCCCCGGGGCTTGCACAACCCTCTGCCATCCCTAAGAAAGCTCGGAACCAGGTCAGGAAGATGCCTCTGACCATCATTCCGTGCTCTTCTATTTCTTTAAGTGAAAAGCGCTTTAAGCTGTTTTTTCTTACCCAAGCACTAACACTCCTCAAACAATAAGCAAGTCTGAAAATATTTATTTACCTCTGCCGCCAATTATAAAGGACCCTGAGCGACCTCAACAACCAAAAGTCTCTAATTTACAACTAATCCCATTCCATAAATTACATCTTCCTCGACAGACCACCTAAAACACCTTCCTGTAAACAAAGCACTCTGCTGGGCTTTTAATCTAATCAAACCCTTATTTTGCTCTTTGACTACAGGAAGCTCCCTTTTCCATACATGGCGCAGACATTTTTATTTTCAAGAGACGTCGAAGTAATCCCCAAGTAGGAGCCCAAAGTGGTCCTACACTCCACGTCAATGGTGAGCAGCCCCCTGCCCCAGGATGGGGGTCTGTCTGTCTGTCTGTCTGGCCTTCCCCAGGCCACTTGCTCCATTAACACTTACTGGCCCCTATGGTGTGTGGGTTCCTTACTGGCTCCTGCCCCCAGTGGCCAGTGGCCGTTAAATAAGGAGGACAGATTGTAAACAGGTAGGAAGTGTTCTCTAGAACACACAGGAAGGGAGATTCAAATCCTTTGGTCAAGGAAGGTGTCACCCATTTTCAGATTTCAGGCCAAGTGTCTTGACTTTTCCCACCTCCTTCTTATTTAGAGTGGTTTGCAGGTCAGAGTTCCTGGAAACCCAGTGAGTCCTAAGAAAATCAGGACAGGTGGTGACCCAACCTTCTTCCTGCCCAGACTTGCTCTCTAGAATCAGGAATCTGTCCATAGCTATTGCTTCCCTGCTGTGTGTTGTCTTCCAGGTGCCTCTCCTCCACCCCGCGCCCCCCACCACCACCACTGCCCTCAGCACTTGCCACAAGTAATAATCAACCTTTCACAGTAACAGCCCCTCCACCCAGATTCTTCTATCCTGGAAACATCCTGGCCACACAAATGTCCCACGAGAAAGAAAGGGCCATCACCCAGGCTGCAGAAGGTATGTGGACTTGACGTGAATCAAATCCCACTTTGCCAGTGACTGGATGCTAGGAAGACAAAACGACGTGAAGAAAAATGCATATACAAATTCAATCTATCAAATCTCCTATTTATTTTATGCAAAGTTTTTCTGGTGCTTATTAATGCCAGCTTTCCCCTCTACCATTTAATCTCTGCTTCCATTTCATTCTTGGAGGCCTGTGATTATTCTAATTCAGCATGTGGATGACTTCATTTCCGCTCAAGTACACCCAGGTCAGCTTGGAGAGAAAAGAAAGAGGAGGAGAAGAAAAATAATCAGCTAAAAGCTATTAAATATCAGCCGTGTGCCTCCTGATTGGTTTTAAAGGCAGTGGTGAGGTTAGCAACAGGCAGAAACTCAACCCTTCTGCCTCTTTCTGCATATTAACATTTTTCTGGGGCTCTCACTCAGATGGCCTCGAATGTAAATAGAGGACCGATTGGCAGCCCACTTTCAGCTAATTCACAAATACGGAGTCTGAACACACAGAGCTGTAAAAATTTAGAGGGTGGTAACTTGACAAATCCGGCCATTCAACAGAAGACTAATTCTCAGTGGACAAAAGAAGGAAAGAAAAAAAAGGAGAAGAAGAAAAAAGAAAAGCATTCACGACCCTTGTAATGGGGTGTCCGACTGAAGGGGTGAGGGGACGGGCAGGAATCTCCATATCAATGTTCACTCCACAAAACAATGGAATTCGATTTCTATGCCAAATCTCAATGAACCGAGCTTTCTCTCCCTTAAGAAACACTCCTTGCACCCACTGGTGCAAGCCTGAACCCTGATTTCTCAGACACTTTCAGTTCCCACTGAAGTTCATCCAGGGGAAGAAAGGCTCTCTTTCTCATGCAAACAACTCCATTGTAAGTGATGTCCTCTGAGGCTGCCAGGAGGCTCTGGGAAGGTGAGCTGGTGGAGGGCTTCAGGCCTCTAGGCTCCCCCTCCCTGGCTCTTAACTGCTTCCTGCCTGAGGGCTCCCCTGCCTTCCTCTTTAGGGCCTCCTAGAAACAAGAAATAATGCTAAGCCACACTGGGGAGCACAGTTACATAGCAAGGCCAGAAAAAGCTGGGGCCTGTTCCTCTACCTACTATGAATACGGCCATGGCATCTGATTCCCCAAATCTCCAAGTTTTCCCAGCTTGCTCCCCAGAAGGCATCCTATTTTTCTACTTGTATTTTTAAAAACACAGTTAACAGAGAAATAATAATGTCTGATGCATTTGCCTAACAACAGCTGGCTATATTTTATACACTAAAAGGGAAATGGGAAGTTTTCCTAGAAACCCACTGATCTATTTCAGGAGCTCCTTTTTATGGGAGAGAGAGAGAGAGAGAGAGAGAGAGAGAGACAGACTCAGGAGAAGTGAGGTTGGGGTGCTCAGTCTATTTCCAACGCCACTCCCTCCACCAGCTGCAGCAGGGGTGGGTCTATGGAGGGAAAGTTCCCCAGGAGAACACAGAGTTGTGGCAGGAAGGGTCACCTGCAAAGCCCGGGGATCGTATTACCCGTGGGTACCTGCCTGCCTGCCTGCGGCCACCTGGCCGACAAGGCCCAGAAGGCTGAGGCAGGCAGAGGAGCAGGATCCTCCTGTTTGCTAACTGCAACCTTCGCACGCAGCAACTATGCCAGGGGTCAGAGGGCAAATAAAGTCCCCTCCCCGTATGACACACTTCCGAAGGGAGAGACTGACACAAACCAGACAGAGAATTAATAAAACATGAGGACAGTGTTGGCCTTGTTCAGGCTACTACAGGAAGAGAATTTAAACACAAAAGTAGCCTTCAGCCTGGCCGGCCCGGAAGGGGAGAGGCCAACGGTCCTCCCTGGTCCACTCCACAGTCATAATTCAGGGTCTGAGGAACATCAAAGCTCCCAGAGCAACGGCGAGCAGATGACAGGCGAGGCCCGGGCCGCCGACCGCCTCGCAGTCAGTCCACCTGCACAAACCACTTCAGAAGACAAATGCCTCCTGGGAGCTTGGATGCCCACAAAGAGCAGGCGGGACCTTTGTTTTCCACGCCTGATCGGAGAGAACCGCGCACTGCACGGAGCTCCGTTCATCTACCGCGCACACTGGCAAGCAAGACAATGTTACCTGGGGATCACAGTCCCGTCTCAGGGACAGGGTAACTTGCTTATTTATTTTCTCTCGAATCTGTAGCCTTTCTAACATTTTTATTCTAGATCTTACTCTCCTCACACATACAGTATCAAAAGGAGTGTCTGAGCAGCGGGGTGGACGCCACCATCGGGCCTGCACGTAAAACCTGAGCTGAAACTAGCAGGTGTCACACACAAGCGGAATAAATAAGGCCTCGCTGCATGAAAAAGCCAATTCATTCTGGTTTTCCATTTTTCTCTTCCCAAAAGCTTTCACACACCATTCTCTGTAACTCAAGTTAACTTTTATAGGCCCCCACACAACCCCAATCCAACAAAAAGACTCCAAGGACCCTTTTCACCTCGTTTTCACGGGCTCCCCTTTGATGAGACCTAAAGGGCTGTAACTTTCCAAGCCGGTCACTTTAAGGCCTTCTTTTCCCATCCACCACAATGCGGGGCTGGCCCAGGAAGGGGTTAAAGCTCTCATGTCAAACCACAAATTCGGGCACTGGCCCAGAAGGGACATGGGAACCAGGGCAGCGAGTGATAAAGGCCGGATTGTAGCAGCCCACTGAATTGGAAATGACTTGTAGGCCTAATGAAACAGAACTTTGGCAGTAAAACAGAATGAAAGGAATGAGACAATAAAAGGCTGGAACAAAGGGTGCAGAGTCGTTTCAGCTTAGCAAAATAAGCTCACTTTGTTGGTGGGGAAAGCCAAAGCCGATTAGGGTAAACCAATGACTAAGCGTAAGTCTTCCAAACTAATTACACAGTTCACCATGTGAAGTATAATTGGAAGCCTCCAGATGCGGCTGCTTTACTTTCACGGGAGTTACATAAAGTGCGAATCACCTCGCGAGCGCGCACCAAGAGGCCCTATCATCGAGGTGAACGCTGAAAGGTGCAGGACTGTTCCATCCGGACGCAGCCGAGAATTCATTACGTTGAAAGGCCTCTTTCTGATCTCCCAAATCCTATAAGTGAGAACTTAAGAAGCTGGTACTTGAAGGAGGGGCCCAAAGGGGAGAAGGAGGAAACCCGTGCACATGGACTTTCTTTGATCCCAGTGCTTTTTAATTACCAAGCCGCATTATTCGGGATGTGGGGAGAGCTGTGGCAGGCAAGCCGATGGATCGGCAGGGCCTGTGTGTGCATATCTAGAGCATCATTTACGTGCCATTTTTTGGGATGGTCTGTATACATCATTCTTGTATGTATCAAATCATGAGCACAGATAACGTCCACTAGGAAACCTCAAGTAGTAAAATAAATTACCATATGTCAACAGTCTTGACAAATGACCCAAACTCGCTCCCTCTGAGTATGGGGCTGCTTAGGGTAAAATGGGAGGGGAGGTTTAATAAACAGCAAAAAGAGGTGAGGGCTAGATTGTGCAAAAAATGAGTGAGCTGTGCGATCTTGGACAACTTACTGACCTTTCTCAACATCAGTTTTGTCATCTACGTGACAGATGTTCTTCCTACCTTGACTGACAGCCTTGGTAATCAAATTTTAAAAGGCATTTAAAAACCAAGCACAAAGCACACATCCCTCTAATTCAGAAACATCAACTCAAGGAATCTTCATAATAAAATCTGAACTTCACAAATTCTGGGTCTTCGTTAATTTAGATCTCACATGTGTAATAGGGAGTTGGAAATACTCTACAATTCTGCTGGCTCTTACTCAGAGGATGAAGATTCCCATTTCTAAACAGCAGCTGTTTCCAAATAGAGAATCCTCAGCATCCCTGCATCTGAAGCCCAGCAATGAACTCAGCCACCCTTATGACTGTTTTGCTTATTATATCGTACTCATTACTCTATTGATAATACCTAGTTTTGGTTACAGTCTTTAGATATCTATCTTTCCACCTAAGTATGTGCAAACACTCTCTAATTTATTGAATTTTCAAGCTTGAAACCAACCTTAAGAATACTCTAGTCCACGGGCTGGAAAACTATGGCCCACAGGCCAAATGCGGCCCACCACCTGCATTTGTAAATAAAGTTTTATTGAAACACAGCAACACCCAATTGTTTGCTATGGCAGTTTCTCCACACAACAGCAGAAGTGAGTAGCTGTGGCATAGACTATATGCTCTGCAGAGCCAAAAATGTTTACTGTCTGACCGTGACAACTCTTTCAATCCCTTCCCTCCGTGAGAAACTGAGGCCAGGAAGGAAATGGCTTGTTCAGGTATCACAGTGGGGTCAGACCCAGCACCAGGGCTTGGAATAACTTCTACCTCACTTCTGTCCAATGACAACACCAGAACTGCCACCCAGAGGGTGGGGGTGGCCATCCAAGTTAGCTGAAACTTTGGGCCAATGGCCACACTTCATGATCTCATCTTAAATATAAACAAGTAAAGACATCCCTGATCTGGGGTGGGGGTGGGGGTAAATCTTCTGGGAGAAAGGTAGGAGAAAAGCACAAAAGGGTTTGAGTTATTTAAAGCACTCGGTGTGTCATTCCACACCCACTCCACTTACAGTAATGACATTTAAACTCCCTTAGCTCAGCCCCATGATAGCAGTCTTAGCCATCTTGATTGCCACCTGAAATAAACAGTTGAAGCAGCTGCCACCTTGGGCAAGAAGGGATGCGGGAGAGGAGAGAGGAATGACAGCGAGGGAAACCTAAAAAGAGAACAGCGAACCCTGAATGGAAACTGGAGAAGGATGGAAAGTTCTAGACTCGGAGAAAGAGGAGGGAGGGTGTGAGTTCTGGCTGTTATACTGCCTTACCTGGGTGATCTAGCTGTGACTTAACCTCTCTGACCCTTACTGTCCACCTTCTTCAAATGGGCTGATGATACCAAAACCCACTGTGCAGATGGAATGAGGCAATGCACGTGCAGGTGCCCAGCACTGCCCGGGTCACACAAGGGGGCACAAGCTTTCCCTTTCCCCTGCACCTCCCTTCCCTACATCCTATGGCTTTATCAGCAGAGAATGGGGCCCAGAGTTCAGGTTCTGTTATCAGACAAGCCTGGAGGGGGAGTCTGCATCCCACTCTACCCTTCAGGGGGCTGTGACCTTGAGTCAAAGACTTAACAATCTACAAACTGGGCAGCACCTCCACCAGCCTCCCAGAGAAAAATTAAATGATGTAAAATAAGTCAAGGGCTTGACCCAGTATCCAACACTGAGTATGAACTCACTAAATAATAAAATTACACTCCCTAATCTGCAATAAACCAACTGAAAAGAGCCCCAAACAACTTTACAGAGTCAGGAACATGTGTGTGTATACTTCGTGTGTGTGTGTGTGTGTGTGTGTGTGTGTGTGTGTGAACTACTTCCTTCACCCAGAATACAAACTGCTGAAGGGTAGATCAGTCTGTCAACTTACCTGTTACCTCCCTTCAAGTCTGCTGGATTTACTCTTTGCCCCTAAGGCTCACAAGCAGAGTCTCCCCGCCTTTGATCATTTGGATTCAACTGAATTATACCAGAATCCTGAGAGGTGATGGGCCTACCCAAGGGGACACAAACGTAACACCAACCACCAGCCAAAGGAGGAATAAGCTATTCTGAAGACAGACCCAAATGATTCACAGAGCAAATGTATGAAACAAGCTACTAAAACATGAGCACACAGAGTGTTATGGTTTTGATACATTCAAAAGCCTCTCTAGCCTTTTTATTTAAAATACTAGAGGCCCAATGCATGAAGATTCATGCAAGAATGGGCCTTCCTTCCCCTGGCTGCTGGCACCACCTTCGCTCTGGCTGGAGCCACCTTTCTGCCTTTGCTGTGGCCCAGAGCTGCCTTTTCACCTTCCCACACACTGCCCAGAGGCCCGAAGCGGCTGGGGCGGGGTGGAACGCCTGTGTCGTCACCTGTGTATGCAAATTAACCCGCCATCTTTGTTGGGTTAATTTGCATGCTCACTCCTGATTGGCTGGGTGGGCATCGTGAAGGTACGGTCAATTTGCATCTTTCTCTTTTATTGGTGTAGATATTTTTATTGACTTCAGAGATGAAGGGAGAGGGAGAGAGTTAGAAACATCAATGATGAGAGAGAATCAATGATCGGCTACCTCCTACACACCTCCTACTGGGGATCAAGCCTGCAACCCAGGCATGTGCCCTGACCGGGAATTGAACTGAGACCTCCTGGTTCATAGGTCAACGCTCAAACACTGAGCCATGCCAGCTGGGCACCTCCCTAGTCATTTAATGAAACACTTGATAAGTTTACCCATCCTGCTGGAATCCAGAAATGTTACTGCAAAATTAACTGATGATACCAAAATTAACGGCTTCAGACCGGGTGAGGCCCTGGCCAGCGAAGAGTGTGACTGCCTCCCAGACAAGGGGACAAGTGTTCTCAGGGCAGCAATGGTTGCTGCCCTGGGCCTAGCCAAAGCTTGAAGAGCCTCCCACTGCTGGCATACTGGGTCACAACTGTGAGTGTTAATGAAAAAAACGACAGGAAGACAGGAAGAGAAAGGAAAAGAGAAAGAGAAAGAAACCCAGAGCTGGGAATGTGCAGAGATGTGCAAGCACAAGCCTGTCTGGGATATGCTAACAGCCCATCTGGGAAGCATCAACTTCCCTGACACCACAAACAGGCCCCTGAGATTCCAAGGCAGGTTACGGCTCGAAAAGCAATCCCACCTCATGTTTGCAAACACTAACCCTGGCCTGTCTGAAAGGCGGAACGGTAGCAAAGAGGCTCACACTCCAGAGCCTTCCATTATGCAAGCTGGACTTGTCTCTTTTAATTATTTCCAAGCTCTTTCCCTAGGCAGGGTGGGGCTGGGCGATGAACACATCCCCCATGGTGCTCTCAATCCGTCTGGAAGAGAAGTATGATAATGCACAGGATCACCCACCACCAACGCACTCAGCTATTCTTCAGAAGCAGCCAGAGTGAACCAGCCCCCGACCGACGCAGCAGACAGTGCCGCGGGGAAGGCGTCGTCCGTGACCGACCTGGAAGGGCAGCTAAGTGCCATTCTGAATGCAAGGCTGGGCTGGAGGAGGCTGGTTTCTCTTTGTTGCATGTTCTCCTATCCATGAAGAAATTGATTAAGACCGGAGACAAAAAAAAAAAATCTCCATTTAGAGGCTAAATAGAGGTCAGGGCACTCTTTCCAGACAGCAGCTCACGACTGGACACACCTGGGGACAGGGTCACTGCTGCCCATCGCCTTGGGCAAATGAATAAGCACAGAACCTTCAGACTGCGCAGTGGGCAGAGTACCTTTGCGCCACCCAAGACAAGCATGACATCGATTGGAAGGGGTGGAGTGGGGAAGCTTAGAACAGGAGCAGGGCCATCTCACAGACACAGCCCTCTGCCATGTCAGCCCCTCAGCAGGGGCTGGGGGAAGAGGGGGGACACAGACCTGTGCAGAAGGAACCATCTCACACCTGGCTCCCAGGATAATGCCCACAACCACTCACAGATACAGGAAGCAGAAAGCTCAGACACTTGGCCTGCCAGCCTCCTGGGACACAGGGGCCAAAGGGGTCAGTCCCCCACAAGCTGCCCTGCTGGGGCCCTGAGGCAGCATGCCATCTGAGGCAGCGTCCTGAGGCAGCATGTCATCCTTGGGAAGAGCCCCCTCTCCAAGGCCCCGGCTCCCCCACCGACTAGGAAGAGGCTGAATTACATAAACACAGCACCATGGTTCCGCATCCTGTCTGTCTGTCAGACTCCGTCTGTCTGGCACACACACTCTCACACTCCTTTTCCTGACTGATCTGGGACATTCCGTGTTGCTCTCAGCCAGTTCCAGCAGCACAACCCAGGGGGTAACTTTGCTGCTGCCTCCCAGACATTCTGACAGGTACAGGCCCAGCGTCCTTCCCGAGTTTCCTTGGGCACTTGACAGGGAAGGGTTTAGCTGCAAAGGGCCCCAGGGGGCCCCTTCTCTCCACCCGTTATTCAGAAAGGCACAGAGGAAGCCAGCCGCCTCACAGGCTTCCAGCAGCTTCTGCGGGAGCCCCTGCCCTGTGACTCAGGCCCGCATCCCTCCCAGCTTCTGCCTCTGCCAGCTCCGAGCCCCAGCCCCAAGTGGCCAGCCAATGCCGGCATCACCGTGCTCAAAGGCCACTCTGTCTGCTCCTGCAGGCACGTGGGCACCGTGCCAACCACAGGCTGGGCTCCTCCATCTCAGCTTCTGCCGAATTTCACTTCAATCTTGACGGCCAAGTTCAAGGGCACGGCTTTTGAAGGACACAGCTGTGGCAAAGGCAGGGGCCACGGCAGCCACTTCCAAGGACTGACCAGGCGCATCTGGGCACCCCCACGCACCGCTTACCTTGCCAAACTGCTCGAAATATTGCTTTACGTCTTCCACCACCGTGTTCGCAGATAACCCGCCTACAAATATTTTCTTCGTTCTTGTGACCATCTGCAAGAAATGACAAGAGGCGGACATGGGTTAACCAGGTTATCTGAAGCAATGCTCGCCAAGACGTTGCAACAACCCACTCTCCACATTTCTCTAGGAAGGCAATTTTAGACAGGTTTAGGGTGCAAGAGTGGGCCCCACAGATGTCTCGGGGTGCTAGAGACAATCAGTCTGGAGATTTTGGGCCTCCAGGTCGCAACCCAGAGGCTCGCGTTTCCTATAGGCCCAGAGTGGCTTTCAGGACCCCCTTTGCCACAGTGCACAGCTCCATCCTGACGTACCGGCACAAAGAGAAAAGTCGCGGGTCAAAGCTATTTAAACCTAAGAGACATGAACAAAACAGAACTGCGTACCCAAAAATCTGCTGCCTCGAAAGTACCCGTAAAACCTGCCAGTAAGAAAATCACACGCAATTCAAACGTGTGGACGGTCTACACTCTGCTGTTCTGGGTGGTGGTGTATGTCGGCCAACAAGACTGACACTGGCCTCACACACAAAAACCACCCTCCCAGCTCAGTCCCCAGTCCACCTTCCTTCCTTGATTTCCCATGATTCACCCTACACACTGAGTCAAGCCCAACTCATCCCCAGGTCTCCACGCCTCTGTCCACATAAGTCCCTCTCCACGCCTCAGTCTCCCATGGCAAGTTGTGATCATCCTCCAAGATCCAATGACCTTCTCCAGAATTAAAACACCTATATCGTCGCCCCAGGCAGAAGTGTTCTTCCTCCTCTGAATTCCCCTAACACTGTGCCATCAGCCTCCCCCAGCACTCACTGCATTCTACCTAGTGCTGAAGGCATCGATAACCCTGGCTCCCTTACTTCCTCCCCCAGAAGGTGGGCTCCTGATTGCTCCCGGCACCCCCGCAATGCCACGTACAGGTCCAGCCAGGCACACGGAGCCCAGAAATGTCTGGTGGAAGCAAAAGCGAATGTGTGTGGCCACATTTCAGGATCCCACCCGTTCCAAAGCAAAGGAAGAAGGATGCTCAATGACATAAACTGTTCAGAGCAGCAGAGACCAGCAATCTTAACATGTAAAAAGGAGCCAGGAAGAAAAAAGAAAATAAAAGTTTATTCTGAAGCCTGAGTTTCGGCTATGTGGGTTTTTCTTTCTAATGTCAAATGAAAAAAATTAAAGACTCAGTGGGTACAGGGTCTTGCCAGTTTAGATGCATGTAATACAAAGCACAATGTCTTAACTCGGGAGGAGTCCAGGCACAGTATATACATGTATCAAATCATCAGGTCGTATGCTGTAAACACCTGCCTCTGGGTCTCAGTCTGGGTGTGGCCCTGGACAGGACTCACCCTGAGGTCTGGGTTCTGTCCTCTGCACAGCGAAGTCCTGCTCCAGGCCCCACCTAACTCGGAACTCTCATGAAGCTACACGCCTGGGCCACGACGGAGGCGGCTCCCAGGCATCAGGGAGCTCATGCTTCAGCTCAGCGGCTCCCAGAGGGGACGTGTGCCACCACAGCCTGCCGACTGAGCCCAAACGGGAACATCCTTGGAAAATAATGGACTTCCTGCACTATTTTAAGAGGACACTGCCCTAGCAACTTCCTGTCGGCTGTGAGAGCCATGCAGTGGTTTGTACTTGTGTCCAGAGCTGTGATTTACTGTTTTTCGTCTCCTTCGGATGAATGGGGCATAAGATGCGATCACGCACGTGAGGATAGTCTAGGAAGATCCCCCAGGTTCCCACACCACCAAGCCCCAAGAACCTCTTGTTAAGTGGTGCCCCTTACTGTCCATCTCCCTTCTTTTTTTTTTTTTTTTAAATATATTTTATTGATTTCTTACAGAGAGGAAGGGAGAGG